>NC_134421.1:47547863-47857605 GCF_030867145.1 Opisthocomus hoazin | reverse complement strand
CAGCACTAACTGCATCTATAATGCGGTGCTGCTGTTAGCTTTATCCATTCTTAATTCGTGTTTAGATTTGGTTTAAAGCATTCACGGCTAGAAGTAATTTCTTATTCTTTAGATTTTTTTTGCCCTTTAAATAAGGATGTCTCAGATCACCCTTAACTATAAAGTGTGATTTCCCCCCCCCAAAACCCCCGTCATATAGGAAGAAGGATCTTTTGTGTCGGTTGTGGTATGGCAAGTCCTAGAGAAGAAAATGATAACTTCTCTTGCTTGTCTCCAAAATATGAAAAATGTCTGCAATTAATCTTCCTAGCTGAGGCCAGGACACTGGAAATTACACTCAGGCAGCTAAGTGAAATCTATATAGTGGTGAAGCGTGTGAACATGTAATTAAATAATAAATGCCAGTATAGCAGATGACTCGCACCACAGATGTTGGAAAGGATTAAAGTGTTCTTCCATAATGTATATATAAAATTACAGGTGTTGGAGCTCAAATGACAAATTGGCCAGTCTGTTTGGAGTTCTCTGCATTTTACAAAGCAGATGAATGCAATGGTTTCGTTCAAGTAAATAAACAAATAAGCAAAACCTCCTGAATCTGCCAGAATTGTGTGGTAAGAAATAGGATGCGTGGTGGATGGGCAGTTAAATGTATTGCAGTTACATCAGACGACTTTGGAGGAACATGTGTGTAGAAACCTCTTTCTGCTTCCTATCTGGTCCTGTTCAGACATGTATTTAACAGCTGAATACAAATCTACTACAAGCTGCTTGTTGTAGTGAAATCTGCCGTAACTCCTCCTCTGTCAGAGCTTGAATTTTCTCCCGTAGGGCTCAGTGGGAGTTTTGCCACTGCCTTTTCTGAGTACCAGAGCATGACCCATGGGCCAGTTTTCTTGTGAAAAGTTCCCCTGGAAGCAGGTGCGTACCCACTGGCGTGGGGATGGGGGCCAAGATTTCTCTTTGCCACTGCTCTTCATTCTGTTTGGAAAGCCTTAGCTTGCCTGTTGCTTATGTTAGTGCTTACTGTGATAAATACCAGCCCAGGTTATGGGCTGGATGTCAGGAAGTTTAGAGTATGTCAGCCCCTTGAAAATGTGCAGCCGTGTTCCTCCTGCGTCCTGAGCACAGCAGGATCTATCCCAGTGGGTAAAGATGAGAGCCATGCGCGATTCCAGGCCCTGTACAGACATCTCGATTTGGGACACGTAATGTGGGGTTCTCTTCAAGCCCGATCTTGGAGGGTTTAATGCTTTCCCTGCCTGCCTGCCTTCCTCCCTGCCTCCCTCCCTCCCAAGGGCCGTTGCCTCCAGACGTCTTCAAGCCAGTTGATAACATGCCCAGTTGCTGTGTAAGTTATCAGTGTTTGGCTGAAACCAGTGAAGATGTGCAAACAGGGTGTGTTGACATTTTAAAATCATGGTTTGATTGAGGGTCCTGGCTGGAATAGGGTGACATTCTCTGCTTGTTTTACTGTGGTCGTGTCCAGCTGTCGGTCTAACCACACGCTGTGCAAAAAGGATTGCTTTCTTCTCCAAGCTGGGGGCTTGAAGCTTTTGGAGGCCTGACAAAAACTGTGCAAGAGCCGGTAGTCACAATCTGGTACAACCTGATTGTCAGCCTCTTGGGAAGGAACATCTAAAGTAATCTTCAAGCGTGGCACATGTGCAGCTGTCCCAGTGTGTGTATGATGGGACTCCAGCATTTGCCACTGGCAGCCTGGTGAGGGCAGACTAGTGCCTGTGAAGCTCCTTAAGAAGATGTTACGTGTAACAGAACTGGCTAATCTGACCATCAGTCTTGCTAAAACACTTTAAGATGCGGATGGTTGCTGCAGCACACTGGTATCTTCATAATTCGGTTGCTGTCGGAGCCTACAGAAGCAGAGGAGTAAGAGAACTTTATCAGTCACTCTGCTGCCATCCTTGTAGCTCCTCCAGAGCATTGCTAGTAAGCGTACAGCTGCGTGCTGTCTATTTGGAAAGAAAGAAATTTTTTCACTCGGCTCAGCTGGTGAGCTGTGATGTGGAATGGTAGATAGGGCGATGTACCTGTGTGTGTGAGAGGGAGGCAGGCAGTGTTGTTTGTTATGCTTTTTGTCATTTTTGGCCTGAAGGCTGCTTAGCTGTGAATAATTCATAAGCAATCAACTGGAAGCCCAGGGCTCTGTTGTAGTGGTTCATCCTGTTTTCATAATGGACCAATAAATGTACTGTCTTTACTGCTCCAGAAAAACACTGGTTTTGTGAATGGATCGGTACTTCTGGAGCTGCACCTTGCAGCAGATCTTGAAAGGTGTTTTCTTCTGAGGTGGGAATAAATCTGTTGTCAGTGCTCTAACTGTTGTTGATTAAGTGACTGACTGTGGTAATAGACCTGATGATACCCTTCTGGAAGCGGTTTCCAAGGTCAGTTGAATCATGCATCTGACTGCAAGATGTCTCTTTCAAAGCAATGGGAGTTGCAGTTTTAGGACCTCCTTGGTCTTCTAATTTCATAACGGTTTTTTTGACAGTGCCCTGGACAAGCAATATCCTTCAGACTAAATCCTGCAGTTAACATTTGGTTTCATTCTTCTGTCATCCTCGTGTATACATGAGCGTCTCTTCTTGAAGTAACTTAAGAGACTGAGATTTCTGCAGATTTCTCATCTTACACTTTGTAACACTGCTATTCGCAGCATATTACATTCTGGACAGCCTAATAATAAGAGAGGATCTCCAAAAATGCATGATTTTGTGTTTTGTGGTGAAGACTTAGTGCTTAACTAAGCAGATTATCTTAGTGGTGCTTGAGAGAAGACATGCTTCTGCAGCTTCCTAATTTTCTGTTCTTAGTGGCAGTACTGGTCTTTATTGTCTCTAGATAGCATGTGTCAGGACTTGGAAAAATTTTGTTTTGTTAGCTCTGCAAACGTATTTTGTGCGGTTTATGAAACTACAGGGTCTTTTCTTACAGTGGGGCTTTTCTGTAGCAGCAAGCTGCTGACACTGTTCCAATGCGGTAGTGGTCATGGATGTAACATGAGCATCTGCATTCGTTTGGAGTGCTGTATAACTTGTCCTCACAGAAATCCTCCTCACCACATTTTGCTGTGTTGCCATTGTTCTTCTGTGCTTTGCTGTTGTCTCTTTTCCAATTAAACCACCTTTGCAAACATTTATGCTAGGGAGACCTTCAGTTGCAGAACATGTCCAGCCCGTAACAATGGCACAGGCAGAACACAGGAGGTTATCCAAGGGCAGTGGCCCCTAGGGGTTGTGACAGTAGATATAAGCAAAGGCAACACAATTTTTGTCAATTTTACCTTTATTTTGCCTTTTTTTTTAACAAAAAAAAAGCTAACATGAAGGAAAAAAAGTCTGTATAGGCTTTCTGTCTTGAGAAAACTGCCAGCTGTCTTTTATTTTTCTTTTTTTTGTCTTTTTCTGGTGAGTGTGTGGGGCGGAAGGAAGGAGCAGCTGCTGTTGTGTTGCTTGTAATTGAGGGTGACTGTGCTGTAGTGGCTTGGGCAAATCAAGGTTGTAAGTTGCAGATGACTGTGTCATAGGTGGTAAGGATCTCTTAAGCGATGATTAATAGTGTCACTGGATATTTGAGCCAAGCCAGCGACGTTGCCACATCCTTCACATTGTGAAGGTTTTTCTGCCTGGGGATATGCTGTTTCTGTTGAGCAGTGCCTAAGTTTTCCTTTACTTGCATAGCAGTACCGTCTTAATTTAGACTGTGTGGTTGTATCCCATAAACCCTCCTGGCAGGTAGTAGAAACTGTTTTGTATCCATCTTCAATTTGTGCTTGTAAACAAAAAAATGACATTGAAAAGGGGAGCAAGCTTCCAGTTAGTTTTCCTTTTAAATACTTTGCACATTGAAATCCGCTAGCTTTGGCTGTGTGTACCACCTGAGAGTTTAGAGCAAGGGAGTATTAGTGTTGTGAAAGGAAGCACTAAGGGTGGTTGGAAGCAGTGGTATTGTGTTTCCTTCTTTTTCCAACCTCAGATGTTTGTGATAAATCTTGTAATTTTTTGCTTAATTTTTCAAATCTACTGTGACATGAGAAAGAAATCAGTCTATCCTCCCTTTGCTGGAACCAGATTCTGCGTAGAGGTTGTGTTTCTGCTGGCTTTCCAACTTCCACTCACATCAGTGGGATTTGTAGACACTTGGAACAAATAGGGTTAGAGTCAAGTTTTTAAGGAATTTAAGTGACTAATAATATCCATTGAAATGAATGCTGCCTGGCTGGGTACCTATAACAGTGTAACCATGGGGTTCATTCTAGGCTAATATACTCTGATTTTAGAGACTGCAGTGTAGACATGCATAATTGAAACCTGATTTTCTTAGCATTCTTGTATAAAGAAAATACCTAGAAGCCATGCAAGAATAACTCCAGCTTCTGTGGGAATATAGTGTCTTTTAAAGGAATGTGTTCAGCAGAGCAAGCTGTAGGAGGGGTTTTAAAGGACTAGAAATACTTTTAATTCTGGTCTTTGAGAAATCTTTTACTTTTTGGTGTCTTCAGGCTGCATTATTTGCGTAACATCATTACATTACCAGACCATGTCCTGACAAAGCAGAGTTCAACCATAAGTCAACTTTGTGTTCACTTCTGTAGAGCACTATCCCATGTATGTCTTCCTAGGTGACACGATTCACCCTGCGTGGCATGTCAGCAGCGAATTCGTAGACGAGTCTCGGCAAAACAGTCCTGAAAAAGAGAGTGGCTTGATGTGATGATGGAAAGGATAAAAAAAACCCCCACCCTAATGTTATAAATGACACTAATATGCTGCTTAATTTGCATTCAGAAATCAGTGAAACCACAGACATTTTTTGGGTAATCCTCACAATTAACTGTGTAAAGCTCACTGCATCTGCGTTGAGGATGAAGGCACAAACCTGTGCTAACTGGATTTGAGCCAGTAGCTCAAGGGGAACTGCTTGTACCAGTAAACCATGATCTCCAGCAGAACTGGGAAGGTCCATCTGGCCTGTAGGTGCTTGCATTTTTTTCTTTAGATTTGCATCTCTTTCAGTAGAAGATAATTACCCAATTATGAATCCTCAGGCAGTGCTTCTGTACCTTGAAGATTTTCCATCATCTCAAGAGTCCATGGTAGACATTAGGCAAGGTTCATAGGAGTAATACCAATTTTTTTAATCTCTTGTAGCTGTTTCCCAAGGCATAGGGGACAATTTAATTTTGTGCGGTTTTATAGGAATGTGTGATTTAATTAAAAATGTAGCCTTATTTTAGTAATCTTCATGTGCTCATGGGTATTCGTGTGTAAAACAGGGAAGTCAAGTGGTGTACCCACAACCAGCTGGTATGTAGGTCCTGTGCATCATAGGAAATCATACCCTTTTCTCATATCAGTCTTCCAGTTACACACCCTGGGTTTAAAAATAATTTACCTGCCATCTGTGAGGTTGACTGCTGCCTGTAAACAACAACAAGCTCTTAGAGAAACAAAATTAAAAGTATATTGTGTAGAAGTGAAGGCGTATCATCTTGACAGTGGTATGTGGCATGTGATGAGGATCTGGACACGAGCTCTGCACATGACTGCACGTTAGCCATGATCAGCAGCATATGCCTCTGCTTCCCCAAAGGCAAAAGGTCTCTTGACAGCGAGATGCTTAATTTCGAGGGAAAAGTGGCAGAAATCGTGTCCTAACAAGAATTGCAACTACTAGGTTGTCACAGAATGGATGCAGAAATACATGCACTTTCTTATCCCTCTTTGCTTTTAATATACCATTATGCTACACAGCCACGCTTGCGTGAGTCTGACACTCAGAAGAACCAGCTGATAGACTAACTCTGTCTCAACTGGTTTGCATATCTGGGCTCTTGTTCTTTATGCTGTGCTGCTGTAGGAACCTTGCACAGCCAACTGCTGGAAAACTTGCTTGTTTCCCCCGGGAGGGTGACCTGTTAGCAGCCTGTCACTGTGCTGGCAGTTGCCTTATTGCAAAGTATGCACGTTCCAGCCCGTGCCAAACGCGGAGCAGGTTGTTAGCTCACTGTTGCAGCTGTGCAAGCAAACTCAGATTCAAAGTGCAAATAAGTACATGCTTCAGCTGTTTGTAAGTGGGAGGGGACCAAGGCATAACCCTGTGTTGGAACCTTAGCTAAAACTAAATGTTGTCATGTCCGTAGAATAAAAGGTGCATTAAGTGGGGAACTGGGGAATTTCCTTTTTAATAGGTCACTCTATTTTCTGTAAGAATTTAAATGTTTTTGCCAGGTAATACAGAAAAACAAGACCTCGTGTCCTGCTCTCCACTGCCATTACACCCCTCCCTCCCTCCCTCCCAAAAAAAACGTAGTCATCTGTTTGTCCAGGGATCTGAGTCATCTGTGTTTGTTCAGTGATCTGAATATTGAACCCAGTGGTGAAAATCCTGTGAGAGCATTGCAACATGCTCTGTTCATGACCTTGTAGTGATTTCTACACCTACCACCACCCCCCACTTAACCCCCCTCCCCCCCCGCCTTTGGTAAGTCATAACTCGGGTTACCCAAATCAATTTTAACTGGAAAAATTTCTCAAGATTTATTTCTTTACTATAACTGAAGGACATATTCTGATGAATGGTGTCATATCTTGGAAGTAATTTCCTTGGAGCTGGAAACCTTCTGCAAAGCTCTGAGTTGCTCTGTAGTGCTGCTAGTCAGCATTTTGTACAGGTACCGTAGGGTGGCCTGAAGTTGTTTATCCCATCTGTTTGAATAAAGAGAAAAGTGTGTGATTTTTAATGTGGAAGTTACTGTAAATCTTTCTTCCCCTTTAATAATGAAAAAAGCCCAGCCTTCTCTCAAATATGAGCAAGGCAACTTTTGTTAAGGATGTTAAAGCATTTGAACAAAAAAAGTAACAAGAGAATGAAAACAGGTGTGTAAATAGCTACAGCAATTGGTCTTGCTCCCTCAAAGACAGAAATTCATGTTCATTTATTAATTGAAAATGCAGATTTATTTTTCAGTTTAGGTATGGCCTCAAAGACATTGTGAGTAGTACTGTCACAGTAAGGGCTTAAAATATATACTTAGTGAATAAAAGATTATTTTATTTTTTAATTTCGAAGGGTAGTTTATGTGAAAGAGTTCCAAAGACAATTTAAACTGTGCTAGGAAGTGACTGCTCCTAATAGTTTGAGTCCATTTTTGGATATTGTAATTCAGTTTTCTGAGAAAACTCTAATAGCTTTAAAGACTTTATGCTATAAATTAGTTTGGAATTTTAATATGTTATTGTGTGATCTGCATATTGCTTGTGTATAAAAATATAATTTATTACCTTTGTTTAATCAGGGTGAAAATGTATTTAAAATAGAGTATGACAGCAGGCAGTTCTGTAAACCCTTCAGTGTTGTGTTGATGGCTATATAACATACTGTGATGGTTCAGAATGAAACCCATAGTGACTTGTGCAGCCAGCTGCAACAAATAAACATGTTTTACTGCCTACTATCATATTATGTTTACAGCACAGCAAACTGGCTGTCATCAGAGAAGCTTGGATGAAAACTTTTCAGTGAAATGATGTAACTGCTAATGTGATGAGAATTATCTTAGTAGTTTTATTTCTCATAAACTTGTGTCCTTTTGTCTGATTGCTTGATACAGATTTCTAACCATATTTTACATCTAAATTAATTGCAAAACAGTGGCTGAAGTAGGAGCTGCCATTTTTTTAAGGCCATCTTTTTTCCATCCAAATGAACCACCAGAAACTATAATCAGGATCTTGCCCCTGCCCACAGCTCCCCGAAAATCGCATGGCAGTGAATTGCAGGACTGCTGCTCTTTGCTGGTAGGTTTTGATGCATAGCAAGGTTTGGGGTGAGGTTGTTGCTGTTGCTGCCTACTGAGCCCATGGGCTGAGTTGTGCTGCTGGTGTTGGTGTAATTCCTGTGCTGCTGGCTGAAGATCTGCCTCTGCTGTAGGTGGGTTGAAGTGATGGGTGCCTGGAGCCTCCTTGGTGTCAGCTGGCGCTTGAGGCTGCTTAGTGCTTTTACAGGGCAGCACACAGGTGTTTTGGGTCATAAGCAGGAGGCTGTGGAGGTCGGGCGTGTGTCATGTTTTTCTTGTGATTCCCCTCTGGCTATGGAGCAGGTGAGCAAGTCAATTGATGGGTGAGAGTTAGTGCTTGATAAGCTTTTGGCACTAAACTAAACATCAGTCATTATTGCGCAAGGCAGCCTGGTGTTGCAAACACATCTTTCGTCCCGCACAGCGTTCCTGCCCAGAGGCTCACTTTTGGTCAGCACTTCTCTTTGCTAGCACAAGAGCTACCAACCACTTGCCGGGTTGTCTGCCATAAAACATACCTTTTGTAATCAGCCTATTGCTGAATTGCTTTTTTGAGTTATCACTGTTTGCTCTTCCATGGGCCTCTCTTCTCAAGAGGAGCTGCAAGAGTATTTGGCTATTCTCTTTCTAAGCCATGTCTTTATGCTGCCCCAGTTTGACAGTGTTACTGACTTTCAAGGATGTGATTCCAGTGTGTCACAGCACCCTGGCTTTCAGGTTATTCGGAGTAATAATTCACTTTGGACTTCATTCAAAATAAGGTGCCAAAGGTGCCTCCCAAGGAGTTTGGCTGGCAGCAGGCAGTTGCACATGTAATCTGTGTGTAACATCTGTGTAGCAGCGAGGCAGGGCATTGTGTGTGTACATTTTTAGAGTAATACTGAGCTAGTGCTTGTGTTGATACCGTACATGCATCGTAAGCATAGCAGAAGTCAGTAACACCTGAAGAAGTTAATGGTGGTGAGATTGTACAAGGCATAGGGTAGGTGAGTGGGTGAGCCGTAGCCTGACTTTCATAGAGGTTACAGGGGGAATTTTCTTGCATGTAATTTACGTCCAGCAAGAAGCGGTAGTAATTGGCTGTTAGCTATTTACACTGAAGCAGAACAGCCAGGGGGACCTAAATGGCTAAAAGCTTTTTGAATGAAGTGAGAGACCTGTCATAGAGAGCTTGTTCTTATGAACTGAAATAGCGTTCATGTAATTACATTATTGGTGAAGGTTATGTTTCCTAGTGGAAGGGAAGCAGTCCTTTTCTTCCAGTTGCTGTTCGTGGTAAATGAAAATGGAGTCATGTTCCATCATACAGTTATAAAGCGTTTGTGTAGCAGTCATGTGGCCGTGGGTTGGCCACAGCTTGGAGAAGTACCTGCCTAGACTTTCCTGTAACTGATTTTATGTGGGAAAAAATACATAATTAGGTAGAGAAAACTCAGCTTAGGCAGAGGGAGCAGAAATAAAAGTTCTGCTTCTTCCTGATTTGCCTTTGTAGGCAAGTCATTTCTTCTGGCAAACTGAATGATTCTCTCAGTGGCCGGACTCTGCTTATGCCTTTTGCTCTCTAGGAAGTACTTTCTGCCCCCTCTGCCTTTTAGCTGTTTGATCTCCCTGTTGTCTCCAAATAACCTGCAGGCTTCAATATCCTTGTGATGGCTCTTTTGCCTGCCAAATCTTTCCTCTGCTGAAGAAGCAATCTCTTACCTTCTTCCAAGGAATCCACCTCCTCTCCTTGTTTTACAGGAATGTATTGCTGCATACCAAGGGCTGAAAGAAAATGAGTGTAACCTGCAAGTTCTAATGCAGAGCGGGAAGTAGACAGTCCACCAGCCTGGTGTGGGAGGAAGAATATTATTTAGCAAGTGAGAATGTTTCTGGTACAGTTTTTGTAGCAGGACCATCTGGCTCTTATTAAAAGGTGCTGAGGAGTGTGGTTTTGATGGACTTCTCGCTCCCGAGCCATCACTGCTATAAAGCAAAGTAACCAAATTTGTCTTAAGTATTTTACTATAAACAGAGTGGAAGTGTGAGCTAATGCATTCTCTGTGTGTATCAGCAGGCCTTGCAGGGAGATGTGGAGGGCTGAAAATGTTTGCTGTTGCTTTTTGAGTGTAAGAAGGGAGGCTATCTGCTTGTAGTGTTCTTTACCTCTCTTTGTGTTAGAAACATGTCTTTTATTGCTTATGTAGTATATTTGCCTGATGCTTTCCTCCAAGGACGTAGCTGTTGTTGAGGAGTTCAGTCAGGAGGAGGTTCTAGTCATCTTCTCTTTCTCCTGCAGCTTCCTGCATTATCAACTGAACACAGCAGAAAACGCTCTTTACTCCTACTGTTTCACTAGCAAAAAGTACATGCATGTACATAGTAGACTTGTAGCATGCACTAGCTTTCAGGACTATGCTTGCAGCATACCGAGTGCCAAGGGCTCTTGCTGGCACCACGCAGAACCAAGGCAGTGCCTATACTTTGTGCATCAGTTCTGAAAAGCGGGAAGAAGCTGTGGGGTAGCCGCTGAGACTTCTCGTGAAATTTTAAAGGCAGAAGTAGCCTGCTGTGGGCGTTCTGCAGGCAAAGGAGCCCCTGAGGATACAGAGCAACTTTTCTTACATGTTAGGTTTGAACCAGTTAACTTGTCTTCATAACAACTGCAGGAAAATACGCAGGTGTGTAGAAGCTAGCTGTTGGTGGCAACAGGGAAGAGTAGCAGTCTCACTGATTTGAGAAGCTGAGGTTTCCTGTCATACACCTATATAACACATGAAAACAGCAGTATTCAGGAGAGCCAGCGTGCTTACGTCTCCCTGAGACGTCCTGAGTCTGCCAGGTTCAGGCTTAGGTACCCATGTGAGATTGATATTCCTAAATTCCCCTTTAGGTGTAATACACCAGCTGAATTCCCTGAAATGGCTTGAGAAGTAAGCAGTGGCGTTAGTAACCTTAACTTAGCTCAGTTTTCCAGCAAAGCTTAGTGGTTCCCTCCTCTGCTTGAAGGAGTCTGTAGCTGCATCTCTCACCTTCTGTTTAGCAAGCAGTGCTCCGTCTGTCCTGTGCATGTGGGGTGAGACGTGGTGCTCTTGGGACTAGAGAGCACGCACAGCGTTGGGGATGGCTGCTGCTGTTGTGTGAGCCCTCCTCCAGGAGGAAGGGCAAACTGACTTACTTAACCCAGTGCGAAATACATGGACAAGTGCCGTGAAGAGTGCCTTGTCCTCTAGCGGTACTTCTGCTACAGCAGCAGAAGAGCTGGTGCCATCATGCTGTGGCAGGCATGTTCTGACCGCATCGTTCAGGTTTGGCTACTCAAGATAGTCAGAGGCCAGAGCTTCTGCTGGTAGGGCCCAGGTGTACTGGAGTGCACAATGCTGCCAGGTGACAGAAATCCAGGTCTACTGAGGTGGTGGCAGTCCCAGGTGGGTTTGATATCAGGGATTTACTTGCTCTAGGAGCAGTCCTGGTGATAGTGTGGTGGCTTTATGCCTCTCAAGTGCCTGGTAGGCTAGGTACCCAAACACTTTGATGATCTGGGGTTTATAATTGAAGTGCAGTGAGTTTTATTGTTGTTTTACTGTTCAGGAAGCTGAGCATAGTGTTCATGGTGTGACTTTATTTGAATGAGAGAATCGTATTCTTCTAAATTTGACCCCAAGATAAATCTCCTCTCCTGTGTGTCAGTGTATCAGTACCATTATGTCCTGTACATGGCTTCAGATTATTATTCACTGGCTGTGTCCCTGAAGATGAATTCATGGTTTCATACAGACTGGTGGATATCACATGCGAGCCCTGAAAGGGTCACGGATTTTACCAGCATAAACCCTCCCTGTTGTTTCTGTGATATGTTGTGCAGTGGTGGGGCTTGAGCCAGCATTGGCATCACTCTACGGGGTGGAAGAGAAGGTATTCCAGGTGTAAATTATCCATACTGGAAGTGAAGATAATTGTCATTGGCTCCATAAATACTTGGACAACAAGCCAACTTTAAGAAAGTAGAAGTACAGTTTTGGGGTTGTTGTGCTGTTCGGATAAATCAATGCATGAAAAATGTTACTGATGATTAATCCTGTATTTAAATTATGAATGATCTTGAAATTTTTTAAACGTGTGATAAATGACTTTGTCTTTTCCTTTTAGTTGATGTCCATCAGCGTATTAGGTGTTTCTGCTTGGATGAGAGACTACCTGAATAATGTTCTCACTTTGACCGCAGAAACAAGGTAAAGCTTTCCTTAAACCTCTTAATCCGTGTGGATGATTAATTGCGGTATGTGTCATTCATTCTGTACGGCAAGTTTCCTAATTAGGATTTCTAGAATTAAGAAGCCTTCAGTTGAGCTAATTAGTTTGTTGAAAGGTGTATTTTTGTAACCATTTCTGGCATCAATTGAAATTAGAGAAGGGGGAAAGATATGAATTCAATCTTATTTTATTCCTGTGGCTTTCTCTTCTGACAGGGATCAATTTTTGGCCCTTTGCCAACATGTAACTATTATATTACTGTTTAGTTTTGAATACTTTATTCAGTCCAGAGATTTAGGAATGCTGTTAGTTTTATTACAGCAGTGCTTATGAGCCCTGGGGATGGAACAGGGCCTCATTGTGCTACATACTGTGCAAGTGCAGGACAGAAGATCGCCTTTGCTCCAAAGAGATTTTGCGTGATGCATTACTTTTTGATACCCGAATGCAGCATTTGACTTTAAAATCATGAAAAAGAGATTTCTATGAAACTTGCAAGGTGCTGGAAATAACACATCTGCTAATCCACCGTTTTCATTTTAACGGCTATAATACATTTTTCTTCTTATCATTTTTGTGTGATTATGCTTTTTTTTGATTATGGTTCTGATTGGTTTTAGGGTGGAGGAGGCTGTCATTTTGACTTATTTTCCTGTGGTCCACCCAGTCATGATTGCTGTCTGCTGTTTCCTCATCATAGTTGGAATGCTGGGCTACTGTGGAACAGTGAAAAGAAATCTGTTGCTCCTTGTCTGGGTACGTTTCATAACTTGCCAAACCAGCTAACTTCTGCTTTGCTTCAACACTGTAAGAAAAGTTTTAATCCACAGGCACTAGATAAATACTGATTATTTTTTATTACTCTGTTGAGTTATGGTATCGGTGAGGAATTGTAATTGCAAAGCACACAGTAGGAAATAATTTATTGCCTAGACTGCATTATGCTATGACTGAAAGACAAGCAATGTCTCACAAAAATCCGCTTCATTTAGTAGAGGAGTTACTGAAGGGAAAAATAACTCAAACTCTTAAGTACTAATAGTTATAGGAACATGAGTCTGAGTGCTCTGAAATAAACTCTTATGCTACCCTTTTGACTCTTGGCTGTGCAATAGCTAAGTAACTTAAACTTTGCTTTATCCCCACAGTTGATTGTGTGTATAAAGTAACAGCATTTGTAGCTGATGAAAGTTAATTCTGAGTGCATTCAGAAGCTTTGCCTTCTGTTATGTGGATGTGGAATTTTGCAGTTGCATTTGGGTGTAAGCAAGTTTAAAAATAAATTCCAAGTACCTAGCTTTTTGCTTTGGAGGCTACGCAGCAGCTGAAAAGCAGTAGTCTCTGCTGCTCAAGGCTCTGTGTACAGTTCTGTGACGAAGCTTTGACTGTCAAATGAGCCAAATACCTGTTTCTTCATCTGGAAGTCAGTGAGTTTGAGCGCAATAAAAAACCAAACCAAACACCAAAAAAACCCCCAACCAAAAAAACAAACCAAAAAGCCCACAAACTTGCACAATTTTAAAGGTTTAGAGTTTAAAAATATTTAGACCGTTGGCAACACTGGGATCAAGGAGTGCCATGTACCTGCATGCTTCTTAGAAATCCAGCTGGTAGCCCTTTGCAGAGTTGGGTTTTGTCTTTTGACATAGACTCAGAATGATTTGGGTTGGAAAGGACCTCAAAGATCATCTAGTTCCAACCCCCCTGCCATGGGCAGGGACACCTGCCACTAGACCAGGTTGCTCAAAGCCCCATCCAACCTGGCCTTGAACACTTCTAGGGAGGGGGCATCCACAGCTTCTCTGGGCAACGTGTTCCAGTGCCTCACAGCCCTCATAGTAAATAAATGCTTTCTTATATCTAATCTAAATGTACCCACTTTTAGATTGAAACCATTGCACCTTGTCCTGTTGCAACAAGCCCTGCTAAATAGTGTGTCCCCATTTTTCTTACAAGTCCTCGTAAAGTACTGAAAGGCTGCTATAAGGTCTCATCAGAGCCTTCTCTTCTCCAGGCTGAACAGCCCCAACTCCCTCAGCCTTTCATCATAGGAGAGGTGTTCAAGCCCTCTGATCAATTTTGTGGCCTTCCTCTGGACCCGCTCCAGCAGCTCCGTGTCTTCCCTGTGCTGAGGGCTCCAGAGGTGGATGCAGGACTCCAGGTAGGGTCTCACCAGAGCAGAGGGGCAGAATCACCTCGCTTGACCTGCTGGCCATGCTGCTTTTGATGCAGCCCAGGATACAGTTCGCCTTTTGGGCTGCAAGCGCACATTGCCAGGCCACGTTGAGCTTCTGATCAGCCAGCATCCCCAAGTCCTTCTCCTCAGGGCTGCTTTCAATCCCTTCATCCTCCAGCCTGTATTTGTGCTTGGGATTGCCCTAGCCCGTGTGCGGAACCTTGCATTTGGCCTTGTTTGGTCTTCATGAATTTTGCAAGAGCCCACCTCTCAAGCCTGGCAGGGTCCCTCTGGGTGGCATCCCTTCTCTCCAGCTTGTTGACCGCATCACACAGCTTGGTGTTGTCGGCAAACTTGCTGAGTGTGCACTCGATCCTACTGTCCGTGTCGCTGACAAAGATGTTAAACAGCACCAGTCCCAATACCAACCCCTGAGGAACACCACTCGTCACTGGTCTCCACTTGCACATCGAGCTGTTGACTGCAACTCTTTGAGTGTGACCATCCAGCCAATTCCTTATCCACCGAGTGGTCCATCTGTCAAATCCATGTCTCTCCAATTTAGAGACAAGGATGTCATGTGGGACGATGTCAAATGCTTTGCACAAATCCAAGTAGATGACGTCAGTTGCTCTTCCCTAATCCACCAAAACTGTAGCCCCACCGTAGAAGGTGACCAGATTTGTCAGGTGCGATTTGCCCTTAGTGAAGCCATGTTGACTGTCGCCAATCATGTCCTTCTTTTCCATGTGCATTAGAATACTTTCTAGAAGGATCTGCTCCATGATCTTGCCAGGCACAGAGGTGAGACTGACTGGCCTGTAGTTCCCTAGGTCTTCCTTTTTTTCCCGATTTAAAAATAGGGGTTTATGTTTCCCCTTTTCCAATCAGTAGCAACTTCACCGGACTGCCATGACTGCTGAAATATTATGGATAGTGGCTTAACAACTTCATCTGCCAGTTCCCTTAGGGTCCGTGGCTGCAGCTGATCAGGTCCCATGGACTTGTGCACCTTCAGTTTCCTTAGATGGTCTTGAACCTGATCTTTTCCTACAGCGGGCGGCTCTTCATTCTTCCAGTCACTACCTTTGCCTTCTGTGACATGGGCAGTGTGGCTGGAGCACCGAGACAAAAAAGTCATTGAGTACCTCAGCCTTCTTCATATCCTGGGTAACCAGGTCTCCTGTTTCCTTCTGGAGAGGGCCAACATTTTCCCTAGCCTTCATTTTATCAGCAATCTACCTATAGAAGTTTTTCTTGTTGCCCTAGACGTGAGGATGAGCAGGATTCTAAGCAGGTTATAAGCCGGAGAGAGTGGGAGCAATGGATGTGAAAGAGATGCATCAGACTTTACTGCCGTAATTGCAGTAGGAGAAAGTGGACAGGTAAAATCATTCAGCTCTTGAGAATATCCAGGAGTCTTATACAAGTAGAGTTGGACTCCTGCTGTTTCTTCACTGCAGTGGGTGTTGGGTTCTCCCTAAGTGCATACGGCTGCATTTTTCTTGTGGATCTCTGTGGGTACATGATACCTGGACCTCACAAATTTTGCACAAAATTACAAAAAGAAAAGTGAAAAGTTGGCTGAGATTTATGAAACCTTTACTTTTTTGCGATAGGAAATATTCCAACTGCAGCTAAAGCAGTCAGGAAACTGTGTGGGGTTTTGTATTAAGATGTCTTTTTATATTTGAGAGGGTTGGACTTAAGCTTTATTTGAGATTTCCGGCTGAAGATGTGCAGCAGAAGTGTTCCCTAGTTGCAAGAGGGCAATCTGTATACTTTATAGGAATATAGTAGTCATGCATTTTTTGTTTCTAGATCTTAATCTTGCAATGTTAAAGTCAATGGGAACAAGTTCTAAGACACACTACTTAGTTATGAACACTTGCATAAAAATAATGGATTACTGTAATTTCATACCATATAATTAATTATCTAGTAATCTTTCTTGCATACTTTAAAAGGGCTTTGTACATATTTTTGTTTCATATAAATAGTGAAAGTATTAAAATAATCATAAACTTATCAAGCCCTTAATTTTTATGGTGAGGTTATAAGATTATTTTCATAAAGTGTTTTTTATTTTATAGAGGTGATATTTTTTAGTGTGAATTAAAATTAATTAAAAGGGTAAAGCAACTATATGATGTAGACCAATGCTACAGAGTATCTGGGAAAAAAAAAAGGTATTGTTTTTGGTATAAACCATGATTAAAAAGAAAATAAAGTTAAAACTGGTTTTGACCTTTAGTTTATTTAAACTTCCAGTGAAAAGAAGAAATAATTTATAGCGTTTAATGCCATCTGGAAATAAATTCTTTAAAGTATGTTTAGGCAGTCAAATTATACTAAATCAAAACAAGACATTTCTGTCACTTTAAGTTGCAATTTTTCATTTTCAGGAGCCTGAGAATTTGTTCTTGCTAAGCAAACTGATAAGCAAAACTAAACTACTTCTTCCCAAGTATGTCACTGTCTTTGATTAATTGTTAAATGAACGCCATTGTGTTACACCACAGAAGTACGCGGACAGAAGTCAATGCTTCATTCATCAGACTAATCAGAAAAGTGATGGATCAACAAAATGAGCTTTTGTACAACCAGATGAACTAAAAGAAAAGAACCTTCATGTAAAACATTAGCAACCTCTTCAATCATGCTTTTAATCTTCTTTTTAAAGTACATGAACAGCCATAATGATGGCATGCAGAGAGATTTGGATGCAAATTCCTGGCAGCATGCTAATTGCTATGCTAATGTTGTTAATTGATTTGGATTTCTGGAAAAATCTAACAAAGCATAAGGACCACAAAATATATATATTATGGTGTTAGATATTTTTAATACAACTGAATATATAGTTATTTTCTTTTTTTTTTTTTTTTCGGAAATTTTTCTAGCAATTAAATGCTTAAAACCTTCCCAACTTCACATGGGAGATAAATATAAATTGAACTAATGTGTACTCAGCTTAAGAGTAACAAAATAGAACACCTCAGTCTGCTGAGGTGCATAGTCCGGATTGTTTTTAGAACCAGCATTTTAAAACTATGATAATTTATTTTTAAATGCTTCAGGAATGCATAGTCTTCAAGGCTGGTTGGTATAAAGAGCCCATATGTACCATAAGTGTCTTCAATATTTTGTTGTGTGTCATGAGTGACCACAGTGTCCTCATGTAGAATCGGTTGGATGCCAGCCTAAATTGGAAGATCTGGACTCCTCCAAGTCACTGACTTGAATGTATAAAAAGTCCAAGGATGAGAAACTAGAGTCCAGGTTTTATACTGCTTGTTACAGACAAGATTCTTTAACTTATTTTTTTTCAAATCCAGAATCATCCTTTGCGTCTTCAGTTGTGAGGCTGTATACATTTTGGATTGTTTTTGAAGTATGTTATGCACATAGCCTGACTGAAAAAAAACAACAACCAAACCCAAAACACACATGCCGTATATTCTTTAAGAATAGTAACCTCAAAGATATGTGAATTTTTTTTAAGTTCGTGTTTGATTAAGACAGCAGGAGTAAACTCTTGCTTGACAAGAAGAGCTTCATGGAAATCCCAATCTAAATATTTTCCTGGCTGGAGTTTTCATGGCAAATTCTGACATTTATGAGTTTTCTGTAATTACAGCGTTCAAGCAGCACAGGATTCAAATTTCTCTGCATATGTTGTCACAAAGGAGAAAACTGATCAAAATATTTGATTGTCAATAGGGCAAATCCTTTTACTGTTTTTTTTTTTTTTTTAAATTGTAAAGTTGGCAGAGAAATAAACATTGCTAAGAGCTAAACGTTAGACCCTGTTGGTGTGTGGTCAAACAGCTTGTTAATTCAGTTATGGCAGAACCTGATTATAAATTGGAACTTGGCAGACTAAATTGTCTGTTAATTGAGTTGAAACACAAGCAGACAAACTGTTATTCAACTAAACTGATCTTTTCTTTAAAAGCAGGCAAATATCTCATAAAGAGAAAAAATGAAATGATACTATGTTTTAGTTGAAAAAGTAAACTGGAGATGTGTGACGAACCTAATGTGGATGTGGTTGTTTCATGTCAGTAGTTCTCAGCCAGCTAAATGCACTGTTGGTGAAAGTGGTTTCTGTGAGGTCCATCTGAAAAATGACTGGGAACCACTGAGTGTGTCACCACGTGGGGCAGATTCTTCTATACCCATACACCCACTTCAGTCCATGTGGAAGCAGGGGTGATAGAGGTGATTAAATTTGGATGTCTGCTATGTTGCAGGGTATCAATAACTGCTACTGTCTTCAGAGAAGGCAGTCTTACTCTGTGTGAATTGTTAGCTGCTCTACGGTACCACAGCACCAACTATTCTGCAGTACTTGTGGCTACAGTTGGAATGAATTAGTAGAAGAGTTTAGTGATAATTAGTTTTTTGGGCTTTTTTTTTGTGTGGCAGGATGTGCTTCTGCAGTAATGCATAACAGAAGTTGTTTGTTCTGTAATAATAAAGGATGTTTGTTCTGATCCATTTGGACTCTTACTGCAGTCACAGCTGCTCCAGTACCTTGTACTAACATTTGGCGCTGGAATTCTTATTTACCAGCCAGAAGTATTTCTTCATTATTTAACTACTGAGCGTTGGAAGGGAAGAAACAACTGACAAACATACTTGGTGTAAACCCATACAGTTTAGAATTAGACAGGACAGTCTGAGTTAATTTTCGTATTTTGTGTCTTTTATCAGCAGCTCATTTACAAATGTGGTGAGAGCAGGAGGAAAACAGATTCACGAGCCAGGTTGGCCCTCCTTATTGAAAGACTGGTTAAAGTGAGTTTATAATCCTGTAGTACAGGTTTGATGAGAAGCCAGTACTGTGCTAAAACTCAAATTCAGATAGTCAGTGCTTAAGTAAGGGACTGGACATTTAGGTTACATTTTGAAGTGCTGCTTGGTTGGTGTTCCACTTGTAAAAGAAAATACACTTGAAGTTCCCCAATTTTTATTATACTCCAGTAGTTTCAGATATGAGCAACTTTCTCAAGAAAATAAATACAGAGCTTTTTTTTTTTTCTTTCTGTATGTCTGATTTTCAATTCAAAGGTGAACTGCTTGAGGAGATGCCTGTACTAATCATTACTAGACATCTTTTTGCCTTGAAACGGGATAGAGGGTAAGCTGCTTTCCTGTTCAGATCAGGGTTTTTAAGATTCAAACAAAATGTTAGATTTTTGAGATGGGAGTTAGTGATGCCCCCAGTGTCACCACAGAGCAAAGCTGGACTTTGCGGGAGCGAGTGCACTCTGCAGGGCTCCCAGCGGGGTAGAGTGGACTCCATCGGTCCTAGGGTCCAGTGCCCACCTCTCCCTCTGCCTGTCTAAGCATGAGGGGTGTTTTCACAGAATCACAGAATGGTGGGGGTTGGAAGGGACCTCTGTGGGTCATCTAGTCCAACACCCCTGCCGAAGCAGGGTCACCTACAGCAGGCTGCACAGGACCTTGTCCAGGCAGATCTTTAATATCTCCAGAGAGGGAGACTCCACAACCTCCCTGGGCAGACCTTGTCTTCTCCAACATAAATGTAGAGCGCCATGCGTGTATTTAAAAGACTTTTTCAAAGGCAAGTGCTTTGAAGCAGTGCTGAATTTTCTAAACTAGGAGCGAGAGTGCTTACAGGCGAGAGATACAAGTTGTATAGCATTATGGGTAATTGGGGGGCATTCGGGTATGAGGAGTGCTGCCTGCTGAGCAAACAGCAGGTGAGAGCAGTTGTGCGTTTGAGCAGCATGGAGGCAAGAGCGTTGGGGTGGAGGGCCACGACAGAAATTGAGCTGGTGGGAGTGTCCAGGTCTTCTTGCAAATGCTTGGCTGAAATCCATGTTTGCTGTGCTGTCGGTGGTGATCTGCTTCTTTCAGCCTGGCACTTAGCAGCTGCCTTGAACACACAGCCATGCTGTGCCAGAGCAGAGGCAGCCCGGTACTATTTGGCACAGTTATCCAGCGGCTCAAAGTAAAACTGTCCAGCCCTTTGAGGGCTATTCAGGCAAATGCCTTTGACTCGCGACAGCAGGGTTCGACAGTCTGGTTATGATGCCATCAATTAAAATTGGGCGTTTTTGCATGATTCTGCAGTAGTGAAGAGCTACTTGCTCATCTTTTTGGAAAAAGGTACAGTTCTAAATTAAAAGGTAAATATCTGTTGACAGGAGCCATTTTGTGGTTTCAGTATGTTTCCAGCATGAAACATGCTGCCTGGACTTCTGTGACACACTTCTCACTGCATGCTGTACCTTCAGGTTCACCTGATAGGGGTGGCTGCTTTGCCTACTCCTGGGGACACGTGTCCTGAGTATTAGTTTTGCTAGGTATCACCATGTCTGGCCTCATGATGCAAAGCTTTTGGAGCAAACCTTGTTCCTTTTATCTTATTTTTTCCAGTTTTCCCCCATTCCCACTTGTTATGCTGTTAACACTGCTTCCTCCCTCCAAATGCTTGAAAGTCATGGATTCCCAGGGCAGTAAAAAAGACTGAAATGGCTCCAGAGCTGAAAAGGGCTCTGCAGGGATACCTCCTGGTGAACAGAGGAGGGAAGGTAGTAATAGAAGGTTGATGAAGTGGAATGATGGAAGTGGGTACCAGGAAGCTGTAGAAAAGACGGGGATTGATACGACAGTAGGTTCAAGGGACTGGGGTTGTGGAGGCCAGAGAGCTGGGAGTGGTACCAGGGTGGGAATAAAGCAAGCTGCATCTTGACTGAGAAAAGAAGATGGGTAGCTGCTGAGATGATGTGTGGTCTTGCTGCCGTAGTGCTTTTTTTTCCCCTCTGTCCTTCCCAGCTCCTCTTTTCTCATTGCTTGTTTGCCCAGCTTTTTACCTCTGCTGAAAGGAATGGGGAGTGGGAGAGTCCCTGAGAGCAAGGAAGGAGTAAATGAGTAAACAGATCTACAAAGCCCAGCCATGTCTTGTCTGAAACCCAGCTGAGCCTCAGCGGTGGGGCATGCCTGACGCTGTGGTACAACTGCATTCTTGTTGCCGCAAACTGAGTATGCAGTGGATGTCCTGTCAGGTAAATTCACCGCTTTTTCTTGTCTAACCACAGAGACACTTGGCTAGGTGCACGGGGGCTGCGGTATGGGCTTTATATCTAGGAGCACTTTTTCACTCAAAATGTTGAGTGTTTGTACTGTTTTGGGGTGTGCTGAGTCAGAGTTATTGTGTCTGTCAACACTGAACTGGGCTGTTTTACAAGGAAAAAGGATTTTCTTGACCAAAGAAGCATTTTTATGGTGTTTAATTTCCTTGATAGAAAATGAAGAGGGGTTAGAGAGATGTAGGGTTCTGTGTTTTGAAATAAGGAGAGAAAAAGGGGGAAGGGAATATTGTAAGCCCTGAGGAAATTATGGTCTAGTGTCTATCTTTACCTATGTCCTGTTCAGTGCTTTACCATGACCTTGCAATGACCTTTATTCCTTGGAGTTCATTGACTTTAGTTAATGGTAATTCAGTCTTGGGCAAATAAATCCTAATAATTGTCTGGAGTGTGCATTTGCTTATTTCCAAAGTAATACCTGTTTCCTTATAGAAACAAAGATTAACTGTTAAAGTAAAAAGTTAAACCAGATCATTAATATCTCATAGAAGAATGGAGGCTGTGAACAAAGTTCTAACTATCCATAAATAATTTTGTTCAGTATTTAAAAAAGCAAATGGGTCAATCAAAAGAACTTGGACACATACCATAGAAAATTAAAATGTTCATTGCCATAAAAATGTTTTTTTTGATTCAGAAAATTAGCTGTAAAGGTTTTGGAAAAAGTGATCATTATTTACATAGAACTTGGACTTTGCAAAGGTCACAGGCTTTAAGACACTTTGTACAGATTGGCAAAATTCGGTGATCTGGGAAACCAAAATCTAAAATAATAGGTACTTGATCATTTTGCTGTGGAATGTGTTTATTCTGAAGAACTGGATGGCATTCAGTAGCTGATGATGTAAGTTGGTGATTTCAGCCCATTTCCTTGTTGACTTGTGACTGCGTCTCACAAATTTCTGCGTTGTCAAGCAAGTAACCCAAATTTTAAATTGGAATGACAAATGAACTGTTAATCCCTTCAGGGCAGGGCTGAGGAAGCTGGGGAGGAAGGGGGGGGCAGGGGAAATTTTATGCTGCCAGAGTGGATAAACAGAGGATTTCAGCTTTCCGTACAGCTTGTCTGACTCCATTTAATGAGTGTTGCTCTGTTTTTAAGAAGTATAGCTGGATTAATCATTAAAATAACCTCGTTAGTTTTTAAACTGTAACAAAAGTAAAGGGAACCATAGCTGGCAGCTTACTGAGGGAGGAAGGACTTTTTATTAAGTTTTGCCCAGAAAGAGTCTGGATCCCATTGGTGATCCAGCAGTGGTGGTCATCTGACATTTCTCAAGCTGCAGACAGATGTCTGGATGGCTTGCATCTTGGAAGAACAAGGCTGACGCTCTCAGGCTGTTAGCCATTGGGAAATGCTATGCAAAACCCTCTTAAAATCTTCTGGCATCTGTTTTACATACCATATACTCTGATCTTTTAGAGATTCCCGTAAGGTTTCATTCTGCAGCTGCCTTACCCTTGGAATCTCCTTCAACCCCTGCCCTTCGCCAGAGCTTTCCTTGCCATATGGACCACATTGCCCAAGAAGGTGGTATGATCGGAGGAGGCTGGACTTGCTGATGAGCTACTCTTCATTTGCTCTGACATAAGGGTTGTGGTTTTTCTTGAGTCCGGGGGGGAGGGGGGGGGGGGGGGGGGGGAAGTAGTTTTATATCTTCTGGGAGAAAAGAAAAATGCTTGGGAGGAGAGGTAAAGCTTGAAAAAAGATGTTTATTAAATGAAATGCAGAGCATGTGAATGATGATTCATTAATAAGTACACTGATCCTTTGAAGAAAGGCATATTTGCTCAGAAATGGAAGGATTTCTGCAGTCTCGTAGACCAGATTTTCCAAAAGCTGCAGCACCCCCCACACTGTCACTTTTCTTTACCACGTTGCAACTTCTGACTTCAGTCATTGGCCCCTGCCTGCCACTGCCATTTGCTTTCATATACAGAGTGCCCTCTTGCTTTCTTACTGTCTGGAAGTGATCTTAAGAAGCCACAAGTATTTTTAGTATGTTGTGTGATGGGATAAATTTGTTCTCTGGGGATGAATTCAGTAGCCTCTGAAGTCTCATCAGGTTTTCGAGGATGACAGTAGTAAACTAGGAAGCTGTCAGAACAGATGAAATAGGGTCCTAATCCCAGTAACAGGAGCATCATGCAGCATGCAAACCAAAAAGGTTGAGAGAGGAAAAAGATGAATTAAGCCACTCTTGTGTCTTTGCAGTTCTGATGGAATTTGGGTTGCTGCAGAACCCTGTCTCAGTTCGTGCTTTCACGAGTTGCCTAAGGTCTTGTTTCCAAATCACACTTCCAAACTGCAAACAAAATGATCATACCATGTTTGGTACGAGCAGGGTCAAGAAGGCATGACTGGGGATGTGTTCAGGTCTTCGATTCTCCTTGTGTGTGGGCTAACAGCCCACTGATTTTACAGGTTATAGTAGCTGAAGGCTGGTGAGGTGTTCCATAGGTCCGGGGAAGTGGTTGAATCACCGCCCCTGGAGGTATTTAAAAGACGTGTAGACTTGGCGCTTAGGGATGTTGTTTAGTGGCAGACTTGGCAGGGTTAGATTTACGGTTGGACTTGATGATTTTAAAGGTCTTTTCCGACTTAAATGATTCTATAGGTCATTGGCAAGAAAATGACCAAATGCAGCTGTGGCAGAGGAAAAAAAAACCCCTGGGTACCACTTCAGGAATATGGTTGGGTATGCACAGCTTTGTAGTACGGCTGCCCTTACCAGCCTGGGCTGCTTGGCACCAGAGGGCCGTAGTGACTTGTTGGTCATTTGAAGTCATCAAACTCCTGCCCTTAGCTTTGTTTCTGGCATAATGCTTACACTAAATTTTGGAAGGACATCCTCAGAGGACAGTTGCGTGGGTTTTGTGTCTGTGCCAGTGGGATTGTCGCGGTGGCTGATAATAGGGCACTGGGTATTCAGTGCAATAGCCAAGGCAATGTGAAGGAAAATACTGCAGGACACTAGAGCTTTAACTCCAGTTTTCCTTTGCTAAATGTAATTAGAATTTAATATTTCTGCTGTCAAAATATCTCTGAAAAATTCTGTGTTCTTGGTAATACCTTGGAGAAGGGCATTTAAAATGGGCAGTAGGGTGGGAGGAGGAGCAAAATTTTCAAGAACTCTGTCCCATACTGTGTTTTCCAAAGTCCCAGATTTTTCCACTATCCTGTTGCCATGTTAGTAACCGAAATAGAAGGTTATTTTTCACCAGTTCTTTTCACCTGTTGCCTGAAAAGCATCAACAAATTATATTAAGTGATTAATTGCAGGAATTGTGTGCCAAATTCAAGACAAACAAAGAAATCTCTGGAACTACAGTAAGAGTTTTGTATTACATCTCTGCAAAAGCCATAAAACATTGTGCTTCGCACTTTATATCCTTCCCTGCACTTGCCCATGATTGCTACAAAAAAATCCTGTACTCTGCAGGATAGAAAGCCATGAGGGAGAGATTTTGTGTTGAGAGGCACTTCATGTGTGTGCTGTTCACCATTATTCTCTGAACAGAATGGGAATTGTTGGAACAAACAGCTTTTAAACAAATGCAAAATATCTTGGTTTCAGTAATAGTGATTTTTGTGCTTGCATTTGCTATTTTTGTGGTTTTGTATCTGCATGGTTGAGATGATCAAGAAAGAAATGTGTTCCTGTTATGTATGTGGTGGTGGTGGTCACTTGCTTAGTTTGGTAGAACAAATAGAATAGCAAAAAAATTGTCATAATTTAATTAGGATAAATTAATTTTGTAGTTCAGTTACTAGCCTTATATGGGGAGATAGAAAGATACTTTGGGCATATGCCAGAGCATATATACTCCATGTATGGAGCACTGGCATATATGGAGCTTGTACCCTTTTATGGGATGCCACTGCACTGTGCAGGGATGTTATTTGGACTCAAACTTTTGATGCTATTTAGACAGTCTGTACAGATCTTTCTAAAAATAGTTCTGAATTCCTTTGATTTTTTAATGCATATTTGAAAATACTATGTACCTTTCTAGTGCTTTAGCAGATTATGATAGCTTTTATGCAGATAGCTACCTGAATAGCCATCTGAATTAGCACAAAACCTATTACTTCAATGCTAGTCCTCAGTTTTGGTTTATTTTTTTTTTCTGACTTTGATTATTTACTTGATGGTTACTTCCCTTCTGTGGTTGAATGTCATCATTATTGGGTTTCCTTTCAGTATGTTCCACTATCCCACTGTCCTTTCTGTCTGATATATGAATTCCCTGTAGAAATGGACTTAATGGTTGTCTGACTTGCAGAAGGGGAAGACCTCTCTGGAGGCTGTTATAATTTGTAGTAGCTGAGTGTGATCTGGTAGTGTCTCTGCACTAGCAGGTAGTATTCGTTGTGGTGGGTTTCCGTGCTGCTGATTGTGTGGTTTCTGCGTCAGAGGTCTCAGGACAGGACAAGGGTGTTGGCTGTGGTCACTTTTACACCTGTACCACGCGAAGAGTATGCCAGCAGAGCAAGGGTCTGGTGATTATGTAGGGAATATCTTTCATATCTCTCCTTGGCCCTTCATCCCTCTGTCTTTTCTACATCTGTCTGAAAGCGGTTCTCACAGTAGTGACTTTGTTTCTGTTCCCACTTCTTTCCTATTTACTCTGTTGCACAAGAAAGGAAGAGGAACAGGATTCTCCTGAACTCCATAGTCCCCAGTTCCTTCACCTCTGTTTCAGGACTGATGTGCTGGAAAAATACCATTGCTTAAGCAGTGTCAGTGCTGTAGCTCTGGGGATGGAGCCATGCACACATACCCATTCATTGCTGCAGAAAAAATCCAGGCGCTTGTGCAAGGTTCCAGGTATTAGAGAGGGTGCTTCTCTTGGAAGGCTACTGCTTTATGGAGCTGCTGCCTGCCTGCCTGCCTTCCTTGCTTGGGGACAGCGGTGAGGAGCAAGCTTAACGAGGAAGTTGCGGGAGAACCAGCTCTCGCTAATTGACAGTGTGCCTTTGACACTGCAGTGATGCTGAAGTTGAAGATCTTGGCCACATGTATGTTGGTGACTTAGTGAGGAGCAGTAAATGTCTACTGCCTTCTTTTTTTTGGGAGGGACACATATTTTTACATTGATTCGTTACTCTCAAAAGAGTGATTTCTACCAGTGTTTCAGTCCTTCAGCTTCTGTCAAGGAAGCAACATTTTAGCTTTTTCACGGCCTTGCTGGAGGAAATCCTTCAGTGAAATTGACTCTGTCAGGTTTGTAATGAGGTGAAGGCACCACTTCAGTTTTCTGACAACTTTGCATAGTCTGGCTGCGGAGAGAATTGTAGTGATTACCAGTGGCATACAAAAGAGAAATATAAAAAGTCTGTAGGATTTGCTGTGTAAAAGGTCTGTAGTTCTTGAAGTGATCGTGGCTTTGCATTATTGCTTGTAGATTTTTTTATTTTATGATAACCTGCAGGTATCTTTGCAAAACCATTTGCTTCCTTCTGTGCCTTCCCTATCCTACCCTCTTCCTGCCAAAAAAAAAAAGGAAAAAACAGTAGAAAATATCTCAATAATGGCCAAGAGTGCTGGGAGGGAGGTGTGCTGTAGAAGTTAATATCAGTGACGTGCTCGCGCGGTTTTGAGCGTAATGCACAGTAGTGTTCCTCAGTCAGTTAGTCTCCTTTACAAAATGTAGCCACTCAGCCCATAGGAAGAAATAGTAAGTCTTGGTTCAAGACCAAGTCCCTGTTTCTACCAAAAAGCAGAAGTGTGTAAATGCAGGAAGGTGCATTTAGCATTCAGAGTCCTGTGGGAATTTAACTGGGGAAAAGGCATAAGCATTGAAGGCAGTAATAAGTTCTGCATTTGGAAAATGGAAATTAGGGGTAATAAATTTAAATAATGGTTAGAGGGTTTTTTTTCTCCACACAACTTACAGAAGAATTATTTGTTTTGCAAACCATTACATTTAGAGAGAGGTATACTATTCCCCTTCAGTAGCATAGTGAAAGTGAAGCTCTTGTGTGCGGGTTTGGTGTGCCTGCAGTTGCTCAGTTCCTAAAACGGACTTTCTTGTGTGTAAATGCTTTGTGTTGTTTTTTGCCTTTTGCCTTATGGACAGAAGATGTGCTTTCTCAGGACAGAAGGCTTAATTCTGCTGTGCCTTGATGAGTCCAGATGTAGCTAAAGTCAGGAGTGCTCAATTCCTGGCAGACCCAGAAGTGGTTTATGAGTGAATCTGGCTAAACAGTTTTCTACCCCAGGCTATATTGAGCAAATGGAAAAAATCTTCGTTTTGTCTTTTCTGTCTTCAACTGCTACCAGAAACTTTCTTAACTATAGGTTGACAAAAATGAGGAAGATTCAAATGTTAAGGTTTGTAAAAGAATGAAATGTTACAAGGAACTGCAAATGAAGAATTTTCCAGAGAGTGCCACACATACACCCCCAGATGTATCGCTTTCACCATGATCAGTGAATTTTGTGTGAGATTTGGGGATAGCAGGCAGTCCCAGGCTTCTTACTCAATTAGAGTATAAAACCACTGAAACTTTCTTTGACAGCTGAGAACTCAAATTCGCTTTTCACCAAAATGTTTAGTTGTTCTCCCTCTCAAAAATGTCAATATTAACCATTATGTCACAGAATCACAGAATCACAGAATCACAGAATAGTAGGGGTTGGAAGGGACCTCTGTGGGTCATCTAGTCCAACCCCCCCCGCCGAAGCAGGGTCACCTACAGCAGGCTGCACAGGACCTTGTCCAGGCGGGTCTTGAATATCTCCAGAGAAGGAGACTCCACAACCTCCCTGGGCAGCCTGTTCCAGTGCTCCGTCACCCTCAGAGGGAAGAAGTTCCTCCTCATGTTCAGACGGAACTTCCTGTGCCTCAGTTTGTGCCCATTGCCCCTTGTCCTGTCACTGGGCACCACTGAAAAGAGCTTGGCCCCATCCTCCTGACACCCACCCTTCAGATATTTGTAGGCATTTATAAGGTCCCCTCGCAGCCTTCTCTTCTTCAGGCTGAACAAGCCCAGTTCCCTCAACCTCTCCTCGTAGGGGAGATGCTCCAGTCCCCTCACCATCCTTGTAGCCCTCCGCTGGACTCTCTCCAGTAGCTCTTCATCCTTCTTGAACTGGGGAGCCCAGAACTGGACACAGTACTCCAGATGAGGCCTCACCAGGGCAGTGTAGAGGGGAAGGAGAACCTCCCTTGTCCTGCTGGCCACACTCTTCTTGATGCACCCCAGGATCCCATTGGCCTTCTTGGCAGCCAGGGCACACTGCTGGCTCATAGTTAACCTGTCGTCCACCAGGACACCCAGGTCCCTCTCCGCAGAGCTGCTCTCCAGCAGGTCCACCCCAAGCCTGTACTGGTGCATGAGGTTGTTCCTCCCCAGGTGCAGGACCCTGCACTTGCCCTTGTTGAACCTCATCAGGTTCCTCTCTGCCCAGCTCTCCAGCCTATCCAGGTCACGCTGAATGGCAGCACAGCCTTCTGGTGTATCTACCACACCTCCCAGTTTGGTGTCGTCAGCAAACTTGCTGAGGGTACATTCTAACTCTTCATCCAGGTCGTTGATGAAGAAGTTAAACAAGACTGGGCCCAGTACTGACCCCTGAGGGACACCACTTGTCACCAGCCTCCAACTAGACTCAGCGCCGCTGATGACAACCCTCTGAGTTCTGCCATTCAGCCAGTTCTCTATCCACTTCACTGACCACTCATCCAGCCCACACTTCCTCAGCTTCCCCAGGAGGATATCATGGGAGACTGTGTCGAAAGCCTTGCTGAAGTCAAGGTAGATAACATCCACAGCTCTCCCTTTGTCTACCCAGCCAGTCATGTCATCGTAGAAAGCTATCAGATTGGTCAGGCATGATTTCCCCTTGGTGAATCCATGCTGACTACTCCTGATAACCTTCTTTTCTTCCACTTGCTTCATGATGGCCTCCAGGATAAGCTGCTCCATCACCTTTCCCGGGATGGAGGTGAGGCTGACCGGCCTGTAGTTCCCTGGGTCCTCCTTCTTGCCCTTTTTGAAGATTGGAGTGACATTGGCCTTTCTCCAGTCCTCGGGCACCTCTCCTGTCTTCCAGGACCTCTCAAAGATGATGGAGAGTGGCTCAGCAATGACATCCGCCAGCTCCCTCAGCACTCGTGGGTGCATTCCATCGGGGCCCATGGATTTGTGGACATCCAGATCGCTTAAGCGATCCCTCACACAGTCCTCCTCGACCAAGGGAAAGTCGTCCTCTCTGTAGGCTTCCTCTCTTACCTCCGGGGCCTGGGATTCCTGAGGGCCAGTCTTAGCACTGAAGACTGAAGCAAAGAAGGCATTCATTAGCTCTGCCTTCTCCGCATCCTCCGTCACCAGGACACCCGCCTCATTCAGCAGCAGCCCCACATTGTCCCTAGCCTTCCTTTTGCTGCTGATGTAGTTGAAGAAGCCCTTCTTGTTGTTTTTGACATCCCTTGCCAGCTTCAATTCCAGGTGAGCCTTGGCCTTCCTCGTCGCATCCCTGCATGCTCTCACTACGTTTCTGTACTCTTCCCAAGTGGCCTGTCCCTCTTTCCACATGCCATGCACCTTTCTCTTCTGCCTGATCTCCGCTAGAAGCTCCTTGTTTAACCATGCAGGTCTCCTTCCTCCTTTGCTAAATTTCTTTCTCAGGGGGATGCATTGCTCCTGTGCATGGAAGAAGTGTTGTTTAAAAAGCGACCAGCACTCATGGACCCCCCTGCCTTCGAGAGCCCTGGCCCACGGGATTCCTCCCAGTAGCTCCTTGAAGAGGCCAAAGTCAGCCCTCCTGAGGTCCAGGGTTTTGATCCTGCTTATCGCCCTGCTTCCTCCACGCAGGATCCTGAACTCGACCATTTCATGGTCACTGCAGCCGAGTCTACCTCCAACCTTCACGTCCTCCACCAGTCCCTCCTTGTTTGTTAACACAAGGTCCAGCAGCGCGCCTTTGCTTGTTTGTTCCTCCACCACTTGCATCAGAAAGTTATCATCGATGCTCTGTAGGAACCTCCTGGATTGCACCTGCCTAGCTGTATGGTCTTCCCAGCTGATGTCAGGGTGGTTGAAGTCCCCCATGAGAACCAGAGCCTGTGACTGTGAGGCTGCTTGCAGCTGCCTGTAGAAGGCTTCATCAACCTCCTCCTCCTGGTCAGGTGGCCTGTAGTATACACCCACCGTAATGTCACCCGTGTGAGCCTGTCCCTTAATTCTAACCCACAAGCTTTCAACTCCTTCTTCACTTGCCCCCAGGCCAAGCTCAATGCATTCCAGTTGCTCCCTCACATATAGAGCAACTCCCCCACCTCTCCTTGTTTGTCTGTCTTTCCTAAAGAGTCTGTAGCCATCTATGACAGCATGCCAGTCATGCGAGTTGTCCCACCACGTTTCTGTGATGGCGACCAAGTCGTAGCCGTCCTGCTGTATAATGGCTTCCAGCTCCTCCTGTTTATTGGCCATACTACGTGCATTGGTGTAAACACACTTGAGCTGGGCTGTCAATCTCACCCCTGGCCTTGGCACTCTAAGCCTAGGCTCATCCCTAGTGAGCTGGGCAATATCCCCTTCCCCCTTCAAACCTAGTTTAAAGCCCTCTCAATGAGCCCCGCCAGCTCGTGGCCAAGAATTCTTTTCCCCCTTTGTGATAGCTGAACTCCACTTGTTGCCAGCAGGCCCGGTGCTGTGTATACCTCCCCATGATCAAAAAAGCCAAAATTTGACCGATGGCACCAGTCCCTGAGCCACCTGTTAACCAGGTGAGTTTTCCTGCCCCTTTCAGTGCTGTCCCCTGCCACTGATGGGATGGAGGAAAACACCACCTGCGCCCCTGATCCCTCAACCAGTCGCCCCAGTGCCCTGAAGTCCCTTTTGATGGCCTTGGCACTTCTTTCTGCTACCTCGTCTCCGCCAACCTGCATTACCAAGAGGGGGTAGTAATCAGAAGGCCGCACCAGACCAGGGAGTTTCTTCGCAACATCCCTAACCCGGGCCCCAGGGAGGCAGCAGACTTCCCTGTGGGATGGGTCCGGTCGGCAGATCGGGCCCTCTGTTCCCCTCAGAAGGGAATCACCTATGACAATGACCCTCCTTTTTTTCTTAGTTGAGGCAAATGTCCTTAAACATTTTTTTCGTATGAAGAGCTAAAGCATGTGGTATTATTTCCTCCTTTCAAAGTGAATACTTTGCAGAGTGTATTTCCATTTTTTTTTAAAGAACGCTTTGCATAACTTGCAGGCATGACAGTAGTAGTGGATATATTGTCTAGAAGCTCCCGAAGTTATTTTTTAGAAAAAGCATCATTGTTCTTTCAAAGTATAACTCAATTTTTTTTTTTCTTTTTTGGACCTTTGGAGGATGAACCTATTGGTTGTTGAAGGCCTGTATGGGAGCTCTGTGTGTGCTTACAGTGTTGATTTGTAAAGATATGTGATGTGTTGTTCAGCTAAAATGACTGTGAAGATGCAGTGTAATGTGGTGGAGACTGGTAAAACAGGACCTTTTCTTTCAACACTGTGCTTATCGAACAGACCTTTGTGGGGAGAGTATTGAGTACAGGTTTGTCTTGAAAATTCACATGGGTATTTTTATGTGCACATTTATAATTTTTCTGTTTGTGTCTACAAACCTGGTTCAGGGAGTTAGAGTTGAGCAGCAAGTAGAAGTTAAGGCAAAACACTGTTCAGTAGCTGCTAGGGTATCTGTGAATTAGTCAGTTCCAGACTGGGTGAATGAAAAAGATGCCGTGTAGATGACTGTTAAATCCTAACACTTGTGGATTTATATTCTCTATTTTAAGTAATACAGCTTATTGACCTTCTAATAGGAAAAAAAATAGTGTTTTTCTTATAATACTGTCCTAAATACATTGCAGAATGAAATGACTAAATTAGAAGCCTTTTGGCATCTATCATACTAATAGAATTATGTATTTATTCTATTCTATTTTATATTGTGATGGTGTTTCTTTCATTTCCAAATAAAATTAAACTCCATGAAAACTGTAATTTTAAGCGTTGTATACTGAGAACAAGGGGGACTCCAGTCTGTTGATATGGCAGAAAGTTTGGAGTTGAGATAGAACTATACTTTTGCTTTAAATAAAAGAAAAATAGGTTATTTTAATAGAGCATGCAAGTTAAAGCAGTCTTAATTTCCATGCTGCTTTACACTGTGGTTCAGAAAGTGTTTCTTGGTGCTATACAGGATATAGTTGTACTCTCTTTAATTGTAGCAACCAGGTTTTTTAACTATCATTACCAAGACCGGTACAGCTTCTTCATTTATACACATATTTTCTATTTTTAAATAGTTCAAGTGTTAGATCTTGTAATAGATAAAGATACTGCAATCCATTTCCATAAATATTTGTACATTCATGCCTGATCTCAAATACCTAAATCACTTTGATAAGAATGCTGCTTTCAAGAGCCTTTTTTGTTTCTGTCTTGTCAATTATCTCTTTTTTTATTCTTTTTTTTTTTTTTCCCTTCCCCTTTTTGGCTGTTAACATGAGCTGGGTATTTTTCTTAAATGGATAGAACTGAACAAAATTACATATCTCGTATATATGAGGGTGAAAAAGATTGTCCCTTGTCCTGTTTGGGAGTGTTTTAGCACAGTATGTCATGATAGCCTTGTATTTCTGCGCAACAAGGAGATGAATTTGTTTTCCAATGGTGGTATTCATATACTTCATGTTAAGTCAGTGAGAAATGTCACATGACTTAAAATTTTAGAAAGTTAGCTGCATGACTCTTTCATATTTTGGTTACAAAAATTAATTTCAGATTCCATGTCTTCAGTCATGTCAAAAGTTAATGAGATTTTTGAGATGACCTTTAATATTTTTAAATCTTTTTTTTTGTCTTTCAAAGTTAACTGGAACATCAAAAAATAACAAAGACTATTCTGTTTTCTGCAGTACTTTGGAAGCTTGCTTGTAATATTCTGTGTTGAACTGGCCTGCGGTGTTTGGACCTATGAGCAGGAAATAACGGTGAGTCAGAAAAGGAGGCTGCATTTTTTCAACAAAAGAAAATAAAGATTTCCATTAGCTAGCTGTTTTCTAATTGCTGTAGTGTTTATCTTTGTTCATTATTCCGACAGTCTAGTTTCATGTGACTTTTTTTTTCTTTAAAAAAAAAAAAAAACGGAGAATTCTCCTGGGAAAGCTTGTCTGTCTGGAAAGTCCTCTCTGGGTTTCTCCCCACCCCCTGTATATTTGAGAGCCAAATCCTGCAGCCCCTGATTTAAGGACTTTATTTTAATTAATTCTTGCTTAGGCAGGTTCTCACTGAAGTCAGTGGAAGTTTTGAAGATAAAATATGAACTTCAGGCTTAAAATAAGTATTTTGAGAGAAGAGATGTGAGAGTTTGAAGAGACTTTGCCCCAAAAGTTCTTCATGTTTTCAAGAACTATAGTTGAGCGTACTGTATTGTAAACAGTGTGTTCTTTCAGTAGAGGACTTGCTGTCTGCCGACATCTTCGTGCTTCCTCCACAAGCTATAACTGCCAGTTTTAAGCAAAACATGTCTTAGCTATAAAACACTCTTCCGTAGACTTGTGAAGAGGTTTTATCTCTGTCTAGTTTTTATAGCTGTACCAACCTTCAATTTTCAAACTGAAGACTTGTAACCATCACACAAGAAAATGAGTAAGTGTTGAGCAGAAATTAAACTGAAATGTAATTCTTCTGGCTGCTATATCCTTACATCTTGTACTCAATCTGGTACATTTTTATGAACAGAGGGACAAATATTTTCTCTGAGCTGCCAAGATATGCCCAATATACTGGTCTTGCCAACAGCGTGTAGCAATTCCATTGCAGTAAGATGGGAGGGAGCCTTCTTGGTATTTACATGGTACTGGGACCAAAGGAATTTCTAGCAGATTTGAAGTCTGAAGTTACACGGCGGCACTTTGCATCAGCATTCATTCCCTTGCTGTACAGATTCCAGAGGAGTGTTGCGATTAAGGCTATCCCTTTACTTTAAATGTCAGCTTACGTTGACATTACTTTGGAGCAGCTTATCCTGGAGGTCATCAACAAGCAATGGAGCAGCTTATACTGGAGGTCATCAACATGCAAGTGGAGGAAAAGAAGGTTATCAGGAATAGTCAGCATGGATTCATCAAGGGGAAATCATGCCTGACCAATCTGATAGCTTTCTACGATGGCATGACTGGCTGGGTAGGTGAGGGGAGAACCGTGGATGTTGTCTACCGAGACTTCAGCAAGGCTTTTGACACAGTCTCCCATAACATCCTCCTAGGGAAGCTCAGGAAGTGTGGGCTGGATGAGTGGTCGGTGAGGTGGATTGAGAACTGGCTGAACGGCAGAACTCAGAGGGTTGTCATCAGCGGCGCTGAGTCTAGTTGGAGGCCTGTAACTAGTGGTGTCCCCCAGGGGTCAGTACTGGGCCCAGTCTTGTTTAACTTCTTCATCAACGACCTGCATGAAGAGTTAAGAGTGTACCCTCAGCAAGTTTGCTGATGACACCAAACTGGGAGGTGTGGTAGATACACCAGAAGGCTGTGCTGCCATTCAGCGAGACCTGGACAGGCTGGAAAGTTGGGCAGAGAGAAACCTGATGAGGTTCAACAAGGGCAAATGCAGGGTCCTGCACCTGGGGAGGAACAACCCCAGTCACCAGTACAGGCTTGGGGCAGACCTGCTGGAGTGCAGCTCTGTGGAGAGGGACCTGGATGTCTTGGTGGACGACAGGTTAACCATGAGCCAGCAGTGTGCCCTGGCTGCCAAGAAGGCCAATGGGATCCTGGGGTGCATTAGGAGGAGTGTGGCCAGTAGGTCGAGGGAGGTTGTCCTTCCCCTCTACACTGCCCTGGTGAGGCCTCATCTGGAGTACTGTGTCCAGTTCTGGGCTCCCCAGTTCAAGAAAGATGAGGAGCTACTGGAGAGAGTCCAGCGGAGGGCTACGAGGGTGGTGAGGGGACTGGAGCATCTCCCCTACGAGGAGAGGCTGAGGGAGCTGGGCTTGTTTATAAATGCTTACAAATATCTGAAGGGTGGGTGTCAGGAGGATGGGGCCAAACTCTTTTCAGTAGTGCCCAGCGACAGGACAAGGGGCAATGGGCACAAACTGAAGCACAGGAAGTTCCGTCTGAACACGAGGAAGAACTTCTTCCCTCTGAGGGTGACGCAGCACTGGAACAGGCTGCCCAGGGAGGTTGTGGAGTCTCCTTCTCTGGAAATATTCAAGACCCGCCTGGATAAGGTCCTCTGCGGCCTGCTGTAGGTGACCCTGCTTCGGCAGGAGGGTTGGACTAGATGACCCACAGAGGTCCCTTCCAACCCCTAACATTCTGTGATTCTGTGATTTTGAAATTGAGAATGCAGAGGAGAGGCATGCTTCATCCTATGGGCACAGCTGCCCCCTGCGGGGGTTTTGCCAAGGATGACAGTTCTAACTAACATCCGTCTTTCCACAGAAGGCTTGTCAGTGGGAGCTGCCTGAAATAACATAGCCTTCAGTGCACAAGTATGTGACTTCACCAGCCTTCACTATGCAGTTAGAGAACCTGAAGTTATGGATGTGTTTTCATGTGACCCCCAAGCTTTCAGTTAACCTGCTGTGCTACTGAAACCCAAACCAGGGACACTTTTATAAAAGTTGGCATAGCCCTACCATGCGTTAAGGCACTGGTGACACTGCATCCCTCCAGAAAAGAAAACATACTGTCCCTATGCCCCTTTGCCAAAAGAAGTAGGGCTGAGCTCCGTGTCTGCATCTTCTGTGGCAGGTCACAGTGAAGCCAGATACTCCATGCTTCTCCGGTTCCTCCTCTCTGCCCCAGGAGTTCGCGAGTATGAACATAAGCATGCAAACAGAAAGAACAGAAAAAAAAAATCTCTTCGGCAACTGTTTTTCTTTTTTGTCTCTCTTCTTCTCTCCCTTTATACTTCCTCGTTCCTGAAATCCTGTGCTTTTTTTGCTCTCTCTGTCCATCTGATTTCCTTTTATTCCCTTTGTCCTAACGCTACTGTTCTTTGTGTGATGAGGTGGGCCAGACTCAGGTTTCCTGCTGCTGAGACCTGTAGGGTATGTGGCAGTCTGGAAGAGCACAGTTGTTTTTCAGTTGTTCTTTTGTTACCTATGCGGGCCACTTCCCTAAAGCGTGCTTTCTCATACTCTGCTTGATAAAGAAGACTCGCTCTTACACCCATGGGGTGGACGATGTCATGTTGGTTTCAACATAGCATGAAATCACAAGAGCCCATCATGGGTTTCAGAGAATCAGTTGGCATTATTGTAGGTGGGTGGGTGATGTTGTCAAAAATGTCATTAAGGCATAACTGCCTCTGCTAATCTGATATGGGCTCTCCTTGGCATGTGGACAAGTTCCTGTAAGACTTCTTGTACAAACAATTTTCCTTCCAGCGCATGATAGCTCTCAGCATGAAGTGTGCCTCATGACTAATTTATTCCACCCACAAGACTGAAAAGCCAGCGTGGGTCCTCAGCTTTCTTGGGCATTGGTCAAGCCTTGATACTCTTTAGAAAAATAATAATGAATAAGTAGATCTTAACAACAAACTGAGCTGTACAGAACTTGTGCTAAAATCAAACCAGCATCTCTAGATTTTGTGTGTCTACACACTACACAGAAGTGCTGATGTATAGCCAAATAAATGCATCTCAAGATCATGTATTATTGTTTACTGCTGCACAAGCTGAGGGGAAGGTGTTTAGCAGATACTTCAGTGTCCTTAGTCTGACACGTTGGTGTTCTTGAAGCAGAACTTGAATTGCTTTCCTACAGTGGGGTATAGTTTGTTTTGATTTGCCTTTAGTTTCCTGCTCTCACTTCTTGATTTTTTTTTTTTTCCTACTTCCCATTCTTTTCACAAAGAAGTTGAATGTCTTGTGTTACATGTGTAGCCTTGGACTGTATTCAACTCAAATAAGATAATAAAAAAATAGTCTAGCAGATATGAGCTTAATTGCAGTGATATAAATGTTATCCAAAGAAAGCGCAGTATTAACTTCCAACACAGTGAAAAGAGAAACAAATTGACTACAAAACCAAATTATTTTATTATAGTGACCAGTGTAAATGTTTGTGGTAGAAATATTCTGTGATATTGGTGTTAAGTATTTTTAGTACTCTACTGCTAACATTTTTCACCTGTACAGTTGTGAGTTCAGTGCTTTATAGCTTGACAAATAAAAACTCGGCTAAGTGAATGACGTGTTAAATTTCTGCGATATTATTAATATATTCGTATTCATGATATATGAAGCTTTACTAGGGCATCAAAAACGTAGTATAACTTAGCAGGAGTAATGAAATATTATCAAGTGGTCTTATTTGGATTATGGGGTCAGTCAGGCAGTGATTGTCCCTATATTTTTGTAGAGCATCTAGCAAGACAAAGACCAGGCTCCTTGGGAAGTATTATGAGCATTTTTTTTTCCCTTAGGTTGCATCTATTGCTGTTTGCAGAATGCCCTTACTGTTCACTCCAAATTGAACAATATAGCTAACTCACAGCTGCTGGAGTAGCTTGGCTCCCCCTGCCCTCCAAAGGAAAGCTGATATTGCGATTATTATTTCTTTCACCATGACTGTTAAGGCTAATAGGAGCAAGGCAAAACTCAGCATGAATGGTACGTGTGCCTAGAAGGGCAACTGCAGAGTCTTCGGTAACTTGTTCTAGTGTGGCACACTGAAATATGTGCTGCTGAGCAGAAGCTAATATTTTATCTTCACTCCTAACTGCTTTTTGTGCCAGGTGCCTTAGCACTTGCTTCTATTGTTTCTAACAAATTACTGAGGGTCATAGTTTGACAATGGAGAGCACCAGCTCCTTACTTCTGAGTAGTCAAATTTGACAGAAAAATACTTCAAGAATCCTTCTTTCAGAAGAAAAGATGTACGAGGCCATGAGTGTACCTGAAGGAAAAAGATCACAGGGCCTCATTGTCTGCACTTCCTTGTTACTGTTATTGAGCAAGATACTGAAATTGAGTGTGTGCGGGACTCCAGGCAAAGCCAGAAAGACGCTGAAAAGGGTCTTAGGGTAGAATTAATCTCAGTTAATTTTATATATTTAGAAGTTAGATATTTAAGTTTGTCACCCAGTGAAGTGGATTTGAGACTTTAAGGGAATGATTCATCTGCTCTCTTTAAAATATTTATCCTGAGATTAATTGCCCCATACAACTGCCTGTTTCTTTCTGTTGACTAAAAAGACACCAGGGAGATATTTAAACTGGCGCAGACAAAGGCCACCCCTGATGACTTGGATGGGGCCCAGTCAAGTTCTATGCCAGGTAAAAAATCTGGTAATGATATAATCACATTGTATCCAATTATCTCTGAATCTTTCCAAATGCAGCTTCTTTTCCAGTGTACAGTAATTTGTAAGCAAAGGATCCAAATAACTTTTTCCTTGTATTTTAATAAAGGCTTATAAAGTTTCAATACCGTAAAAACTGAAACACGCGTTTTCCTGTTTTACTTGAATATGAAGTTATTTTGGTCATTGCACTGGAAAGATCTCAGAACAGATGGAAGTTGTGGGTTTGGAGTCACAAGCTAACTGTTGTGTGAATCACTTTTCTTTGCTTGCTCCAGGTTCCAGTGCAGTGGTCCGATATGATCACGCTGAAAGCCAGGATGACCAATTATGGCCTACCTAGGTATCAGTGGCTGACCCATGCTTGGAATTTCTTCCAGAGGGAGGTGAGACAGCAGTTAATTCATGAGCATGAGCTGAAGTAATACATGCTTAGTAAATGTTACTTGTCTGCTAAAGGAGGGGGTTTGGTTTTAAGTGAATAGGTAAATAAATGCAAATTCATTTCATGTGAAACCTTGTGTAGTGAAGATATCTTTTAACATCACTTGATATCCATCTCTTGAGCTTTTGTTAGGCTCTAAAGACACTGAAACACCAAAAAAAGAATGCTGCTAAATTCAGTTAAATTGCTAATGCTGTCTTCTCCTTTGCCAGTAAGGTTAGGACACCAACACCTTTTAGGATTATTATAACTTTATGAATATGATGTATATAAAATGAAAAATCTACAGGTAAAGTAAAATCAGCATTTCTATATGCTGTTTTAATATTAAACTGTGCTTTCCATTGTATAGGCTCTGTTAGGTTCCTTTCGTGGAGCTGTCATGGTAAAGATACATGTTTAGCTGGAAATGAGTGGGAAAGGAGGTTTCCAAAAAGATGCCAACAGTGTCTCTTTGGCTGAGGTTTGAGCAAGCAATCGGGGTTTTTATTTCCTCTGACTGGGAGGGCAGGAAACAAACCAAAAAGCTTCCTTGTGTATTCACAGCTTTGCCCTCTAGCCTACTGAAATTCAGAACTGTTTTTAAAGAATGAAGTATTACGCTACAAAAACATGAAATTGCCCAAGGTAAAACCCATTAACTCCAAATATAACTCACGTGCAGGAAGAGAACTCTGTAAATGCCTGTCATTGTGCTGCCCTTGTTGAAATGTTGAAATCTATCATTGTTGCACAGATTTCCTGTTTATTTAAACATTTCCTGGCAGCACTTGGTTAGTCTGTATTTATACTAAAACCTGAAAAAAAGAGTGAGGATTACATGAGGTTAAACACGCCCTCACCCTCCCCAGTCCCCTGCTCTGGCTCTGCTAGTGCTCTGTGAAACAGAATAATCCTTCATACGCAGGTAGAGCATTTGTTTTGTACCTGAGATGATATAATCAAATGATCTTGATTTCCCTGAATGGAGCTGATACTGTATCTTGGTTTGAATGTATAGGTTGAATAAATGAAAAGCTGCCTCTTGAATAAATTAAAAGCTGTCTCTTATACTCCTAGTTATTGTAGTGTCATAATAATGGCTGGTTTTAAAATGAGTATTAGTAATAAAAGTTCAGCCGTGATTTTTCAATGGGAGAAAAAGTTCCTTTTAGAAGTTTGATTTCCTGTATACCATCTCTGAGCAGAAGAATGATTTGGAGATAGTTTGAAGTGAACAGAGAAGACTCTTCTACGGCTCCTAGTTAATTGGTGGGCTCTCATTTTTATTCTGTCTACTCAGAACTCATATGGTGGATGTGTGAGCCTGATATGTGCTTTATGCCTGAATGAGCACTATGTTTGGGGCCCTTCTTCAGTCAGCATTGCCATTTTTTTTTCCTGAAGAAACAACTTGTAATTACAGTTTTGTTCCAAAAGATTCAGCCCTGGTCAGCTTTGTGCTCTGTCTTCTGTATCTGTTAACATCTGAAAGAAATGGGAAATGTGTTTTTCCCCCAGCCCCCTTGCTGGTCTAATATCAGACTTGTGACTGTGCCAAGGAAGATGGGAAGGGTCAACTAAAGTCAGGAAGGAAGAACTGGACAGGGAAGCAAAAGATGTGAGAGTGAGAAAAATATGTTTAATGAGATTGTCTTTGCAGTTACAATGAGGAGCCAAAGCTTGAGCTTTCCTTAGAAAGTCCCACACTGGGAGGATTTTGACCAACGAACTGATAAAAAGACATTAAAGCTGTGGTGAAAAAGGAAGAAGTGAGATTTGTAAGAGGACTGGTGAAGTCAAGGCACAGTGTGTGCAAACGTGGTGTCTGGGCACTGATCTGCTTGATTGTGACTGAAGAGTGTTGTGGTATACGGGATGCCTGTGTACAGGTACATATGGCTGTGTGATGGCTAAGGGGGCAGATGTTCCCAAGCCCATGGGTCAAAGGAACCAGGCAATCAATTACAAGCACTCTGGCTGGTATGGGAGAATACCCGGGCAGAAAAAAGGAGCACCTTATTCCTGCAGCAAGGCTCTTTTTCAGTCATATCAAGTCCCCATCCAATGCCGAACAAAATCTAATGTAGCTGCTTCAGCCCTTTTTTATGTGAAAGCAGCCAGGGACATGGTAGGCTGGTTGTTTGCCTTTAAATCTCTTGGTGTGCTTTGCAGAGGAGAAGACAGGTTGTTAGTCCTGGTGGGTTTTATAGCCAATTATGACTCATCTGCTTTGCAGCCAGACTTCCTACTTTTATGGTTAGTTCTGTTGCAGTGTTTGTTTTAGTGTGATACCTCTTTCTTCCATTTTCCTTTGTCCTTTCAGCATTTGTGATTTCTGTACCTTTTTGCTCACTTTCTAAATATTTTTTTTGTTTTTTCTGTATTCAGAAAAGTTATGCTTTTCTCATCTGGTTTTCAGCAGATGTGTCCGTAGTTGTAGCCTTGCAGGAATAGTCTTTGCTAGTAGGATCTTAATCATCTTTTCCTACTACTTCCTTCAGCCACAGGTACACTTGTTCACTAGTCACCCTTTTGACATGAAATTATCATGCGTTCGTTTCTTGTAGTAAGGGTAGCAGAATTACAGAACAGTTCCTGTGAAGCATCCTTTGAGGGAGTAGTTGAGATTTAAAGGACAGAGCAGTATCATTGGCTGTGTCCAAGGTGCTCATTTGTCACCACATTACACTTTTCTCGTGGCCTTTATGTCAGAGTAGAGTAGAAGAAGAAATATGGAAGCTCTTGTAGACAGTTTTAGTCCTGTGTAAATATTTTGCAAGTTGTTAATAGGAATTTATTTAGCTTCTTTGACGACCTCCTTTTATGAATAAGTAGCATCATTATTGCTGATCTTGGCTAATCCTTCCTTTGCAGTTTAAATGTTGTGGGGTGGTGTACTTCACAGACTGGCTGGAAATGACAGAGATGGACTGGCCACCTGACTCCTGTTGTGTCAGAGAGTTCCCAGGGTGCTCTAAGCAGGCACATCGTGAGGATCTCAGTGACCTTTATCAAGAGGTAAGAAGACAAATGTAGATTTTTCAGAAGGCTTTTTACATTCTTCCTGATCCAGTCATTTTCCAAACTCATTGCTGGCACTGCAGCAGAAAGGTTTGTAGAGTAATTGTGTTCATGGAAAGTGTTTACTGTGTTTATTTGTGTTTATTATTTATTAATGCTGAAGTGAGGGGAGGAAGGAAGAAAGAAAGAATGAACCCACCCACCCTTACCTGGAAGTGAGATAAGTTAGTGGAAATGCAGTTAACATCTGAGATATGCTTAAACATTGGGGTATTTGGTTTATATTGGTTAGGTTGGAGTTGAAATTTGCTGCAATGAAACAATAAAAAAATAGTTTTGATATAATGTCAAGTCTCCAGCTTGCCAAACTAAGAGAAATTCCACGTACTCTGTTGTAATGAGGGGTCTAGTGGAGTGGTATGTACAGTGAAGGATGCTTTTGAGAAGTCCTTTGGAAGATGAGAACTCTCCTGTTAACAGGGCTCATGCAAGAAGGCAGGTAGTTCAGTTGCTCCACTGTGAGCATGCACAGAAACTTTGAGTGAAAGTGCTCTTTCTCTGAAATGATTATTATTTTAAAAGAATAAAAAAAAAGCCTCAAAACCAGGAGAGGACCTATTTTGAACTCAAAGTGGGTAAGGAAGGAGATTGTGGTGGCAAGTCATTACTGTTCTTAGGGTGAAAATTATAAAAGCAAGTAAACATGTTCTCTACTAAAACCCTTAACTGTTCTCACAAAAACATTGTAAAAGGTCACCATTGTCTGGAGACTGCTTTGCTATCTAGGTGGTTTTTTTGTTTGGGGTTTGTTTTTTTTTTTGATGCTAACAGACTTCTGAAGACCTTTAATTGTGCATTTGGTAATATCAGAGTGACCAAGAGTCCAGGTAGTCCAGCAGTGACAAAAAGCATCTCTCAGTCAAGTAATTACGAGGATCTGAGAAGAGGTGCATTCTTTCTTTGCTTGCTCTAAGAGTAATATAGAGTACATAGGAAGGAGGATGGGCCTGAGAAGCATGCTTTCAGATGCTGCAGCTTGAACATTTCTGTAGTGGACAGTGCAACTCTGCATAATGAAAGAGCAGTCAAAGAACCGTTTTATCTTGTCCCAGTCTCTTACCACTGTTCAAGACTCTTTCTTACAGGAATCTGTTATGTGGCTCTTGTTCAGGAGCCACGGAGAGATGTCTCTGAAGCAGGGCAGATTCACTATATAAACAAGCCATGAATATTAGCTACTGCCAGGAAACAATCAAGTTTTTGGGAAATGGCATCACTGGCACGGAGTTATTTGCTAGATTTGTATGGCATAGATTCTATGAGCAAAAAATAAATAATCTGTTCTCTGGACTTTCAGACATCCATCTTGGGCCTTGTGTGCTTCCTCTAGGAAGAGAGAAGGTAGATCTGCCAAAAGGCAGGTGCCTCAGAAGGCCAGTCTCTGCTGGGGAACCTTGAAGACAGTGGCAGAGGCTATTTTCTTTCCGCCAGCTACTTGAGGAGCCTCTCCTGCCTTATGCCAAGGCTTGCAGCACAGGCAGCACTGGTTACACTTTAGAAGTGTCAGTCTCTGAATGGGCAAGCCATTCAGGCTTCTTCGGGAGCCTGCCAATCTCTCGCACATTCTTGAAGAGGAACGAACTGTGGCTCACTGCAATAATGGTTGTTTTTTGTAATACTGTCGCCAGTATTGATAGCATACAGCCCAACTCTGGCATAGAGAGCCCTCAAGGAGTGTAGGTACAAGCTGCGTCCTTCCTGCTTGCGTGAAAAGGTGAGAGTATCTAAGCAGTGTCACTCAATAAAAAAACTAATTTTTGAGCTCAGGGAGGTCAGAATTTCCTGAAAAGGAGTACTAGTCACTGGAGTGTCTTGTTGACACTGTAAGGTTTTCTTATCTCCTCTCTTCTGCTAACATTTCTTTCACACAGCTATATTCCAGGAAAGTGGTTCTCTACACACTTCATATGTTCAGGTCGTTTTGGTTCTACTTAGAGAAAATTAATAGCCAAAGATAATGATGGTGTAGAATGTAAGGGCTTTGTTGAGACCCACTTGATAAAAAGACTGTCTGGCTTTTTTCCTAAAAGAAACCTAAAGGGCACGTTTCTGGTTCCTACCCTACCATACCACAGAGCATTTTGGATGGATTTCTTAGCAAAAGTTTATTCTTAGTTGTCTACTGCAGAATCTGGTCCAAAAAGGGACAGGCTGTTTTCTGTTTTACCAGCCACTGAAATACTCCACCGCTCTTTGAGATATGTACAATATCCAGTTGGCAAAACGTTTTTTTTCCATGGTGCTTGTCTGTGGATTGTCTCACAGGCTTGTAAGGTATACTTGCTAATATGTTTATCAATATCATGCGAAACCAACTTACACTTGCAAGGCTAATCTGTCTGATTTCTGCTTTGGAGAATTGAAAGAGAAAAGCCTTTTTAGAAAGCGATTCAAAACAAACTTGCATAGTCTGGTGGTTTGAGAGGGAGCCTGATGAGATTAGCCTTGCTAGCATAAAATTGGCTTGTAAATGCTTCGTAAGTCCACTCTGATACTTTAGAAAAATACTTTGTGGTACTTCAGAAAACTGAAGTTTGGTTTGGCTGGGATTGATAAAATTGTTTAGTTGTAGCTGTGCTGAATTTTCTGCTGGGATCTCAGAGCTTTCTGTAGTCTAAGCTGGAATCCTTCATAAATACAATTATTATAGAAAGAAAGGTGGCTTACTTGTAGTTCTGCTTGAGAGTATTTTTGGCAGGAATCGTGTTTCCCCTGCTGGATTTTGAAAGCTATTTTTCAAATGTGTTAGTCTTGTTGGAGTGCTTTTGTTCTGATGAGCTTCACCTTTGGTGCAGTTCATGGAACAAACTCGCCTTAGAAAGAGCGGGGTTGTGAGAGAGGTGCGTCAGATGATGATGTGGCCTCAGGGGTTCGTTGCAGTCTGAGGACAAGGGGAGCTCTGCCCGTCTTGTGATCGGGAGCTGTAGCCCAGATGAAATGATTGGTAGGAGTTGATACCTTCAGAAAAATCAAAGTTGTGCGTTCAATATTTTTTTCTTTTGTAGTGTACTTTTGAGTATACTTTATATGTTTTTTAGTGTAAATTTGAGTATACAACAGATATGTTGAATATGCTGATGGTTTATGTTTTTTGCTCTGCGAAATGCTTGATGTAAGATCTGGTCCTTGTTCTGTGACGTTGCAGTAAATCAGAAATATTTGCTTTGTTTCCATTTTAAGACTGAAAATATAAAATGGCGTTTAATCATTATGAATCAGGCCTTTAATCCATAGGTCTGTAGGAGCTTGAAGCTAATTCTTCTCAATGATCGCTACAAAGTTTTATACTGTTTTTGAGTTGGTAACAAGGGCTTCCTGTTTAGTGACAGACTTTTTCTTTTGCTAGGTATATTTGTGTACTCTTCAGTTGCAGGCTGCCAACTCTGAATGTGTCACATAAGCAGAAATAAAATGCATGAATGTGAGAATAATGGGGGTGGCTGGATATTTCTCAATTTTGAAACTGATTTTGAATGTGTATTAGAGCAGAACTGTAAGAACATCATTAAATGGAGGGTGGCAGTCTGTCTAGATTTGGCATAATTTGTCTCAGTTATGTGTCTGTACTGCAGGAGATGTAGGCATTAGTGTTACTGCTCTCTGTTAATGGATGTTTCCTCTAGGCAACAAATGAACTGAATTTGAATACTGCTGTGGTTGAGTATTTTTAAATTGTGGCCAGCATGTACCTTCATCCCTTAAAGTTATCAAAAGTATTAAAATGCAGCCAGTTTCTCTGTAATTAAAAACAAATTTGGAAAGTAGTATAATTAAAACACTGTCTTCTAGTTGAAAAACAAAAGACACCGATGTGACAATTTTTGTTCCTCATCAAGTTCAATTATATTGCTTTTGCTACAGTGTTTTTTTTTTCTTTTTAAATGTCAAACAATCCACGTTTACTCCTTGTTCTGTGTCTAGACTATATTAATGTTTAGAAAATGACACAGTGAAATAATGAACGGAGCAAAGACCTCAAGATCCTTTAGCTTACTCTGGTACAAATATTGTATAACACATTAATTTTATTTAGAGTCTAACTGAAAATCTGTTGACTATGGTGTGAATTTTGTGCATGAGGCAAGAATCAGGCCTTTCACCAAATACATTCAGGACTGTAGCATCTGAAATTGTTGACTTTGGGGAATTTCAGTGTGATTGCAAAGTGTTATTTATTGTGTCATGTCTTCAGATTCTGTTGCTTTTATCAGTTGCTTTCTTTTCATAGAGAAATTATAAGAAAAACTTAGTAAGCATATAAATGCAAAAAAAGACATTTTGAAGATGGTGCCCGTTTTGATGGGGTCCTGGTGTCTTCTGCTGGGGCCATTGCCTGTTGGTACTCACGGTGTTTTTCCATCCAGTTTCTTACTCTTAATTTTTCCCTTGGTGGTAGTGTTTTCTGTGCTGTGAAGCCCTGCAAAGTTTAGAATGGAGAATAAGCATGGGCCAGAGTAGCTATGGGCCCTCTCTCCAAGGTTTTATCCTTTCTAAGACTGAACATTGCCTTTCCTGAGCAACAAGCGTCATAGCTTGTGCTTGCACTGCTATCCAGTGGTTCCCAGAGCCAGTGTTTCTTGTAGACCCTTGCTGTTGTATGAGGGCTTCGGAGCTTTCCTGAAGCCTTGTGTGGTAATTAGTTGGCCATATAAGCAAACTGTGGAGAATGCGCTGATGGTTTGGAAAGGTCTGAGTTTCCATTTCTGGAAAACACCAACTTATGATGTTTTAACATAGTTTTCATGAGACTTTTTCTGTGTAAATAATGATGATCGTTGTTCTGGAAATAATTGCAGGGGTGGTGTATGTGGACATGTTCCTAATACAGCATGTGGCTGGTCAGCTCTTTGGAGCAGGGTCGAGCTGCCTGCCTGGGTTTGTGCAGAGCCTGATGCGGGGCAGGTTGTTACAGCTACTCTCATAGCAGTGCGAGACACTACTGTGCTTTAAGTAGCAACAGCCCAGCACAAGATATGGGGTAAAACTGGCTCTGGATAGAATATCATCACAATAATTGGCAGGGAAGTTTGTACATTCAGATCAGAAATTAAGCCAGTCAATTTTAAAATGTAGTTTGTGGATAGGGGAGGTAGGTGGAGTGTAACTGGCATAAGTGGATTTGGTTTTGCAATGAGGAGATGCTTCTAGTTCAAGAATAAAAAAGCAAGAGTAATGCCACGTTTATGTGGTATTATTACCACTCAGTACTAACGAAAGTCTGGTTGTACCCACTGCGTTCTGAAAATTTGTCAGAAGTCCTCCGTTAAAGGTTATTCTGTTCGATGCTCCTTACTCAGTGTCTGGGATATAGTGGGTTTTCTACTCGCTAGGGGCCTTTGCAGAACTAATAAACTGGCATAGAACAAGTCCAGATGAAACACTAAAAAAGAAAAGGCGGGAGGAAACATTGATGAGGTTATGTAGATCTGTAGATCTGTCTTAGAATAGCGTTTTAACTTCAGATTGTGGTGGTATTTGTAGAAAAAGTGTGAAGAGTTTAAAATAATTGACAGCCTTGAAGATCTGCAATTTAAGGACAGAAACAAGATGTTTAAGAGGTTTTAAAGTCTGTTAAACCTTTGCAAAACTGGTTGAGTTTCTTTAATAATCGGTGATAATTGATAGGAATTCAGATGAACTTTGAGAGATTTCTGAATTGAAGAGTAGCACAGATCTCTTGGAGCTTGTTACATGCAGTACACTCTCAGTGTATGAGAAAACTTAAAGATAGCATAATGGAAACGATTAAAAAGTAGGCAAAATAATTTTCAAAGTATTGTTTGAAGGAGGTGAGAGAGAAATTTTGGGGGATCCAGAAAAGCCAGCACTAGGTAGGGTGAGCTAAACCTTGGGAACTGCAAGCCAAATGATACTGACTAATTTTTTCAACCTGTTTTTGTTTCATAGGGATGTGGTAAAAAAATGTACACTTTTCTGAGAGGGACGAAGCAATTGCAAGTGCTGAGATTTCTAGGAATCTCTATTGGAGTAACGCAGATCCTGGCTATGATCCTCACTATTACTTTGCTGTGGGCTCTGTACTATGACAGGAGAGATCCTGGGGCGGATCAGATCATGGCCCTGAAGAGTGATACCTCGCAGCAGCTGTCATGTCATTCCGTGGAGCTACTGAAACCAAGCCTGACAAGGATCTTTGAACATACATCCATGGCAAACAGTTTTAACACACATTTTGAAATGGAAGAGCTATAGGTGATGCAATGAATCTGAGAAGTCACAAAGGGTTTTAATTGGTTTGTGTCATCATTTTCACTCTGTTCCATCAAGTATATACTCCAAATATACCAGTCTTCTTGTGCCTCAGAAAACAGTGAATGAATGGAAGTGAAGGAGGCCTGCACAGAGCAAAGGATAAGCCTGTCAGCCTTGTAGAAGAGCCATGGAACAGAGTTGATTTCGTTTGTTTGTTTGTTTTTTAAAAGGCACTCATTCCCTGGGCACAGTAATATTTAACTTATTGTCACAGGCTATGTGATGTGTAAAATACTGATTCATTCGTAGGTGGATAGGTAGAACCTCTAGGCAAGCATGACAGGAAAGGAAGAGAAATACTTGTCTTCTGAAGAAAGGACTGTGCTTTGAAGAAACAAAATGTGACTTCAGCTGAAATTGACTTTTACATTTTTAAAAAGCCATTTGGAAAATGTCTTAATCAGGGATCTATGTATATATAATTGTGTGTTTTTGTGTGTGCATGGAAAGCAGAACTACAATTCAAGTCAATACTTAGATTTAAAAATTTGCAAGATTTGTAAAAAGTGTAAGATTTTCTGTTTTCTAACAAAACCTTTATCTTAGCTGTTTTTAAAGATGTTCTAAAACTTCTATTTTTATCTAACATAACTGTTTAATTTTTAATTTTAAATATATTAAACAGGGATTAAAAACAAAACTATGACTCTGGACAGTGGACTTAATTTTCTGAGTAATTCTGGAGAATTCTTCTTTTAAACAGTTAGTTCTATGGACTATTTCTTCGTAAAGACAAAAGAAAGAAAACCTTAAACATTCTTTCCAAAATGGAAATTAATATGGAAGCAGCACATTTTTATAGATAAATCTTTTCTCCTGTCCGTGATTCCTCTGAAGGTATAAACGGAAAACTACAAGGAAAATGCTTACACTTCTGGATGCTATTGCAATAATTGTAAAAGTACATAAGGAGAAATTATACTTTGGCGGCTTCTTCATTAAGAGCGCTCTAGTGGCTTAAAATGCCGACTGGAAGCAGCGTTAAAATGTATTTATTGAGGTGGGGAAAGTGCATTTTACTGTATTTTTATGAACAATGTTTATTTCATAGAATTATTTTGACAGTTGGCCACACTCCTGATATATATATTTGTTCCACTGAATACAGCAGTTTGTGGCATAAGGGTTTTCACGTGATACTACATTTCAAAAATTCTTTCATTTGTTTTGGAATCTGTAAAAGAAAAGAAAAAAAAAGCAAGGTGTGATTTGATAGACAATAAAATTACTTTTGTCTTAAATTCCATAATGGCTTTTTTTATTTTGAAATAGAGTCCTAGAGTGTGACTGCTTTAGGTGGGAGCTGGAAGGGTCCTCCTGCTGGTGTCAGTAATTTTGGTGTGTCTTTACCCATTCCATTTACTCTGTCGTGGAGAAACTGAATTGTAAATTTCATTTTCCTTTTTTATTCCTTTTGAGAAAGCTTCTTAAGGGCTCATGAAATTAAGCTCTGCAGTTGTGTGGGCTGTTTGTTTTTTCGCAGTCTGCATGTGGGTGTAATTATTTCATGGGTATGATTGCAAGCAAGATTACCTTTCTCCTACAGAAGTGCTAACACTTACTTGGGGATGTAAGAAGGAGGCTAAAGGATAGACTTTCCCCAAATTTTGCCTGGATTATCTTTGTGAAAAATACTTTCTCAAGCACCGTCCGGGAAGCCTTGTGCCCGGTGTTACTGCACACGTACTGCAGTTTGTGTAGCTGAGGGTGAGGTTCCTGGGTAGAACAGCAGCAGGTGTCTGAGAGCTTTGATGTGGACCAGCCCTGGACTTCGGAGTGCTACGGAAACCTGTGATACTGCACAGTGGATTGAGCCATTGCTGGTTGTTTTTTTTTCCTGTTTGAACAGAACAAACCACAAATCGTGGAATCTTTTGGTTGTGGATTGCATGGATTATGTGTACACAGCTGCGTTCAGCTGTGGATTACTTATGGTGTGAAATTCCCTACATTCAGCTGTGGATTACAGCTGAATGAAGGGAATTTCACCATAAGTAGTGTAAAAAAGGGCAGGAAGAAGTCCTGCCCTTTGTCCAGGAAATCCCAACGCTTAAATTTTTACCCAAGGAGTGTCTGGGGAAGCTCCCTTTGCCATGCTTCAGCTATCCTGAGTTCTCCCATGGGGGGACCTCCCAGGCTAACAGTGAGATTGCCCGAGTATCTGTTGGTGTCCAGGTTGGAGCTCGTGAAGGAACAAGTATGGCAAGTCAGGCTAGGGAGATTCGTTGGAGAAGTCCACAGATGGAATTAGAGATACTGGCAGCCCAGGTCATTTGGTTTTAGTCTTCCTAGGAGGTGAGAAAGCACTGCTGTTAGGTGTGGTCAGGTTATTTTGAGAGCAGATGGATTGTTCGGGGTAGGGCTCCTTTGATACAGGACCAAGCTGCCAGACCCCATGTTTGTGGACAGTGAACATCCGCGGTCAGAGTAACCCCGCTTGGGCTCGGCTACCCAAATCCTGAGCCAGTCTGCATTCAGAATGGGGCCAGTTTCATTAGGGCAAAGAGCCATCTGCCAGTAGTGATGGAAGTTTTCCCTTCCCCAATAAGGACTACTGACAAGTATTCTGGGAAAGAATCCTTCCATTTTGAGTATCTAACCACACTTGTTGAAATAGGTCTCAGCTATAGGTTGGAACGCTTTCGAACTTTTTTATTTCACTGTGCTCAGGCTATGAGGTGCCGTTCTCCTAGGGCTTGTTCAAAAAGCATTAAAATTGATTGAATAGGCTGTTGTCAGTCTGTTCTTTTCCTGTAGAGCTTTAGGATACATGTAGGAGAGAGGCTGCTTGGCAAGAGGGGGACATTTAGAGGTACTTGCAGCAGTGGAAACCACTTAATCCGTTTATTTCTTTTTTCCCTCAGTTTTGCAGGAGTACCTGGGGGAGAAGGGTCGTGTGTTCCTTCTCTGCAACATAAAGTGTAATGAACCCAATCTTTCTTGTTGCAACAAGCAACTGTGGAGCCGCTCCTTAATGTTTTTCACAGATCGCTTAATGCCGAGGAGAGCAACTGTGTTAGAAAAGGGGTCACCCCCTGCCTGCGTCAGGTGCTCTGTCCAGCCCGGTGAATCACAGCGAGTCCGTGGGACTCTGCCTGGAGCTGTGGGGCCCAGCAGGGTTTGCACCATGCAGTCGTGACTTGGGACTGCGGGAATGCTTTCAGGAGGCAGTGTTCCTGGTCTTTGGAAAAGGTATTGATTCCTCCACCAGCAGGCTGTGACAAGGCTTTCTGGAGGAAGTGCAACTATGTTTCCTGGTCTTTATAACAGTTCATTTTCTGAAAGCAACTCGTAAGAGAAATTATAAAGAATAAATAGTAAAAAGAGAGGCTGTTGGTCATAGCAACTGTACAGTTAAATATGGAGGAGAAAGCAATTTTAAAATAGTTTTTGAAATTTTTACCACAAGAGCGTTATGTTTAATTCCTGTGACTTGCTATTATTGAAGTGAGATTGTATCTAAAACTTTAATACCTATGTGTGATTTTTTTGGTTTAGCCTGGATAAATGCCAGGTGCCCACCAAAACCCCTCCATCACTCCCCCTCCTCAGCTGGACAGGGGGGAGGAAATATGATGACAGGCTCGAGGGTCAAGATAAGGACAGGGAGAGATCACTCACCAATTGCTGTCACGGACAAAACAGATTGAACTTGTGGAGAAAAGGAAGTTTAATTCATCACCAATCAAATCAGAGGAGGATGGTGAGAAGTAAATCCAGATCTTAAAACACCTTGCCCCCACCCCTCCCTTGTTCCCGGGCTCAGCTTCACACCCGTTTCTCTCCCTTCTCCCTCTGAGCAGCGCAGGGGGATGGGGAATGGGGATTGGGGTCAGTTCATCTCACGTTGTCTCTGCCGCTCCTTCCTCCTCAGTGGGAGGACTCCTCACACTCTTCCCGTGCTCCACCATGACGTTCCTCTCATGAGAGACAGTTCTCCATAAACTTCTCCAACTTGAGTCCTTCGCATGGGTTGCAGCTCTTCACGAACTGCCCCAGCGTGGATCCCTCCCACGGGGTGCAGTCCTCCAGGAACAGGCTGCTCCAGCGTGGTTCCCCCACGGGGTCACAAGCCCTGTCAGCAAACCTGCTCTGGCGTGGGCTCCTCTCTCCATGGTTCCACAGGTCCTGGCACGAGCCTGCTCCAGCGCAGGGTTCCCCATGGGGTCACAGCCTCCTTCAGGCATCCACCTGCTCTGGAGTGGGGTCCCTTCCATGGGCTACAGGTGGAGATCTGCTCCACCGTGGATCTCCATGGGCTGCAGGGGCACAGCTTGCCTCACCATGGTCTTCAGCACGAGCTGCAAGGGAAGACTCTGCTTCGGTGCCTGGAGCACCTCCTCCCCCTCCTTCTTCACTGACCTTGGTGTCTGCAGAGTTGTTTCTCTCACATCATCTCACCCGTCTCTCTAACTGCTGTCTCACTGCATCTTTTTTTCTTCCCCTTCTTAAATATGACAGAGGTGCTACCACCATTGCTGATTGGCTTGGCCTTGGCTAGCAGCAGATCCGTCTTGGAGCCAGCTGGCACTGGCTCTGTCACACATGGGGGAAGCTTCTTGCAGCTTCTTATAGAAGCCACCCTGATAGCCCCCCTGCTACCAAAACCTTGCCACGCAAACCTACAACAATGATTCACTACAATTCCTTTAAAAAAAAAGGGATGTCCTAAATACTTCAGAATTTTTATGCACCTGCTTGCTTGTTATTCAGCACTCCCGCACTGTCAGTTGTTTCTTGTGCATAGATGCTGTGAAAATGGGTGTCTTAAAAGTAGGTAAGTAGATAACGCAGGCAGGTAAGAAACGAAGGTGTCCAGATGTTTGGGTATATCTTACAGACTTTGTCAGTCGAAATATGTTGTTCACAGGGGTGACTGCTCTTTTAGCCACCTGTTTACATACCCCGTCAGCTGACTGCTATTCAGAACACCTGAAAATCTTCAGACTGTTTCCATGGTCAATGGCAAAACAAAGTCCTGGTGGGCCCCAGATGCAGGAAAGAGAGCATATGACCTCCTAAGCACCCTCCCTGCTCAAAACTTTATGATCCTGCCATTTCACTAATTTCTTCTCCTCCAGACCAGTTTCCTCTCCGAAAGCCACCCTTCTCCCTGGAGCAGCTGGGGTTGCGTCGTGCTCTCCACTGCAAAAGCCTTCTCTTGACAGCCTGTGTCCACAGCAAGTATATCCAAAACTTCCAAATATAAAGTGTCTATTTGCGGTTTGTCTCCTGTAGCTATTTTATGGGAGGACAGTCGTTCTCCTTAATAATGCTCTGGGATGGTACAGGCAGGTGTTATTTTCACCTCTTTTCCCCCCATGGAGCAGTAAGCTCCTGGCAGAGGCGGCCGTCATGTGTGCCGGTGCTACCGTACATGCAGCCGATAGAGCAGCATCATCTGCCCTGTCAGTCACCTTCTGTAAGTGATCCGTGGTGTGTTGTCACCCGCTCTTACACCACAAAAGGAGTTTGGTCTTATCTGCGCACTAATATTTTACCGAGGGAGTTTGATACGGGGCTAGAGGAGGCTCTGTAGCCTGGGAGGTTCAGCAGAGCAGTTGGTGCCTGGGCATGTTGAAAACATAGCAGATATTTTTTTGAAGTACAGATAGAAAGGTGGAGTTCCTACTGCTGGAAATAATTGAATGCCCCAATTCTCTCTGCTGCTGCAGGCTGGGAAGGGAAAGGTGACGGCCACCCACAGAGGAGAAGGGCAGCTCAGCCTTATGGAGCTGTGTCATCCCGGTCTTGGTGGCTCTCGTATGGTTTAGAGGCACTCATGGCTTCCCTGGTATTAGTGTTGGGGACATTCGTTGCCCTCAGATTTAGTGTTCTTTCAATCTTGTTAGGAAAAAACCACAATGTTCCATGAATAAGTTATTGCAAAACCAGTTGACCCATTCAAGCATGCAGATGTTTTATTTAAATATTCCTCAAATGTCTATTTATTCAGCATAATGCATGTATTATGCTGCCTTCTGAAATACGATATATGACTGTCAAACAAAATTGTCAAAACAATCTCAGTTTCTTTGTATGATACACAGAAATAATTACATTTCATGTACAGTACAGATGCATTTTACACAGTCTTCAACAGTCATTCACTACCAAAACAGCATTTAAATCACCTAAAACACCAAAAGAATGTGTATTTCCCAAATTCAGAATAAACTAATGATTTTTCATGGGACATACGGAAAGAGGAGACAGGACTGGAATTCTGAAAAATCATACTAAATTATTCCTTAAGCCACATTTTAAAAATGAAAGTCCAAGTTGTTTCAGGGGGTATAACTGTTATGCAAGTGTATTGCTGTACTGCGTTCTTTTCAGTCCATATGGAAAGGAGAATAAAGTGATTTTAAAGGACGCATGGCCAGATGGAGTCAGTAGGTTTCCTGGGTTGTATGTCGTCTGTCCCGAAGTGCATTTAGTAACTGCCTTTTTTGCATTATTTACCTGGTAGAAATAGTCAAGAAGTACCTTGTGGCATAAAGAAGTTGTTGCTGCAGGTTGCTACTATCAAGACAGTTTTCTTATCAGTAGCTGTTTGGCAAAAGGTGGGGACTGAACCATTTTTTGTATGAGTAACCATGGGTAGAAGGAAGATGCAAATAAAAACTCTGGGTCCATTCTGCCTCTCTTTTAAGCCCCATTAAAACTTCAATCACCCACCAGCTTCGGCAGATCTCCTGCAATTTTCCAAGGGGGTTAAAGAGAGGAGAGCAACGTCAGGTGATGGACCTCGGCAGAGTTCCTCAGGAGGAGTGCTCCTCTGGGCCAGAGGACAGCCTGCGCCCCTGCTCTCTGTTCAGGCTTGAGAGAAATGTAGAAGCTCAGTTTAAAATGAGTAAGTAGTCTGTGGGAAGTTAATTGCAAATTGACCAAGCTTCTGAGTAAGTAAATGGTGAGACAGAAGAGTGATGCATGACGTTATGTACTCCTTTTAACTGCAGTTCAATTCTAATATGTGACGTTGTATTTTGGTGTACATACTGTAGCATGATAGTCCATCATCTACTCTTCAATCTCTGTTGGCAGGTAGAGAGAAAGACCAGTATTTGTGTGCAGTAAAGTGTATCACCAGCAAGTTTCAGTTTTTAGTGAGTGTTTTCTCTTAATGTAAATTTTCAGGTCAGTAGAATGCTAGCAAATACTGTACTGAAACATACACTATTCAAACTATTAAATGACTGTGTTAATCGTTTATTGTAATGGCATCTAATGCACTGAGCCTTTTGATTTATATGCATATTTTATTTTGCAGACATGCAATTATTTCTGATCCAGTGTTTTTGATGTATATATGTATGTATTGATATGCACATATTCCGTGTATATTTGATGTATATGATGTATGGTATGTCATGTATATAGAAGCATTATGATACATCTCCTAATGCACTCTCTTGAAGAAGAATGACACTTTTTTATCAGAAAGGTTTCTGGTAACATCAATGCCTTTTAAAAATTAAGCCAAAAAGCCTTAACTAGTAGAGCCTTCATATTAGCTTTTAGGCCGGCCCTTGTGGGTAAATTCAAATTGAAATCAATTATATTTTTATAGCTCTGGGACCCAATCCATTATTCTATCAGTGTTCTTAGGTTCTTAAATATCTTCACACAGTATAAATTCTGAAAAACAAATTTTAGGATGCAAGTTTACAGATAATTACAAAAAGAATTTAGCCATCTTTTTTACTGAATATCTTTCGGTGTCACCCAGTGTAGCCAATACTCTGGATGCTGCAGAATGTCAACAAGGAAGGCTGATCCGCAAAACACCTTTGTTGGAGTTTTAATTCAAATAGGACTGATCCTGCAAGAGTACACTGGGATGAGAGGCTTGTTCTGAAAATACAGAAGTAGCCAAGATGTCTGCGGAAGAAAGGATGTTCATTTATCAGTAGCCTTGGAATCCCAACTAGTACAGTAATGTTGGAGTGGACAACAAACTGTCATAGAAATAGAGGACAGTGGACAAAAAGAACAATGACTGAATAGTGCATTCGTGGTGCACAGTTTGGCTGTAAGATTATTTAAATATTTGCTATTAGAAGTTTATAGTGTAGATGAAGTTGTGTAAAATACCTTAAAATAAAGAAATCCTGTTTCCTGATACAACAGGTGTACAATGACTTATTGCAGTTGTAACAGTACCTAGGAAGCAAGATAAAACAATAGTAAATATTGAACTAACTGAACACCTTTAGTTCACTAATGAGTGTTTGAATAAGAAATACTGCATTTTTCAAAGGGAAGTTATTTGTACAACTACCATGGAACATTAACAATCAGCTTGTTGTAAGTGCACGGAAATGCCCCTTTCTACAGTAATATTTTATCATGCCTAATCTGAAAAACAACAAAAGTAAACTGAGATCACAGCTCCAAATAATTTCAGCATGCATTATGGTTGTAGTTTTTTCAGTCAGTACAAACATATTTCATATGAGCATTTTTTTTCTTTCATTTTTTGATAGTTTCTCAACAAGTTTGTGGTTTATTAACAGGAAAAAAAAAAGGACACATTATCAAAATGTTTCTCATTGTTTTGCATCCAGCAGGAACACAGGTTTGTTTCTATTTTTTGTTTTGCGTTTTTTTTTTTTTTCTAAAAAGAGCTCTCATGATAAGAAGAAGCATCAATGGGGACATTTCATTGTGCTCATTTAGTAAGTCAGGATGGTCACAGAAGATTCCACCGCGCATCAGTTCGGACAAGGGGGAGGAAACTCCTTTTGGTTCACACGCTACGACACCGAAACCCACAAAGTGTTTTGTTTCTCCTGAACCTCTTGCTCTGCGGCCGCCGGCGCACATGTCAAGGGGCGTTGTCATTGTCAGCTCTCTTGTTCCTCGCGACTCGTTTCTCACTGCTCGAGCTCAGCTTGCAAGTGGTCTTTATGCTGATTTATAAATAATTCCTTATTTTATAAAGCAGATACTCTGACAATGTTTCCTCCCGAATACTCGGGAGACTCTGGCCTATCGTCTCCTTCGGGTGTGGTGACTGGAGGTGTCGGGATGCTAATTATTGCTGTAGTGACGTAAGGCTGCTCACAGTTTAGTTTAACGCACTCTTCCACTTTGGCATTTAAGCTGGAACGGCTGGAGGAAGAAACAAAAATCCATGAAGAAAGACAGAAAGAAAGAAAGAAAGACAGAAAGAAAGAGAGAAAGAAAGAAAGTCCAGGTCACTGGAAACCTCTCGTGTGCCTGATTCCAGTCCCTGAGCTGGCCATCTCCATCCTGCCCCGCTAGAGAGCTCAGATGTGCGAAGTTGCACCACCACATCACCCTGCGCCCCAGCAGAAGGTGGTCCCTGGCAATGCCCATGGAGAGGCCCCCTTTGTCCCCTCCTTTCCACTGCTTCAGCACTTCTAGAAGTTCTCAGCTTGTCACCCAAGTGTTTCTGAGCAGGGGAAGCATTTGTGCTGCTCCCTGGGGAACACTTGCTATGCAAGAAAGTGGAAACTAAGGGGTAATCTGTCTCCTACTTATTCCTTCCTGCTATGCATATTCAAGAACATCTTGTATCTTATGTACCCTCAAGAGCAAGACACAGTGATATATGCACTAATTAAGGTTGAGTTAGCATGTTCATAGAGTTGCTCCAGTACCTCAGTGTCATAGGAAACTTGTAAAACTCAGGTGGTTTTGAGGTGAGACTGGTATTTTGTGCTTGTGTTTTCAGCTTGCTTTTTAGCATAAAGCTGGTGCCTTGTGTGTTCACATACTCTGTGACTGGAAGTACGGGTGTAGGCAGAGAAAGGATGGATCCAGGCAGAATATTTCCTGAAAAGCTTTGTGCTGGCCAGGACGTCTCACTGCATAACAGCTGAAAAACTTCAGTAACTACAAGCTGCTGAATTGTTCATGGAAGTGAAATCCAAACCTACTAACTATACAAAGCAAGCTACTCAAAATGTAACTGAACAAGACAATCTCTATAGCAACTAGTGCTGAAAACACTTATTTTTTTAAATGGTGGCATGTTTGAGTTCAATAGAAAACACTTCTAAATCTCCTGAGACCTTTGCTGCATTTTCAGAGGTGGTGTTCAGATATACCTGGAAGCCAAATTGTTTTCTTGGGAGAGTACAGAAACGTGCAGTAAATTACAGACTCTTAAACTTCACTTTCCTCACTTTCGTAATAACTCCTCAAACTAGGAAATATGTTTTTCTTATCTGTTTCATGTTTTGTATTTAGAAGAGTCTTTCTTATGACTGTTACATAAGGACTCTGGAAATCAGTTTTATTTCTCTGCTCTGTGGAAGTGCGAGGAAGTCTCATTTGTCCTATGCTTCTGAACCAAACCAGTGCAAACAGCAGGGACAGACCTTTCCAGCTCTTCCCCCTTGTGCTATCTGAATTGCACATTGTCCTATGCTAAATTTTTCTTGTTATATGTTTGTCCATGGCATATAATATTTGGTGCTCTGTTTAATTTAGGGTCCCTAGATGCTATTCACTGCAAATAATACACAGTAGTTTGTGGGGAGGGCTGGAGAGGGCAGAAATGGATAGAGAGAGACTATTCTGTTGTCTTGGATTAAGCCTGGAGCAAACTAAATGCAGGATGTTTCAGTGCTAGTGAGTCCTCCATTTTTTTGAGGACTATTTGACTTCCATCTTTAGCCTCACAGCCTGCCCGCGGAGGCCACACCACCTCTACATTGCTTCTCTAACAAAGAACGGGGCTTCAGCTCTCGGTGTGCAGATGCGTGTGAAGTACCTGTTAGACAGAGGCGTCCTCTCCACACATCTGATCTGGATGGTGCTGAGCTCTTGTACGCTGCCTGGGCGGCTGCCAGCGATGGTGGTGTTCGGGATGTGGTAAGTCTTTTTATGTCTTCGTGAGCAGCAAGTGCTGGTGACACCTTGTTGAGACGAGAGAGAGGGGCTGTGGCTGGGGGGTCTGTTGACAGTAGAAACCTCCATACAGCTCTCTTCATAGACTTGCTCATCCACAAACTCGTGGTTCTAGCCCAGAAAAATCCAACAAAGAGACAAAGCACGCACAGAAAGATAATTAAAGTGAACATATTAATCATGATTGTTCAAAGGCTTAAATTGATACAGCTGAATAAACTGGGAAAGTTAGACAGCTTATTCTTGATTATAGTGTTTAGCCCATATTAGCCTGGGCTGAATACCAATACAAGTGTAAACGCTGGAACAAAACGGTCAGAGCTCTAAATAAGAAAACGTTAATCCAAATTATTTTGTAAAATAGCACGTGATTGTAATGGAGTTTGCATTATAAATATCTGTATAATCTATGAAGTGCCACAAAATAGAGGATTATGCTTATTAATAAAAATGCAAGTGGTGCTTATGTAAATGCTCTAAATGTCATTTGGAAATAAATAAGATTTATTGTATTGAACTATAATAAAATAAAAATGATAAATATTTTCCAGATGTTTATAAAGCTTCCTTTTGAATTACATGTTAGAAATCAGGATCTGAAACAGCATGTTTCAAAGTATGCGTCTGTGTAGAAGAAAAAGATTCAATTAAATAGAAATTTTGATTAGACAAGACAGTTATTTAAAAGCATCCAAAAAGGTCATAATTACTGTAGATGGATGTGTCAAAAGCAATTTAGAAGACTGAGCATTTAGTTAAATGAAGTAGTCTTTATTCATGCCATTTTTGCTTAATCCCAGCATAGACAGTAGTTTTGTAGGGTTGTCATAGAGCTAGATGCAAATTCATGCCAAAGGCCGGTTTACATTGGCTCAGTAGGTGATGAGGGAGCATCTCACACACAGCCTTGATTCCCACATTTTCTTTGTCTGCGAAAGAGGGTGAAATAGTGGTGTTGCTTATAGTGTGTGCGGGGAAAGGAATTTTGACAGGCATTTTAAAGTAGCAGTCCAAACTAAGCAGAGATGAAGAATTCTTCATGCGCACTTCGAGAAAGTCTTCTTTTTTACAAAAAGTCTCTTTTTTAAAGAAAGTCTTTCCAGTTATGGCTGGAATCGGTCTGCGTGTCCTGAGAATGGTTTAGGGAGCATTTTCTGGGTTGTTTTACGCTCTAATCGGTCTTGTTCACTTACAGTTCGTTAGTCTGCTGCATCTTTGTGTATTAGAATGAGAAACAGTATTTTTTCCCCTAAAGAGTAATTTGCTAATTGGAAAGGTGCTGATGTTTTCTGGGGGAATTACATTACAGTGCTGATACAAAAGACGTGAGCAAAGTAAACAGAGTAACAACTGTAGCCAAGTGTTTGCGACAAATGGAAATACCTTTAGAGGCATGTTATTTTTATTTCCAATTCACAGAATCACAGAATCACAGCATGGTAGGGGTTGGAAGTGACCTCTGTGGGTCATCTAGTCCAACCCCCTGCCAAAGCAGGGTCACCTACAGCAGGCTGCACAGGACCTTGTCCAGGTGGGTCTTGAATATCTCCAGAGAAGGAGACTCCACAACCTCTCTGGGCAACCTGTTCCAGTGCTCCATTACCCTCAGAGGGAAGAAGTTCTTCCTCATGTTCAGATGGAACTTCCTGTGCTTCAGTTTGTGCCCATTGCCCCTTGTCCTGTCGCTGGGCACCACTGAAAAGAGTCTGGCCCCATCCTTCTGACACCCACCCTTCAGATATTTATAAGCATTTAATACGTCCCCTCTCAGCCTTCTCTTCTTCAGGCTGAACGAGCCCAGCTCCCTCAGCCTCTCCTCGTAGGAGAGATGTTCCAGTCCCCTCAGCATCCTCGTAGCCCTCCGATGGAAGCTCTTCAGTAGCTTCTCATCTTTCTTGAAGTGGGGATCCCAGAACTGGACACAGTACTCCAGATGGGGCCTCACTAGGGCGGAGTAGACGGGGAGGAGAACCTCCCTCAACTCAAACATAAGTTTGTGTGGAAACATGTGGTGCTGAAGAATGCCATTTCAAGTGATATATCAAGAAAGAACTTGTTTCAAAACTGATTTCTGTAAGGCATGTGTCAGTCACAATCAGAGTGGAAATAAAAATCAGAGAGAAAAATGACCTAATCGCCATCTTTAGATTATGTTCAGTGGCTTGCAGTATGTTTACCAAGGACTCTGCTAGTTTTTCAGCTAAAAGTAATTTTGTGCTTCCTAAAGCTTTTATGGAGCAACCAACAAGAATTCAATTTGTAGGGTCTGTTAAAGTGGGTTGTTGAGTGAACTTTTATTATGGACTGCAAGCATTTTGAAAGTATACAATGGTTAAAGTTAATATATTTGATTATACCTATTAATTAACTGTTCTTAAATAAGCCAAAAGTAGCCTGTAAAATATAACTTTCAGAACAATTATTTTCATTATTAATGTAATTTTCACAGAATTCCATAACATTGCCCACACTGCATTTTTCAGAGCGGAAAAGATCATATCCTATTGATTTTAAAGTGCCGGAAAAGAGAAAATATACCCTTGCTTTTTATTATCTGGACTGATGCTTATACCAAATGTTATTTCAAAGGACGACGCAAGGCTAAGCAGGCATCTCACCCTTGCTGTTATACCACAAACCAGCAACTTGCCAGATTCCACAAGCTGAGGGCCCAAAATTTCAGGTTCCCACTAAAAATTTAGGAATGCATCATCTGACCAGGCAGTTGCAGAATACAACTTGGAACCCCTGCATACATTTTTGTGTTCATGTGTCATATGAACATCAGTGCCAGTAGCAGGACCCAACAAACAAGGAAAAAAAGCAAGTAGATTCTATGCAGATTTAGGAAACAATACAATACTTGCTTTATAAACTTATTATTTTTTAAAAAAGTTTTATTGAAAAAAAGAAAAAAGGAAAATGTTTACATATTCCACCATTATGGTTAGAGGAAAAGTAAAGCATTGGGAGCTGAATCCAAGTCCCATCAAACGAACAGAAATATTTTTCCATGATTTCTATGGGAGTTTGACAAGACCTGCGGCTGCTACTAGGATTTTAAAATATTTTTGTAATGTTCAACTGTGGAACAATTTTGAAGACAGATCACTATTATCAGGTTCTAGTACAAAATGTCTCAAAAATGTTCCAAAATGACCCAGCCTGAATCTTGGCAAAGAAACCACATTATACAAGCAAGACATTTTGTCCTACAGCACATTATATAAAAATGAATACTCTGAAAGTAAGAATGGAGAAGACATAAGCATCTGTGAGATGACATGTTACTGCCTAAGTGATGTAACAACTAGGCCATTTTATTCACAAAGAAATGCTGTCGAAAGAATATTAAATTATACATATACATGCATCATCTTTTAATTTAGCAATGTCTGTAGGGGGAAAACTTTAATCTTTTTTTTGTTTTTGAGAAAGAGCAGTAAGAGTTTTGCATTGATCTCAGTCAAATATAGCAGAAGCATTACTGAATCTTTTAGTGAAAACCTAAAACTAGACTGCAAAGATAAGAAAAAATAGCATACAGTTTCATTATACATACAAAATTTAAAGAGAAATCATGGAATTTTTTACATGCAACAGTAACTTACAAACCTAGATGTAAATTTTTAAATGGTGGTTTAATTGAGGTGGGTGTTGGTCTCTTTTCCCAAGTAACAAGTGACAGGACAAGAGCAAAGGGCCTGAAGTTGCGCTAGGGGAGGTTTAGATTGGATATTAGGACTCCTTCACTGAAAGGGTGGTCAAGCATTGGAACAAGCTGCCCAGGGAAGTGGTTGAGTCACCGTCCCTGGAGGTATTTAAAAGACGTGTAGACACGGTGCTTAGGGATATGGATGGGCTTGGCAGTGACAGGCTAGTGGTTGGATTTGATGACCTTAAAGGTCTTTTGCAGCCTAAGTGGTTCTATGATCCTGTGACTCTGTGATGCCGACCAGCTTACCTTCAATATAAGGTAAATTCTACATGGCAATATAACCCCCACAAAAATATAAAAATACAAGGAGATAATTTTAGCGTGGCATATATGGAATTGCTGAATCTACAAAGATTAAATTCACTATAACTAATATTTATGTTCTTAGTTTCCTTAGGAAATGATAAAAGAGGAAACAATGTAAATTTAGGGACGATTAGGGTTATTGCTGTGATGTTATCCATCCAGAAATACGCTACTAGTAAACATGGCCCTTTTAGTTATTACTGAATCATAACTCTGCTCTACCATTTATGTCCATTTAATTACTCAGGTATTGACCAGGGGAAAATATAGAGAGCACATAATAAGTAGTCGTTTTGATTTATAGGGAATTTCAAATCTAGATGAACATATTCGGCCTGTTACGAACTACATCAGTGATTTCTACTGGGATCTCAGTGTCTAAACTGGAGCCAAAAAGACTCCGAAGCTTTGCATCTGCATTTGGATTAGACATTTGAAGTTTCAAAATAGGGTGCTCGGGGATCCTCTTTAACCATCACTTCAGAGGAAACACTTAGCAACTCCCTGTACAAAAGCCCAACGATGGCTCAGGCAAAAACTCACTCTGACCATGTTGAGTATTGAATGTGTAAGGATTACAAATGATGTTTTATGAACTGTACTGAAGGAAAGTGCGAATGAGAACGTTATGGAGTGTATAAAAACCAGACTGAAGGTCACATATACAGCTTGGCTATACTGATGTTATCTCACTGATGCCAGTATCTTTCACCCTAGATAAGGCTCTCATCCAGGATCTCCCCATTATTTATATGCAGTGAGTATAATGCCTTCAAATAAGATAAAATGGCCTTTCTTTCCAGCTAACTGCTGTCACATAAAGGCTCATTAATTAGAAGAAATACTGAAAACATTCAAAACTAGGCTGGTGTTGGAATTCACAGGAAAACACAGTTCTCTTTTCTTACCGTAGTTTTTTCCAGGCAGTGAAGCAGGTGGTGGTGCTGCGTTTCAAAGGAAGAGCCAGATTTGCTAACAAAGGCCTGTTCTTCTTCACTGGAGGACTGTTGATGCATAGAACTCTGTATTATTCTCATTTGTGAACAAGAGGGCTCTTATTCAAACATTTGACGAGAACTACTCTGGCTTGTACACGGTAGCATAACTGCAATGCTTGATCTACATGGTATAACCCAAATTATTTTGGACCTGAATTCTCTTTCACTTGTTTGTTTTTTTAATGAAAGTGTTTTCTTTCCTTCCCTCGCACCTCCTTGTAAAAGCTTCCATCTCAGGTCTTTTATGCATAGATGAAATCGTACAATTTACAAGGGCAATCAACATGTAAGCTTTGAATATTGAATCAGCGCATGCTTAAAATTATCATAAATTTAAGTGACAGTAAAATACATTTTTTTTCCTGGGAATGTGCCTCATTTGAAGGAAATTAAACACAGTTGTCCTCCTGGGATCATTTCATAGCACTAAAGAATTTGTGGTATTGCTGCTAACACAAAAATTCATGTCAATGATCCCAGTCTGCTGAGTTTGGAAAGCGTATAGGAGATTTTACTGACACAGAACGAAGAATTAAGTAGAAAGCATACACTGTTTATTAATTGCTTTCATAATTATTCACTAGAAAGCAGAAAGCTGAATAGGGGAGGAAGTGGGATAACAGTAAAGATTACAATTTAACTTTGGGATATTTGAAATCTGCATGGCAGTTAAGCTATTTGGTGTCTTTTTAGTTCAAAGATTTGAGTTCTTTCAAGCAAAGGAGGAAGCGAGGGCCCTGACTGCTCGTCTTTTGTGCTAGACCGGACGGACGGACAGCCCCTTCCTTCTCTTCTGGCTATAGGTTAAAGCGTTCAGCTTTTTAACACGTATTGAACAGAAAGAGCATAGAGGAATGAAAGCCTTCCTGTATCCCTCAGGAAATTGCCTTCTTGCCAGAAAATGGCAGGGATTAAAAAATCCTGTGTCTTCAGTCTTCCTCAGCTGGCTACAGCTCTGAGCAGCCACGGGCTGTCTCCAGCAGTGTGGGTCGCTGTGACTCCCAGTACCAGCCGCTGCCCAGGGCTCCTGCTGCTGGTCCTGGCTTCCTCGGCAGGGTTAAGGGGGGAATTTGCTTCAGGTAACGTTAGATTGCAGTACCTTTGAAGTAATCACCAAGATTCTCCTTAGAGAAAAGTAGGTGCTTCCAAGGAATGCTTTTGAGACTGCAACACCCCTCTGTGCAAACAGGACCCTGGGCTACCTCTTTCCTTCACTAACAATAAAGCCTGGGTTTTGTCACCCATGTTCTACCTGTCTAAAGCCAAGCGAGATAAATCCAGCCTACCTCCTAGAGGCAAATGCTGTACTTATCAAGGACGTCTTCTATGGGATCTAACTCTAAAAATGTACGTTACATTTGAATCTAGCATTTCTTTCTGGCCATTTCCCTCTTCTTTTAAAACCCCATCACTGGCTTTCATAAGCTTTCTTTAACAACAGTAATTGTCCAGTTTTTCCTTCCTTAATCTACCTTTAAAGATAACATGGTGTAAAGACCCGAGTTGACTTGTCCTGGTGATAAATAGAATAAGCTACTTCTGGGCTGTCACTAAGCTGTTCCTCTGGAGGTGGAGGGTATAAAACCATTACCTGCTGCAGCTGGTTACTTAGTAAGCCGTTTCGTTTGCTCTGCATGTAGGCATTAGCACTCCCACTCTTTGCCGCACGAATTCGAGCAAGTCTGGCTTTCTGTGTGAACAGACAAAAGGAAGAGTGTCACTTGTACTCATATCCATTATTCTGTTTATCTAAAACAGCTAATTGGAATCAGCTGCTTATGAATGCCAATATCATAACCACCGAAAGGCTGTATAGCATCTGTCCTCCAGGTGGAGAGAATCAGAAGTGCCTTCCTATTTAAAATGCAAATGACACATGTTTTTATTTATTTGTGTGCATCAGCTAATAAGAACAATGATTCTGGAGAAGGGATTAGACAGATCAGCATGTAAGTGCCTCTTTTTTTTGCATTGCTGCAACTGTGTCACTCTTTATCCTTTGTGGGTCAGGCACGTGGGCGTCTGTTGATGCTGAAGTGAAAATCTCTTTAAAGGGGAACAAATGGTTCAGAAAAAACATAATATTGCAACTGTAGTGAACTGGTTTCTCAGAGCCCTCTGGGTTTTTAGAGTAGCAGAATGTGGTAGTGTTTTTTGTGCTGTCTCCCAGCGAAGTTCCTGAATGCTTGCCAAACCTTTTAAAAGCTTTTTTACCTCTTCATGTCTGTTGGTAGAATCAGGCTTAATACTTGTCATCATTGGTCATAATCTGTTCATAACCCAATTTTTCAGAGACTGCAGGCATCAAATTGCTGAGAGAGATCTGAGATTTCTCAGATGAGCTTCATTGCTTGTGAAAGTGATTTCCATCCCAGAGTAGAAGGTGGCTCGTGAGTGAAGAACACTTTGGGTCCACTGACTTTTGTAAAACAGTTAGGACTAACATTAGGGGAAACTGTGAAGAAAACACTCTCTAAACCAACAATATGGAAAACAGAAACTTTTATGGGATTACCTGGATGGCATCCTGGTTTTTTAATTTTTGTTGCTGGCTACATGTGTAAGAGGGAATCTGGATTTATCTTAACGTTTAGGTTTCTGATTCCAAAAGCCAAACACCGAGCAGCATCTGGAATTGAATGGCTGCTGAAGCACAGAAGGAGACACATTGAAGAACCTGAAAAACTGACTTTGGTATATTAATAGGGATTTTCATATCTGCTAATTACTCAGGTGACATTTTCAGAAAATAGAGGGAGCATTTTCCCCCTCTTCCCCAAATTCCTGGCATTAAATGTCAGGGTGAAATGATTGAGAATCCTTAAACACTTACAGAGGGAAGCAGCCTGGTCACTGCAGCCACCAGATCTCTCTAGCATGATTAATAATTAACTGACTATGAGGAATGACTCAATACTGCACTTCTTTGCACTCACAGCCTCAAACTCACAGATCTTTTCAACAGCAAGCCAAGAAATTCAAGACAGCTAACAGCAAACACGGCTAGAATCTGGCTTATAAGTCATGCATTTATTATCTTTTAATTGTTCTGAAAGAAAATAAGATAATGCTGTGCATGTGTGCATCACAGAGTCAAAAAGCTCACATGAAGGGCTTTTGCCCAATTTCATGATATACTGGCCATTTTAGGATAACATAACTGTGTGTCACCTTCTTTGATGCAGACAGCCTTTGCAGCAGTGTAGTTCATGCATCTTCTTCTTGTGGTAAGGAGCAAAGTGCCCGTATCACCTGCACAGTGCTTCTGCACAGGCGGATTCCTACTGCGCCCTTCCTCCTGTTAGCACTGACAGGACACCTGCAGCCCCACACCCCGTCACCCTGGGCGGGTGGCCAGAGGCTGGACTGGGGGTCAATGTCCAGTTGGGGGTCTTTAGCTGAGCGCCACGGCTGACCAGCCCCGGGCAGCCTGGCGTGCTGCAGCGAGCCACCGGAGAGGGCAACACGCCGGACTAGCCTGGGGTCCCCAGGAGCCAACCAGCACGGGGAGCGATTAACAGCTCCCACCCTCCGGGCTCACACAGGGTCCTTGGTGGCACATCCCTGGCTACCAATGTGGTTAGGGCCAAGTCCTCAGGAGTGGCAACTAAAAATCCCCTTGGTAGGCAGAAAATAATTTATTTTCAAGGTGGAGCTCTTCAGATGCAACACCAGTACAATGGGCTGAAGGCTGACGGAAGAGATTTACTTGCACCACAGAATAGTCATGGGTTGGGACATGTGTGCTGGGTTACGTTCATGAATATGTTAAAGATCTCTCTTGGCACTACTGTTTAGCCTTAGGAGCTCGAGATGCCTTAGAGATACCTTTGCAGAGTGCAACATGGATTCCCACAAACAAATGATTTCAGTCACAAAGTTTTTAGCTGTGATACTTTTCAGTGTGCTTTTTACATATGCAGATTCATTAGATTTAATGAATGAACATTTTACGTACATTAGTTAGGCTTTTCCTTTTAGCATGTATGTTCATTATCTGTTTCACTGATTGAAGTAATAATTATGGTGCAGCACCATTTAATAAAGAAATACAACAAATATAACAGTTCATCAGACTATCTTAATATATCAATGTGCTACAACACATATAATATGATGGTTGTACTTTCCATGTGAAGATCTCAAATTTGTGAATATGAATTTATTGCACCTTAGAAAGCTATTTTGAGGTGGAAAGTAATAGCTTATATCTTCCCAGCTGAGACTTTTTCAGATGGCCTGAATTTACATCATTTACCAAAGAGAAGACAATAAATCTATTACCAAGACAGGAACCAGATACTGTGGCTTTCACATTTATACTTCAGCTTACAGAAAATACTCCTGAAACTGGATGTGTTTACAAATCTGTTGAAGTGGTAAGGTTTCTTTTCAGTGCTTCTGCCTGGTTCATATCAGAGCCTGAAGCATGAGCAGTCTCGTGACTCCTCACATTTCCTGTCAAGGAATCATTAAAAGCTTGTGTCAGCCACAGGATTTTAAGGGCTGTGCACTGGGGACTGAATTCCCATAAAGGACACCAGCATGGTGTGATGACATCAGGAAAACTGTGATTACAGAAAAACTGTATTTTCCTTTAGTCTGTGATCTGCATTCTCTGTCACGTACAACAGAAATGGAGGGATAACTGCCCCTTTCAACCACTGCAGAGCCCTTCCTAACTCTCCTCTTTTGTGGAATATCCAGCAAAAAAAAGAAAGGATTAAGTACTCCTGCAGTAGATCATCTTCTTTGCTGTGAGATTTTCCCTGTTAGCCAGAAAATGTGAAACTCTGATATTGGTAATTTTTACATTGTCTAGGACAAAAGCAAAGTAGCTGACATACAGTTCTTTTACGTATTCTGATGAAATTCCACCAATAATCATCTCATCTGAAACTCCGTAACGAAATTGATGATCAGCTCTAATTCTTACCACCACCCTTGTATTTGCATTGAAGTTCTCTTTTGAATGCATCATGCTTTTTTCCTAGCTTAAAATTTTAAAGCTTAGACGTGGATCCTTGTCTATGGCTGCATTTATAGAAACCTTACAAAGGGAATTCACTGTTATTCAACAACAGCTAGCTCTGTCAGTTTTATAATTATAAACATTTATTTTCACAAGGTTTTAAATAGTGCTAAATGTAGCACTCTGTGTTATTTACATCCAGCTTTTAACACTGAAGATGCCCTCACCTGCCCAGCCGTTTTAAGAAAGACATTTTATCAGGAACACGTTAGGGCAGGGCTTACTGTGATACTGGGAATAATTTTTGGCAGGAGCATCTCTTCAGTTTGCTATGCAGGAAGCCTAGGTAGCCCAGGTAATTTAGTACTTAGATACTCCTGTTGGCTCTCTTCTGCTGCTTTCCACACTACGCAAGTATCTTACTATCAAAACTGAAAAATTACTAATTACTTACCTTATGGTTATGATTTTTTTATGATCTTGTACAATGAAAAGATAAGAATTCCTTCACAGTCTTTCTGTGTGTACTGCTTTTTGTCGGGACAGAGTTAATTTTCTTCACAGTAGCTGGTATGGGGCTATGTTTTGGATTTGTGATGAAAACAGTGTTGATAGCGTGGGGGTGTTTTAGTTGTTGCTGAGCAGTGCTTATACAGCATGAAGGCCTTTTCTGCTCTGCAGACTGTCTTGCCGAGTAGGCTGGGGGTGCACAAGAAGTTGGGGGACACAGCCTGGACAGCTGACCCCAGCTGACCAGAAGGATATTCCATGCCATATGACAACATGCTCAGCAATAAAACTGGGTAGGGGTGGAGGTTGGCAGGGGCTGCTCTTGCTCTGGGACAGTCTGGGCATCTGTCAGTTGATGGCAAGAAATTGTTTTCTTTTGCATCATTTTTTTTTCTTGGGTTTGTTTTTTTTCTTCGTCTCCCGCTGTAGTGGTTTTTTTCCCCTCCTTTTCAAAGATTATTAAACCATCTTTATCCTCACCCCCAAATTTTTGTTCTTTTACCCTTCTGATTCTTCCCCCCAACCTCCTGGGGAAGAGTGAGTGAGCAGCTGGGTGGTGTTTAGCTGCCAACCGGGGTTAAGCCACAACACTGCTGGTCCTAAAGCAATGGCCAAAACTGTCCAAAAGTCAGTCACATTGTTGTTTACACAATTTTTTGCTTGGCCTTTCATGAATCTATCCTACATGTTTGTTTTCAAGCAAAAAATCAAGCCCACATTTCATGGTCTGATTTTCTAATTTTCAGTAATTGCAAATAATTGACTTCAGATTAGCTGACAATAATTTATAGGGTGTCAGCATGCAGTAGAGAAGAAAATGCTGTTTACTCTGTACATTAATAGATAAGGATTTAAATAAGCTTCATGTATTTGTTGAGTTGTGCCTTGCTTTCACAATCTATTCAAATTATTGTTCAGTAAACAGAAGTTTTACAAGCTTTTGTATGAAATTCAAAGATCTTGGGTAAGTTATTGTGTTAGTTATGTCTCAGAAACCCCACTGAGACTAATAGCCTATCTCATTTAAAGAAGTCATAATGGCTAGCAGGGTTCCCTACTACAAATGCTCAGCTCTAGACTGCCAGGTGTTGTTAAGCAGTTGTTCATGCAATTTATCCTAGAACTACTTATATTTATCTAGTAACTAATTATTCATAACTTGACAGATAAATACATCATGTACAACCAATAAATAATAAAGGCAAGCCAATCTTCAGGATATATTTTGCTATGTGAAGGTAGAAGACCATACTCACATGAAAGATTCAGGTTGAATTTTATGTATTAAGGCAGGTTTTGGAGCTGATGATAGCTGTTTGGATGTTCTGTTGAGGACTGTGCAAAGTCACTCTAGGGACAAAGCGCTTGGGCAACTAAAATTAAGGCTCTTCCAGTTATCAGATAATGAATAATAATGGGCAGATCGACCCACACTCAGGACTTGCTGGCTAAGGGTACACAAGGCTCTTGTCTTCAAAAGATGCAGAAAAATAGAGGTATGGAAAACAGGAAGGCATCAAGAAAGGAATGCTTTATTCAGGGTGAGGAGAACATTGTCGTCGTAAGAGCTGCTGCAGTACGTTGGGATGGAGCAGTCACTTGTTCCAATAGGATAACCATGCCTTCTCCTTTCCCTTCTCTGTGCTGGTAGTCATCCTAGTGACTCTGGCACTGTGAAGGTCTAGCCACATCTTAACCTTAGATACCTATCAAATATGGAATAGGAAATAGTATCCAAGTTTACCTAAATCTTTCTTTTTTCTTTCCTTTAATTTCCTTTCCTTTTTCCTTTCCCCTCCTTTGCTTTATACATGGACCAGTCATATCACATCTATCATAACTTTGCCACCTGAAGGCACTGATGGGAAACCAAAACAGCTTGGGCTCTTGAAGTTGTCTCTAGCTGAGAAGAGCTCCACAAATAGGATTCTTCAAAACTGTCTCAGTTGTGATAAATCTGGTTGAGGAAGAGGCTAGTAAGACTTCAGGGCATAATTAGTTCTGTCCTGAATTTCAGTATCTATTCTGGATTATTTACATTTGGACTGGAATTCCATTTGTTTATTTTTGGCAAAAAGAGGGTGCACATTAATGCTTAGGAGAAGATGGGAGAAAATGAAATTGTCTAATTTTGAATGACTGTGCAGAACTCACTAAATGCATTTACTGGTGGTCACATGGCTCTTGAACAAACCCAGTATAATTGACAATATTTTTTCTGCTTAAAATTACCAGTGCTCCTGGGACTAGATTTCAGGTCTTCACTAGAGAACTTTCTATTGAGTTTCCTTCCAGTCCAAATGTTTTGCCAGTTCTGAAGACTACCTTGACTAAACTTTTGTATGAGATATTGATAAAGCAAGTTTCACAATTCTAATATATAACTCTCTCAATCAGATGGAAGCTGTTGTAGCCAGCAGGAGGTACCATCGCCTGCAGGGCTTCATGCTGTGCTCTGTGAAACAGCACCTTCTTTCAAGCTTATGTTCTTCAGCCTTAGCGAACAGCAATATGGTTGGTCCCTAGGGAAACGTTTATTTTAGAAAACTGTGTAAAGGTTCTATTGTATTGAATGAAGAAGGAATTTCAAACTTCAGTAATGTGACCTTTTTGCTTGAATGTTCTTATACAATGCAATAGAACCCTCCTATGAAATGCAAGGCTGCACTTCATAGCTAAATATTGCTAAATATGGACTACACAGCACTCAAGAAGTGCCTTTTAAAATTTTTTTTCAGTCCATCAGAGCAATATGCAATTCAATATCTCAGTCATTTTAGATTGAGAGAGATTAGCTTCACAAAAGGAGATACTGATGAAGCACACATCCAGTGCTAAGTTAATCAGACCTTAAAGCCATTTTCTCCAGAGCAAGAAGGGCATAAACCTGGTCAGAGGAAATCTCCTATCCTTACTGTTGGCATTGTTCTGGGGAGCAGGGGAAAAGACACTTGGCAGGATTGCCATTTATCACTTGAGACATTCCTGTTTGAAGCATACGAGCTCACTGTTTTGCAAGGAGAAAAAGTCAGTTCTTAACTCAAGCAGTTTTAATTCAGGAATAGATTATGGGGAGTAGCAGCCCGTCTGCCAATCTAATTTTTGCAAGGTATTTTCTAGAGCCCATCTCTTTTTCACTGGCAAGTGTAAAGCAGGCATAGAAAAATCTGTTTCAGGACATGCAAAAAGAGACAGCTTCTATCTGAAGTAAGGCTGGTTGTGTCTGCAGTTATTATGAAAGCTCAGAACAGGCACATTGATTGCTGGGATCAAGCAGATCTGTTACCCGTGACTGGCGCAATGCTCGGAGGCATTCACAGTAATGAAGCACTGTGTTCTGCCTGATACATACTGTTCTTTCTCTGTCTGCTGCCATTACGCAAACAGAAGTGGAAAAGTTCTTGACAAAAACAGAAGTTCTTGGCATGTTCCAGCTGTGGGAGAAGGGAATGCACAGCTGGAACTAGCATGTGGGACGAAACAGCACGCAGAAGGGTGGGTGGAATTAGTGGGTATGTAAGGTATGGCATTTGCATCACTGAAGCAGCCTATATTCAGAATCAGGTTTCTAGAAAGGTATGACATTTCTGTGATATGCCTGGTTTCTTTTATGGCCATTTTCCTCATCTGACAGCATTCTTCCAAGATGTGGCCATTACAGGGTGCAATATCTTCAGCCTGGGCCTATGACTGACTTTCTTGGCCATGCACCTCTGTTTCTCCTGATTTTAAGATATTCTGGGAATGGTATCACTGCGTACATTTACATCATTTTTATGAAGAAATGAGTCCAAAAGGTGGCCAGAAAGAAACACACAAACATTTTGTATCTTTAAGCCTGGTGGTGGTGTCTATTTGAGGCAGATGCTGTTCCCTGCTCTGTGTATGTAGTCCCCAGCTGTGGCCTGCCTGCACACCTCTGTGGGCAATGGTCTCACTCTCCCTGGATCACTGGAGACTCAGGACCTCTGAAGAGAGGCCATGGGACCACAAAAAGCCCGAGTGGTGACACCTCATCCTTGGCAATCTTGCAGCCTGTGTTGAACCCAGAGCCTTCCAACTACCTTCAGCAGGAGAGCAGAAGGTAATGTATCTCGACCCCCTTTTCAGGGCTTCAGGTGCCAATGGAGGCTATTTGAGCTGCTTAGCATTACAGGGTTGGGCGAAGTGGAATGGGACTAGTACATTGGCAGTGAAGTGGAAGGTGACTGCTAAGGCTTGGCTGCATCTCTCCCGGTAAATAGTTCTTCCTGGCTCCTGACCTTGCCCATACAGATCAGGGAGGGAAACTGTCTTCTTGTAAAGCTAGTTAATATTTTAGTGAGAGACTTGGCTAATCAAGGAAGCTGGAAAAAAAAGACTTGCTTTTGGCTTTTCCTGATTAAGCTCTTTTTCTGAAGCCTTTTAGGCAAAGTGGAGCTGAGGAGACAAGTTCCTGAATAATCAGATTCCCCAGAGACTGAACCTGGGAATTAAATGCATGGATTAGTGAAGCAGGCTGTTAGGATAGACGTTAGAAACCCTTTATTAGTGGTGGTTTTTTTTTTTCGTTTTGTTTTTTCTCAGAAGACTCTGGTAGAAGGAAAGTCTGCCTGAAAAACACAGAAGAATCTTCAGTGGGTGGGACTGCAGCTATTTCCTGAAAATACTAGATCTTGTGTAACAAGTAGGATGAAATACCACAATAAAGGATTTGTAAATTTTGACAGAAAAGACAGGTGAACTGGGTTTTTTTGTTGCTTTTGGTTTGTTTTTTTTTCCCCTCACTAAAAACAACACAGTATTTGTGTCTAGGACATGGGCTAGGCACGTAGCACATACATATAGTAGCCCTTTGGCTAAGAAATACTCACTTTGAAGATGCATAGCCTGTAGAAAGTAGTATTTTCTCTACTGCTCAACAACAGAAAGGGGAAAAATTAGGAGCTCACCTTTTGTGCCCTGCGCTTGTCTGCTCGTTGATTCTGGTGGTAGATACGGCTGAAGTTGGAGACAATTACAGGAACTGGCAGAGCAATGACCAAGACCCCGCTCAGGGAGCATATTGAACCAAAAATCTTGCCAGCTATTGTCTTCGGCACCATGTCACCATATCTGTGTTAAAGAAAACAAAATGTTTAGTAAAGACCAAGTCTCTTCTAAATATTGAATTTCAAGCTGAATTAACTGCAAAAATAAATTTTACTTCTCTTGCATATAAATAGTACTTTATACTCGTATGAATACATACACAGCATGCCCAGTGTTGTGCACATATAGTTTTAATTTGAAGCTAATGTTGGTTATCCTGTCCATTAAAATGTGAGCATCTGGGTTTTACCTGCTATAGTCTTCCCAGGCTGCCTCTATTGCAATGGAGTTGCTAAGCAAAAACAAAAATCAGTGTTGAAATTAAGACCTTACTCTGTCTACTTGTTGGAAGAACTCATCACTTTCCATCGGCAAGGTCCTAGGGAGACCACTTGGTGAGTTAGATGCCAAGCTGAATAACGTGTTGTCTCACTTAAATTGATCTAGTACTTTCATTTAGGAGGGTAGCACATTTTTGGAACAGGTTGTCCAGGAGATCATGGAGTTTCTATCCTTGGAGATTTTCAACACTTGGCATAAGCATGGCTGACCTAACCTTTTGCTGCTGATAGGCTGCCTTTGAGTGGGAGGCTAGACTAGCTGGCCTCCAGAGGTCCCTTCTGTGGTCTAGCCAAAAACAAACATGAAAAACTCCAGCCACAAGCAAGCAACCAAACAAATCCTAACTGCAAATCCTGGCAGTGCTCAGAATTACTAAGGCTACCACCTTTCTTTGTGATGCTGGATATTGTTTCATCCAGCAAGTAAGAACATAGAGCTACTGAAGTATGTAAAGGTACTCTGGTGACAGCTTATTAAGAGATATCAGCTCTTTGCACTCTATAGAGTGCCATATTCTATAGGACAAGTATGTAATTACATACTAAAGGGTTTAATAAAGTGATAAATTACTTTCAAGTACCATTCAGTTTTTAACTTTATTGGATTTTAAGTTATTAAACATTGATTGTAGCTTGTGAGTTTAGTATGCTTGTGAGCAGAGATAGCACATTCCCTATTACAAAGAATTTATAAACTGCTAACACAAGAAAAAGTAAGAAATAAAACTGCAGGAGGGGCAGTATTTGGAAAATGCTACCTGGCAAACAAAACCAGTTTGTTCAGTAGGAACTGGAAAAATAATAGAGAAGATGAGAGGAGTCTTCAAGTCACATGGTCCAAATTGTGCACCTAATCATGAGAAGGATGGGATAAAGGGATGAGGATATCAGATGATGGAGAATCTATATGGGGTTAGAGATCACCTTCTAGCAATGAGAGCTCAGCATATGTTAGAAGGAGATTGTGTGTCGCCTTGTAGGTGAAGATGAATGGTTTGCATTTTGTAAGATAAGACAAAGGTGTTTAATGTAAATAATTCAAATAAGTTTTCATCCAGGCATACATAATATAGATGACCAAGTCTTAGACTATTGACAAAGATTATGTTGTGTAAAACAAATATTTAGTTGCTTTACAAAGCCTGTGCAAATATAAAATATTCGCAGGAAAATATACATCAATATTTCTGCAAATAAACCCCTCCCTCAGAATCTGAATGCCATTAGTTTCTGATTTTGTGACATGCAAGATTGGATAAAAATACATAATGTAATAGAACTCATCTTATAAATTATTAATTTAGCTGGTCTTAATTGCAAGACATATAAAACTAGAAAAATACTAGAAAGAGAGTCATGCTTTCCTTCACACCAACATTTGCACCTCACAACACCGGCATTTTTAGTGCTTGTCTTCCCAAAGCCAGAGCTGACTATCGGCTGTCAGGAGTGATGCATGCCCAGTTGTTCTTACCTCTGGGCAGGGAAGTGGATAAACGATCTTTCAAGGTCCCTTTGACAAATGGGATCCACAACACCTAACTGACCCCGTTTTTTTTCAGGCAGAACAGTGAGGAGAGCGATCGGCATGGGCCAGGGTGGTGAGCTCAGGGGAGAAGTCCAAGGATCAAATCGCTGATACTCATAGCCAGTTTACAGTATTTGTTAGTTTTACTTCATTCTTTTAGATACAATCCAAGTATTTTCTTGAATTGAATCAAAGTGTACCAACAGAAAGCTGTTTAAAAGGCAATATATATTTACACACACCTGACACAACCAGATCTTGAAATGCAAAATTTACACACGCCCAGTACTACTGGAACCAATCTCTTAAATTAGATTCGTAATCCTATATTTAGATGCCTATCACTTGAAATGCTAAATTGCTGAACCTTCATAAGCTCACATTGTCACCGGCAGCTGCTGTGGACAGAAGGTACTGCTGGCTCTAATTAATTTGGTTTGAAGCTGCTCAGGGATATAGTTCATCCTGTTGATAATGTGACACTATAATTATGTGAATCAAGTACAGACTGATGCTCTGGGAGTGGTGACAAGAACTATTAGCTGATCCATCTCTAACATTTCAGTGCTTATCTGTGGACTTACCTAGTGGCATAAGGAGATGCCTTTTCACAGCATTTCAGTGTTATGGAGTGAAATAAAAAAATAAGGATTGTTTGATACATGAAGGTATTTTGCAATGGTTTTCTTACCTTTTGGGCAAAAGGACAGGGAAATGGATATACTGCTTATTTTAAAATACCTTGCATTTGATTATTTTTCTGTTTCAGCTTGAATAAATTCTAATGCGGTTACATTTTCCAAAGGTAATGTTGCTTGTCCATTTTTTAGTGCTGATCATATCTTTCACACCACTAATAACTCTTACATAATTATTTGTTGATAAACATTGTGTTATAGAGGTTTAAATAAAATTACAGTCAGAAAAAATGACTTCCAAGAAATTAGCCTTCCTGCACAGGGTGAAAAACATATTTGCTCACTTTTGTGACAAAAAGAAGTTTTTACTACACTTGCCTTGGTTAGCCTTGCTCTCCTCTGGGACAGTGACATGGATTTTAGTCTAGTGTAGGCATGACCAGAATTGTTAATGCAGTTCCTCCTGCTGGATTAACATTACCTTTAGTTCTACCTCATACATCACTGAATGCCACCAATGGAAGTGAATGACATAAAATGATGAAAAATTTTCTTCCTCTACCCCACTTGCAATTGCTTTATTCCTTCGACAGTCTAAACTGAAAAAGAACATAACTCCATTTTTAGATGGAGTGCTTGTTTTGTGGTGCTTGTATTTCAAAGCAGAAAAATTATACTTGATCTCTAAAACAAATTCTGAATTCTGCAGAAAATCTGATTTCTTCAGTCATGGAGACACAACAAATATGGAATCTTATTAAGCAATTTTCACAGAGTCACTTTTCAAAAGAGAGCTATTTCAAGGTTTTATCTAGTGCTACCCTGCAAACATACTCTCCTTTATGTGCTTTTTTTCCCTACTTGCAGTCTTTTCATAGCTTTGTATATAGTCTGTTTCACATATGTCTATTACTATGGCCAAAGCTCAAGTCAGTCTTTGGGCATTTATGGTTTGTACTGACAATCTAATTTTGTAATGTCAGAAGTGTCATCCCAATATTGTATGCTCTGGATGAGTGAAGAAAAAGAGATGTTGTACTGATTCCCTGCTATCAATCAGGTGCATTCTACTTCGTTAGCCAAAAAGGGAAAGGAAAAGGCTATGACAAACTGGATCTGTCAATCAAGTTTTATCAAATCACAAGTCAGAAACTACACGATCAGACTAATGTCTAGGTTTTACTACACGTAGTTCAGACAGGTGAGACGTGCTATTGCTTGCAGTCTGTGGATATCTGTTCACTAAGTGACGTTGTACAGGGATGGATGAATTTAAAGGTGCATTTCTCTGTCTCAGTTGTTTGTATTTAACCGGTGACAGACCACTTGTGCGTATTTGACTCCTTACTGCAAGGCAAGGCAGCAAGCCAGTGGATTGCTTCGTTTTGCAAATACTGGATCTTTCAGAGTACTGGTCTGAGTAACATGGGCGTGATTTAGCACTTTGCATGACAGATATAGGGGCACGGAACGCAACTGCCATCACACACAAAAGGCTCAGCTGTTGTAGGATCTTGGGAAACATGAAAGTATTTGGGTTTACAAATGCCCAGTCTGTAATCTAAGCATTGTCTCGTCAGAGCTTACCTGTAGACATCCACCTCCCGAAGTGATACTGCTTTTCTAACTGATCAGTGGAATGTATCTGATGTTGCATCTCCATAACTCAGGAGATCTCAGACAACAAAGGCTGTATTTGTGGCATCATCGGCTATTTATCTTATTCCTGAATCTAATGAAGACTGGTTTTTGATGGCTCTAAGATGGCATATTTCATGTCTAACATCTGAATTATAATTGACATGAGTGTATTTTTTGGCTGTTTTTTCCTTGATGTAAGCAGAGAAGGTCTTTTCTTTAATAATCTTAAGAAATGAGAGGGACAATGCTGCTTATTTAACTTCTGTTTATTTGAAGACAGAAGTAAAATTTTTCCAAGCAAAAAAAAAAGTGTTTTCTGAAGGATGAAATAAGTAATCACAGAAATTGTAATTTAATAATATTTTTGTGTGTGTTTGACAGATCAGAAATTCACATCTGGAATAGGTTACTTTGGATAGAAACACTCTTCCAGGTGACCTCTACACCAAAACTGTGACATTGTAGGACACGTATAGTAGGAATAAATCCAAAATGTGCATTTTTACAAAGATCAGATAGTTTAGGCTGATACTGACAGATACAGTTCAGGAAAGAAATTGTCGATATTAAAAAAACCTAGCTGCTATGACGTTTTCTGACACTAGAGGGCATAAACGACATTAAAAATAAATGCAAATGCAAAAACATTTTAAAATGAGTGTTACAAATACATGTGCCCTCTCCCACCTCCTTCGAATTCATTTACATTCTTTAAAAACAAAAATCTGCATTGATTGAGGTCTGTTGGCTGCTGGCATCTTATCTGCTGAAAAGGAAAGCTAGCAACATTTTTGTTTTCAAACATGTAAAACACGTCAAAAAATAACAGAGTTGTGAAATAAACGAAAAGTCATTGCAATTAAATTGGTAATATTCATTTTAAAAGCAAGGGAATTTATGACCGAAGAACGATGAAAACAATACAAAAACCATGGAAACTAAACAATCTTGTAGAAGCCGGCACAGCATAATTTTTTCGTGTGTGGGAGACAAATTACATCTCCCAGTGGATTTAGCACATCACCCAGGCAGAGTTCACACTCTCTGTGCTGGAGCTGACTAACAGAATGGTGCTCTGCCTTTCCAGGACATGGTCCACCCTCCCATCCTCCAGGTGCTTGCTTGCTCTGCGCAGGGTGGATACTGTACCCACCTGGGTGGGATGATGATGCATCTGCCCTCTTGCTTCCCGCTTCGGCTAATGGCCATTTTCTGTTCTCCAGCAGCCGCAGGCAGAGCCCCAGAGGCTGCCCTGGTGAGACTCTCAGCGAAGACTGCACAGCTGCTCGTCAGCCCGTGCGTTTCGGCAGCCAGCCACCCCATCGAGCACGTGCTTATGCACCGGCATAGGGGAGCAGGCAAGAAAAGCAATTCCCAGCCTCTCTGACACTAACAGTAATCATGATGAATCTGCAGCCTTACCTAGGTCTTAAAATAGCCTAATGACTTTGGAAAAGTCATTTCTAATAACACAAAATATTGCTGTTAGTGTGAGATGTGGAACATGACATAGATTATTCCAAATTTTATTCCAACCTAGGGAGATTCTGCATGGAATTGCAAATAATCTTCCCAGCTGGTTTTACTGCTGTGAAGGGCCTTCTGGTGCAATAGTCCTCTCTTCTGCTCAGTTGTGATGGACGTGGCACCCTCTGGGGTCCACAAATGTTCCTCCAAACGCTGGCCAGAATGATTGTTCATGAATGATGAAACCCACATCTGCTTCTCAAGAGCGGCAGTGCTCCCTAGGCTTTCCAGCCTGCAGTGCAAGGGAGTCAAACTATTGCCCCTGCACCTGGCTGAGTTAGTGGCTTCTGAAATACAGAATTTCTAATAAAATTCAGGGATTTTGGGGGGTTTTTCCCATGTGCACCAGGGCTATCATCCAAGAAGCTTAAACAGATTTGTAAAGGTGGGCTTTAGTACTTTGAGGTCAAATAAAGGAACTTTTGCGTGGAGAAGTTAAGAGACTTGCCCAAGGAGACACTCTTGGCTTCTTGCAGCCAAGTCAGACATCCAGATAACCAAATTCCTTCAGTTTTTGTTTACCACAAATATTAAATACAAAAAGGTAAAAAATATCTTTTTATTGTCATCTCTCCCTCACTCCATAGGAAAATCCGATGCCCTAACTGTTCCTGAGCTGCTGCAAAGCATCACAGAAGTGTGATGTCTGGTTCGTGTTGTACAGGGGCTATTCAAGCTACCAGAGCTATGGTTCAGCTGACACCTACAAGCTGCGTTGCAGTTACCCAGACGTACTACTGAGGTGGCGTTTTGTTTTGGTTTTTTTTCTAGATTTCAGAGGAAAAAATAAGCATGTTTGTTTTCAGGAAGAAGAATATTTCTGAATGGATCAGACACTTTTTATGATTTAGAAAAGCAACATAGCAGAAAAAGCATTCTTGGTGCAAATGTTGCAAGCTGCCTTTCCTAGTGTTATCTAAATCATGGTGGTTCTCACAATCCTCCACACCCTTAGGTGAAAATCATAATTTTTTAGAGTTTGCAGGCAAGGGCAGCTCACACAACCTTTGGCATGGTAGCAGGCTTTTGCGACGAGTGCAGGTCCCCTCACCCTGTGTGGCCCCTAGCAACACCCTAACCCTCTCCTGCTGAAAGGTGGCACTGAGACTGTGACAATCACTTCTGAGAGTCTCTGCACACGATGGCAGGCATTGGCTTGTGCATCCAAACCCTTTTTTGGATTTTATTTCAAATGATGGAACATCACAGCCTGTTATGGAGTCTCTCAGTATTGAGGCTTCTAGCACCGGCTTCTGTGGTGGAGATGCTTACTGGGTGAGAGATCTGCCATGTATTTGGTGGGATTTTATGCTTAGTGCAGTGGGTGGAGGACTCTATGTCAGCAATAAAAGTCATCAGCTGGACTGCCACACAGCCTGGAAAGGAGGAGTGACTGGTTAAGCCCTGCCTTTGTGCTATCACGGACGTGTGACTAAATCGATCTCCGTTAACTCCCTGCACAATAAGGCTTGCTACAGGACTAAGCAGATATGCTGCAAGGGAGCAAATACCAGTTAACCACTTAAACTTCAAATCAGTTAAAATAGATCGTTAGTGAAGAATAGGAATTATCCATTCTGAGAGTAGAAAAAGAAGTGCTATGCATAAAGCAGTATTATGGAGATGTCAAATAATATCTGACAATTGCAAAATGGTGTCCTTGTCTAAGGAGGGTGCTGTGAATTGTTATAAAGCTGTTCCCTAGAGCTTCCAAGCTGCTTGGAGACTAAATGCTGGCAAGTTGACACTAACTAGTCATTTATTTCAACATTACATCCAACAACAGATAATTTAAATTGCTACTGGTAATAAGTTTAAGTGGAATTTCAAAATAAGCATTTCAAGTGTATTGCCTTAAGGATTCAACCTGTACATTTACAATTTTGAAAAGTATCTAAGTTGCTGTTTAGGAGGTAATTCTATTTTTAAAACACCACTGTATGTGAATGTGAAATGATCCAGGGCTAGATTTGGAAGAATGAGACAGAGGTAAGTAAAAACATCTTCATTTCCTAAAATAATCTTCAGTCCTAAGAATACTATATCTAATTAACATAGAATTCATTCATTACTTTGTTGTACTACTTCAGAATTTGAAGTCTCTAAGATACCATGGTGATAAGCAGAGAATAAATGCTTGGCTGGATAATTATGCATAAGATGGTACAAATGATTACAGGAAGAATATACTTTTCCTCTGTCACTCAGATACTTTGCATTTTCTGGAGTCTGATGTAGACATTCCCTTTTTTCATTCTATTTTATGTGAAGCCGAAAGCAACTCAAAGAAAAACAAAAAAAAAAGATGATTTGAGCTTTGCTCCTGCAATTCTAACTTACTTCCCTAAGAAAAGAATATTCCAAAGTCTTTGCTTCTGAAAGATCAATGACTTATATCACTCATTTAGTCAGGATCTAATTATTCAGCAGTTCTTTTGTCATGCATGCAGCCACACACAGGTACATATATGGGATAAACTGACCAGCTCTTTCAAGGCTTAGAAATGAATGAAAGGATACTAGTAACAGGTCTGACCAAAGCTTCACCTAGCCTAGAACTCAGTCTCCAAAATTTAACTTAAAGCAAGCAAACAAACATACAGGGAAAAAGGGCAGGCTAAGTACACGAAAATATCCTTGAATGTTCTTCCAGCCTCCAGCTACCTACAAATAACTCAAAAGCACCAGGACTGTAATTTCTTTGTAGCTAGTGATCCTTAGTGGATTGCACTTCCATGGGCTTTATTTTGTCCCCTTAAATCCCTGCACATTTTTGGCATTCACATCACTGTTTGGCAGTTCCTTGGTCAGTGTCATTTTAGCTGTTCTGGCTGTGTTTCCTTGCTTGATACAATGTCCCCAACCAGGTCCTTCTATTCAAAAAAAAGCAGCCCGTGCGTGATCTCTAGCCATCCTCCTCCTGCTACTTGTGTTTGCATACCTATTTACCTTCTCTCTTTTCTAGCCTGGCAAGTCCCACTCTGCTCATACAGAATCCATGCCCTAAATCTGATCACACCTTTTGCCCTTTCCTGAATCTTCTCCAATTCTTTTATGCTATTTACTAGAAAACAAGACCAGAATTGCACACAGTTATCAAAGAAGAGGTATGGACAAGTTCAGAATAGCTTATTTTTCTGGTTCCAGCTTGGACAGTAAGCCATTATTATTGACAATGTTAATATGTGATTTCTCACCCTTGTTATTTCTCTGTCCAAATCTGTATTGGTGGGAGCTGGTAAAATTTGCCTCACTTCTCAGATCTGGATCACTGACAGCAAAAGGAGCTGTCAGGCTTCCGGCACAGCATGGGGGTTTTTATGACTGTCACGACATAATCCTTACAAAATGGTCATTGAAATGGCATAGTTCACCCAGCACCTGTGCTAACCAAAGGAATAAAATGCACTCCTAGATTTGTACCATCACTGAGGTTAAAAGAAATGCACCTTTGTTAGTCCTGTGAATACAAATTTTTAGAGATTTTTTTTTTTCCTTTTTTTTTTCTTTGTCCTTTCAGAAAATCCTTACTTGGGAGAACTGGACTAAAAAGTAATGTAAAGTTAAGACAGAGCGTTTTATATATCGTGGAGAAATAGGAACCAGGATGAATGCACACCAATCTCAAACACTCAGCATTTTAGATAAATGGGTACAAATACAGTAGAGAACAAAGAATTTCCAGCAGTTGCTACTTGAGGCATTAACTGGAAGCAACATGAATATCAGGATATCAAAAGCCCCACTGTCAAAAGTACCACATTATCTAGCCACTCTTCACACTCAGCGTTGGGGGTGAAAGAGAAAGATGGGCAATGCCTTCAAGTGAGGCCCTGGTGATACTGCCTAGTAAAGACTGAATAAAGAACCCACAGCACAGGTAGTAAATGAGAGCAATGTGAGATTTACTGACTATAGCAAGGTTGGCTGTAAAGAGTCCAGTTGCAGGCTCCATTGATTCCCAGCAGGATGGACTAGGGTCTGACATGTCCTTCCTGGGAAATGATTCCAAAGGCAGCTGCTAAATATCCCCCATCTCCCCCACCTGGCCTTGGTTTGTGGATGTTCTCTGATCCCTCAGACCCCTCAGGAGCACACAGAAGATGACAAAACCACACGTTTCTGCATTCTTCTAGGAACACACTGTTTAGTAAAACTTTTCAGCAGTGTGACTAAAACTAGGACTGAGCTGTGAAGCACAGATTTCTGTGCAGATTCAAACGCACCTTTCTGAAGCCCAGGGCTATGTTTCAACGTGCTACCTTTCTTCAGTGGAGGGGAGGGTAGAATTCTCCTGTTAGAGGTGTGATTAGGTGCAGTCTGAGTCCAGTGTTACTGTTTCATCCCAGAAATACTGCTGAAAATTTTATGTAATTAATTTCTTCTACAGATTTACTTTTAGTTGCAATGCTCATGCTAAATAGCAGTGAAGTCAAAACGAAGCATTGATCTGCCATTCCATTCCTAAATTTCTCTCAAGTATATATTAGGCACCAGGTCAAGCTGCTCCAAGTATAAATCACGCTAACACTAGAAAAGCACTGTGGAAGTTTGCAAGGACAGCCATGCCTTTTTTGTGACAGCTACTGGGCACAGCACCGAGATCAGTGAGCTGATTTTGCTTGGGAATCAAACCCAGCTGTGCCCACATTCAAGTGAAACTCGGACTGACAGTGGTTTTAGCCACTGCTGGCATTAATGCTGTTCAGTGCTCTAATGGGCAGGTCAAGATCTAGGGATGATTCCCAGAAAATTGGGAACTCCTTGTTGTGCTTTTTTCAGCAAGGTACTAAACAAAGTATTCACCCTGCAGTACAGGTTTGTCTTCGCCTTTGACACGCTTCGTACCTAGAAAACATTCTGGTTTTCCTTCCGCATATTTCGTCCCATTAGATAACACTGGTGTTTAATATGTTAAAATACTGATAGCAAAAATGTTTCAAAAATCTTCTTGAAATAATAAACTGAATTATCTTCTTCTCTTTAAAAATAATCAGAACTCCCCATCATCCCAGCTTTCTCCTTATTACTTGTTTTACTTCAAATATTTTCACTTCATTTGAAAACAGGCTATTGGTCACATTCAGCACCGGCCAGTTAGGCCAAGCTAATTTTTCGCTTGTCAACACAGCCGCTCATGGGCCAGTTTTATTTTTACGTTATTTCAGGCAAGACCACAAAACATGTTGTGTCAGTGTGACACTGCTACTGGCCTGATTCTCTAGGGATCTCTGCCAAATATCGAATACTTCAGTTAATTTTTCTCTAGTGTAAACTCTAAATCTGTTACACCATGAGTAAAAACTACTCTAGTATATTCTTGCACATACATAAACACATATACATACAATTAGATAAGACTAAGAAATTTCGCTTTAAGGTAATAATAATTCCTTTGTGCAACTTTTATGCACTGGGAGACTTATCACAGTCCAGGATCTTAGTGTCCCTTTCTAGTTAGTAGTCAAGAGAGTAAATTTTCTGGGAGCATGCACTGTTATTTTGCCTCTGAAATTCAGGTCTTTCCTCTTTCATAACATTTTTCATGCCTTTCTATTTAGAATATATTTGAGAAAACACATCAGTGGAATTTACTAGCTGCAATGGAGTATTTACCATTTTTTTCCTTGATCTAATTGTCTTTTTCATTCTTTTCCAATTTTCAGGAATTTCTGAGCTTGATCGGATAAATCCAGGAAAAATTAAACAATTCACGTACTTCAAGTCTAGCAAAACAAAAGCCTCTTCTGAGTTCACTCAAGGCTCTTCACAACTCAGCTTTCCATTAGTGCTAAACCACCCCAAACCTTGAAAGAAGGAGGGGGTGCTACAGTATTCCATCCTCTTCAAGTGTCCTGGCAGAGTAATTTTTTTCAGCTGAGTGTAGTTATAGCCCCTTTCTTGCAAAGAAACCAAAAGCTTGCCTGAGTTGCTCTGTCCATGGACAACTGAACCCTCACCCTCCCAGCTGCCAGGCACTGCCTCTGCAGGCTGTAAAAGCTTGGCATTGCACAGTTTATATACTTTAAATAGGGAAATTTGCAATTATTACACATGAGAGATATTGAATCAATGGTCAGGACACTAAAGTCCTCTGTTCGTTGGATTGTGCAGTGTGGACTTCTAATGCTTTATCACACTGGCTTTGAGTCTTGCAAGATTTTGAATGGATACCTTCAGATACGGAAAGGTCGCAGCATGTTATGCAGAGTAGAAATGAGTTTGCCTACCTCTGCCAGCTTTGATCGTGTATTTTTTAATTTGACCTCTTGTGTGTTAGTAACTGGATTTAAGCCACTGTTGTGGGATTGTGTGGCAAGCTTTTGATAGTGGAGGGGCTACAGGGGTGGCCTCTGTGGGAAGGTGAGAGAAGCTTCCCTGATCTCTGATAAAGCCAATGCCAGTCAGCTCTGAGACGGACTCACTGCTGGCCAAGCCAATCAACAACAGTGGTAGCGCCTCTGGGATAACATATTTAAGAAGGGGAAAAAAAACTGCAGTGAGATGGTCGTTAGAGGAGTGAGACAATGTGAAAGAAACAACTCTGCAGACACCAAGGTCAGTGAAGAAGGAGGGAGAGGAGGTGCTCGAGACGCCGGAGCAGAAAGTCTTCCCTTGCAACTTGTGTGGAAGACCATGGTGAGGCAGGCTGTGCCCCTGCAGTCCATGGAGGTCCACAGTGGAGCAGATATCCACCTGTAGCCCATGGAAGGGACCCCACGCTGGAGCAGGTGGATGCCTGAAGGAGGCTGTGACCCCACAGGGAGCCCTGCGCTGGAGCAGGCTCCTGCCTGAAGGAGGCTATGACCCGGTGGGGAGCCTGAGCTGGAGCAGGCTCCTGCCAGGACCTGCAGACCCACGGAGAGAGAAGCCCACGCCAGAGCAGGTTTGCTGACAGGGCTTGTGACCCCGTGGGGGACCCACGCTGGAGCAGCCTGTTCCTGAAGTACTGCACCCCGTGGGAAGGACCCAAGCTGGGGCAGTTCGTGAAGAGCTACAGCGCGTGGGAAGGACTCACGTTGGAGAAGTTTATGGAGAATTGTTTCCTGTGAGAGGAACTTCATGGTGGAGCAGGGGAAGAGTGTGAGGAGTCCTCCCCCTGAGGAGGAAGAAGTGGCAGAGACAATGTGTGATGAACTGACCCCAACCCCCATTCCCCATCCCCCTACGCCACTCGGGGGGAGAAGGGAGAGAAACGGGAGTGAAGTTGAGCCCGGGAATAAGGGGGGGTGGGGGGAAGGTGTTTTAAGATCTGGATTTATTTTCTCACTATGCTACTCTGATATGATTGGTGATGAATTAAACTTCCTTGTTTTCTCCCCAAGTTCAGTCTGTTTTGTCCATGACAGCAATTGGTGAGTGATCTCTCCCTGTCCTTATCTTGACCCTTGAGCCTTTCATCATATTTCCTCTCCCCTGTCCAGCTGAGGAGGGCGAGTGATAGAGCGGTGTTTGTGGGCACCTGGCATTTATCCAGGCTAAACCAAATCAACCACCAATGAATCTCTAAACATTAGCACACTGCAATGACATGGTAGTGGCTTTCTGTCACTACTAACCCCATTCTTATCTGAATTCATGTTTCGTTACTGAGAGGTTCGGTATCTCTCTACCGATCCTCTTAGTCAGTCAGGTATAATGCTTCACAACACTGACCACTACCATTCTTTTCACCGGCAGCAAACAAATAAATTTTCCATGTGTTTTCTCCATTTTTAAACACTGTCTCCCTCTCCATTGCATACAATATTTAAAATCTTTTTGTCAGAGCCCTTTCAAATTCCAACTTTTTAGAGATCACTGATAACCCTTGAATTTTCTCACAGATCCCTCAGAAAATGGAGCTTCTGGGTCACTTTATATCCATGCCATCACATTTCTAATTGCAAACCCTGTAAAATGTCAGTGTTTTTCAAAAATCTGGAGCTTTGTGGAAAATTTGCCAGTTGCCCAATGGTAAAAGCAAGGATTTTGAAAGGTTGTGTGAGACTTCTCTGCTCAGAGAGATATGAGTATAGATACTCCACATGTGTACTCAAGAATTCATGCTCAAGGGGATGTTGCAAAGAGATTTTCTCAATCTCTTCCTGTGCAGCCTGTTTTTCATAATATGCTTAAATAACCAGCAAGCCAAGCCTGAAACTTGCTACTGTTTTAAGTGAATGATCAAACCACAAATACAAGAAGTCTTGTTATTTTTTTAGCTAATTAATTTGTATTTTTGCATTAGGATATAGAGAAAATACTTTACCCACCAGAAATGGGTAAAGCTTTTGGAGCCTGGAGCTTTCATGGATGGTTAAATTCCTCATTCAGAAAAGCTTTTTTGATCCCAGCTCTCCACCAGTTGGTTCAACTGCACTAAACATCGAGGCTGTAATTCAGAGAGAGCACCTGCGCCTCCTTCCCTGCCTGTAGGAAGAAAAGCCTTATCCCACCCTCTCTCTTCTTCAGGTTTTGGAAGACAAATGTATTTCACATAATATGATGGCTCAGTATGCATTTTGGGAGGATGCAGCCTTCCTTGTAGCATGGATCTGGATTCTGTGAGGGAATAGGAATTCAGTCCCACAGCACTACTTTGGCTTTTTTCCCACCAATTGGCTTACACTGACCTTCCCCAGAGGGCAGACTCCATATTTAGGTGTCTAATTCTCCCGTCATCATTTGGCACAGCCTATGTGCAAGTTGTTATGCCTAATAATTAGATGCTTCAGTGCTCAGGGTTGTGACACGAGAAATTCTGAATCATTAATATTATGCCCTTGCTGTAATTCTTTCCCCTTCCAAAGGTTGTGTGTAATGCTCAGAGAAATGCTGTGGTATGTCAGACATCAGCATGGAAGCACTGTAAAAGTTGCCTGTTCAGTAATGGTTTCTGTGCTGCAAGTAAGGACGACTACTGCTTATCCGCCAAGCAGTGAATTCCCCAGACCACTGGTTCCTGAACATTTTGAACTCCACACCAGCTTTCTTTGACCTACTGTGAACCTTTAGAATCACATTGTTAATTGAAAACACTGTAAAAGCAATATACTGCAGATGATTTATCTTGGCCTTGCAAGCTGTGGTTTTGGACCCCTTGATGTAAACAGTAACTAAGCAAGTAAAGCTCCTCCTGACCAGCACTCTGACCATAGCTGAAAGATTATTTCCTGAGCCATTCTCTCCAGCTTGACCTCAAGGTCCACAACAGCATCAAAGAATAATCTAACAGTCTCTACCTATCTCCACTTCAAGTATAAAAATATTCCATGTATTTATCTTTCTGTTTACTAAAATAAATCAGGAACTCTAACCAGCATCTAACAACTCTCATGCTTAATTCTGTCTATGCCATTCACTGGAAATTTTGTCTTTGGATTTTAAAATTCTACTCAACCTTTTGGTTCAAACTGTGTTTCTTTTATCTCTACAACAACAGCCACAATTTAATGAGGACTGCCAAACCCTCTCCTTTTTATGCATTTTCAATTAGTTCTGCTTCTCACTGAGTATAAATCTCTTTTCAGAGACTTCTATATAGCAAGTCTTCTGTCCTAGTCTGCTGTCAGGTTTGTTGTTTTCAGTGTGTTGAACAGTATTTACCTTCCTTTTCTCCTTGACTTTCTTGTTATAGGTACTTTCTTGTTTGTGCCCACATTATAACTGCACAGCTTTGGGGATGGAGTGGGCATCCTGGGAGAAGAGTCAATGCTGCAATCCTGGTGCAAAAAGATTATTTACCTCACAACACTGCTTCTCTGTGAACTGGACTGGGGCTGCCTGACAGTTGCCCCCCATCTCCCCAGTGGTTTTCAGCTCTGTACAGAAGCTGTGTGTCTACGGAGTGGGTGAAGAAATGACCTGCTGGACTTAAGATGTTGCATGGTACAAGAGACAGAGGAGTGACAGGTACGGCTGCATGTCAGTGCCGTGGGTGTTCTGTCATGTTGCACACATTTAGCTCCAGAATTGACTTCTGGCCACCTGTGGGAGATGGGTGTTGGTGCCTCATGATTGCAAGGACTCTTAAACTGACTTTCAGCCCAGAGATTTAACACATTGGGTCATTGTATTCTGAAAATCAAAGATGTTAAATTTTTTCAAAAGTAGTTTTTTAGAAAGTAATATTTTCAAGTGAAGTATAACTTCTGATGAGGACCGGATTCTAGCCTCTCCACTTGCAGCAACAGTTTCACTTACTCCAGAAGGGCTTCTTATATGCGCATCCGCTCTCAGCCGTAAGTATCTGATGTTTGTGATCTGGCTCACAACCTATATCTGATTGCATACGAGACATCACCAATGTTGATGTTAATGCAGTTTTTGTGATGATAAGACATATTACTTAATGAGGTAACTTGCATAATTCCTATTAATTTATCTTCTGTGAGAGACGTCCCCCTCTTCTCTCATTCTTTTTCAGAATATGCTCTGCTCTCATATTTTTACTGGTCCCTTGCATCCTGCTCAACTCCACTCGGTACCACACCAGAGGTTCTCCTTGATGCTGTGTCTCTCTTTTCAGTACCCTGTTTCCCCCCTCAGCTGCAGTTGCAGCACCCTTCTTATGGGAAGGACATGGATCTACTCCACTGCCACGGCCAAAATACACAGCAGTGGGACAAACCATTCTCATCTTTTTAATTTCCATACTTAAAATTCCTTCTAGCTCTACTAGAAACTGAAATAATAATGATTTTCATAGAAAAAGTAAAAAAATTTCAAGCATCTGAGACTGAATAATTGTGTGGTCTTATTACTGTGACTCTTGTTGTATTTGCTGGCTTTTCCTCTGGTGCATTTTAGATCATCCTTCACCCTGCTAGTAAACAGACTGTGAGATCTCAAAGTAACTTGTGCTGGAGAGCATAGACCAGTCCCGGGTATTATGCAGCTATAAAGCCACTAAACTTTTTTTTAGTGCTTTCAAAGTATGGGAAATTTTGGTTATAAACATTAGGAGAGTTCTCCTCTCTTTTTACTCAAAACTGTGCTATTACAAGCTTGTATGTCAGACAGCAACTCAAGCCCTCTCTGCAGGCCTTTCTTTCTTTAATGTGCTCATCAGTATTAACCACCAAATTCATTTGCCTTAGGACCTAGAAGCTGTCTACTTTCTATTACCGACATTATGTCTGTAATAAGTAGGCATGCAGGTATATCACTGGCCTATTCCTCTTCAGAAGAACTGGGAAGGAATGGAGAAAAAAGTCTGCAGGAGGTCAACTCTCACAAGAATGAAAATAAAAGACCAAATTAATGGAAGCTTCTTAGGGAGTAAAGCAGCACTTCCCGTCTGTTCCAATAATCAGAACACAGCTGAGCAGTAGTTTTTTCCTTATGATTATTTATTACTCCACTTTGCTTTTCCCCTCCTCTCTCTCCAGCATCTGTTTGGTAATCTCTGACCCTGTCAGTCATGAGAATTACTGTCCAGTCATTCAACCTCAAATCTCAGTTTGTAGGATCATGGCCTACAGGCTTTGGGAACCTGCCTTCGTATGAATCTGTGTGTCACCATACGCGTAACACTAGGATAACCTCATAGAGAGAGCGAAGAACAAAGGGCATAAGGGAAGAGTAGAAAGAGTTGCTGAGGGATGTGGTTCCTCAGGAATTACTATAGACATGTCTATAAGGACAGCATAAAGACATGTGGTCTTCTCGTTAGGTGATTCAGTTCTGTGAAAGTTAGGTGAGGGAACCAAGTGGATGGGTTGGTAACCTATTCAAGAGATTTATCAGTTTTAGCTCAATGCTGTACTGGCATAGGCCCCAGACTGGGACTGGAATTCAACCCATCAGCTCAGAGGGTGGGCAGAAGAGACATGCAACCTGCTGGCTGTACCTCCAGCGTGTCTGCTGGTACACCCCAGAGAGAGGGGCACCGTGTCTGCTCTGAGGATGGTCTGTGACCCTCAGTGGCAAATACGGACCACATTTTAGGGTGTGGTTGCTGGTGATGGGAAGACAGTGACTCACCCCATCTTCATCAGTTCTGTCTTTCTGACATAATAACTATACAACTATTAAAAATGAGCAATCAAACAAAAATAGTCAATGTCTTGGATTTCCTGAAATACAGAGTTCATCAAAGGGTAGGAATGAAACAGTGGTGGCAAATTCCTGTTAGTGAAAGTGTTTGCTGCAGCAAGTGGTCTGAGCCCTAAACAGTGCTGGAGAAACACTAAAGACAATCAAAACTTCATGACAGTCCAAGTAATTGAAGCATTTTAGTTTGTGGCTAAGGGATTGAGCAGATTTACTTAATCCTTAACCACTCCCCCCCCAAGTATTTTATAAACCTATACAACATATTACTTGAAAAATAAATCAGAATGTGACGCAAAACAACAAGTATAATAAACGCTGTTGTATTTCCAAAAGTCTTTTGGATATGTCAGATGTAATTACATTGATCCTTGTTGTATTCTATTCCCATAAAAGGGATGAATTTGTGGAGGTCATGTACAGCATTATGTGTAGTTTTTTTTACTGAGCTGAGCTGTTACACAAGAAATGCATTAGGTCTGCAGGGTAGCTTTTGCCAAAGGCCGAGTGGCACCATAAAAGAAGAACACTTAGCAGTGGAGACTTTATTAAAATATTCCTCTCTTCATTTTACAGACAAATAATTTTGCTTTGTTGGAGTAAAATTCCTGTTGTTACCCAGTCACTGATGCTATTTTTGGTATCCTACTCTCTCAGGGTCTCAGGGTAGCAGTCATGGAAGTCTAACACAATCTTTTTTGTCCTTCTTCTATAAAGAATGCCCTAAAGCCCCATTCCAGATCCTATCTGCAGTAACTGAGGAAGGAAAAAGCACCTTAAGAAGAAAGAGAGAGGTATTTTCTCACCTGAAGGCAATATAAAGGCAACGTGTGTGCCCTTACATGTACTGTCTGATCTTACTCATTGAATTAGCAGGAGCAGTATTAGACCCTAATACTCTTTCAAATCAGCAGGCAGTGGATTAGAGCTAAAACTACTGACAGCAACCTGTTTTCTTCAAAAACAATCTGCACATGAGTTTTTAGGATTTAAATGCAAAAGATGTTTGCAAGCACTATAAGGAACTACTTTCGAGTTGAAATTTTCTAGGAGGATTATTCTGTAATGACCAACGATTACAAGTTTGTGTAATGAGTGTTCTTTAAGCTCTGGAGATACAGTCTCCTTTGACTTCTAATATAAAAATACGTCATTTATTAAGTAGAGTTTCGAAATCAATGTGACAGGGAACCCAAGATAGGGGTCCGTAATGAAGACAGCTTTCCAAGTAGTGAAACAACAAGTTCTGCTGTGGCATGGCACTATATGAACACTGCAGACTAAATTCTAACCTCATTTACAACATTGAATCCCCACTGGAATCAATGAGCCAGTACCACAGAAAAAGGGGTAGTGAATCTAAGCCTGAAAGTCGACCTCTGTCATCTGGAGTATTTCAAATAAGACAGCAAATAAGCTCCCTATTGTTGATGATGAGGATTTATTACTGGTACAATGCCAATAGTGTGTCCTTATAGACAGAGGAAGGCAGTGCCTGTGCTCCAAAAACCTTAGCAGAGCTTACAGAGACAGGAGATGAAGCCAAAATGGAGAAAACCCTGAACAGGAGTTAAAGTACATATTGCTGTACGTACTGTTGCTTATAATTTTTGAGAATGTGGTTTTGTAATAGGAATGATCCTTTCTGTAGTAAGAATGGTGGGGCATAATATATGGTTATACAGACTTTCTCCTGTATTCACCTCACCTCCGTCTGGAAAGCAACATGAGGGATCTGAATCAAAGAGCTCTCAGTTCTCAATGTGTAGTTGATCCATTTCCAAAGACTTTGAGGTAACTTCTTTCTCATCATCATCTGAAAGCCTAGCTAAACTCCAGTGCTTTAACCATGGAAAGCTAAAAAGTAGAAGAGATGAATCTCAGCCCAGATATTTATGTTCTCAGAAGTAACGTCCAGCAGTCTTGGAGACCAATGACGGTAGTCTTTAGAAGTTCCTCAGACTTCCTTTCCAGTTGCCAAGATCAAAAACGTTTCGCCTAAATGGATCAATAAATATTCAGGGAAATAAAACCTGTCTTTTTCCCTGAGATACACAGAATACTTCAGTTCTTTTTTCTCCTTATTAGACCATGTTTACCTGTCAGTGCACGTGTACTTTAGCACGTATATTAACCACCTTTGGCCAGACTTTAGGCAGTCTAATAAATAATATATTTGCTTTTTATTAAAAAGTCTGATACTTGTGGTTGGAGTATCTAATGCCTGGTGTTAGTAATGATACATGTGACTTTGTTTTTGGTTTACAGATGAGGTTGACAGGTCATTTCTAGTCTAACAATATTCTACTTCTTTTTATTGCAATTTTTATTATTACTTTGCCTTAAGCAACAAAATATATACTTCAATACTTTGTGTACTTGGTCTATTAAGAAACACATGCTCTTCTCCCTTTCCTTTTCATTTTATATGCTCATACATTTTTATGATACTACTCTAAAGGATTATCTGTAAATCAGATCATGCTCAAGTTTTATATTAGTATGTGCTAAATATTATAGAGAAACTGTTCAAACCTATTTAACACACCAGACAGGAAACTGTTTACTGTGAGGTATCTTGCTGGGCATTTCATAGGTCTCTAATCTCCATTAACATGAATAAACAACTACAACCCACACAAAGCAGCTAAATCCAAGTCTGGATTGCTTACTGAGGCAGAAAAACAATGTTTCTGCAAGTTGATGTTAGCAAAGTCAACAGAAAATTATATATGTCATTAATGTGTCATTCAGAGATTGAAGTACTTTCTTCTTATTCCTCTACTTGCCAAAATCATATTTAAAAAAGAATAAAACATAAAGCACCGCTTCACTTACAAGAGCAGCCTGTATGCTCATCAGTGCTCAGCTCAAATGATTTCCTCTAGCAAACAATACTTTAGTGAAAAGCAATGCCACTTCTTAAGCATTTGGAACAGTTATTCTAGGCTGAAAATATTATGTGGTGGGATTTCTTTCATGATCTGAGATGCTAATCTCTGTAACTGCTACTTATTTTATAAAAGGACCCAGAGCCAGCTCCTGAGAAATGGAAAACTATGTCAGCTGAAAGACACCAAACGAGGCTCCTGGAGCTCTGCAATGGCTTGTCATCAGATCCAGTAGGAATACAGATGTGATGCCTGTGTTGATGTAAGGAATGGCATGACTGCAGGAACCTCCAGGGTTTGCAAACTAGAACTCTGCAGAAGGTGAGGCTGCAAGTTGCACTGGTTTATGTATCCCTTGGATACAAGCACACTGCTAATGCATCTTCAGTCTAGCAAATCCAGGCAGCATTTTCACCAAAAAGTCATATAAAATACTGAACTGGAGAGAAAGATTGGCAAAAGAGAGAGGACAGAGTGCTATTCGAGCCCCTACCAGTGCTTACCGTGTGAAATGGGGCATGCTTCTTTAGGCTACATTCATGCTGTCCACCGTGGCATGTAAGGAAATGGAAACAACACACCCAACAGCACCTGAATGAGGCATTATAACAGGCAACGTGAATGTGGTACCAAATTCCCTCTATTTTGCTCTATCCGAACTTTGGCAGACGAATGAAAACGAGAGCCTGCTGCTGAGTATGGGACGGAGTGTCAAAGGCCAAGGAAAAGGCTCAGATAATCAATGTCTTCGTTGTTGTGTTCTTTACTGGCAAAGTGCCTCTGTAGAGAAGAGCCTGTGTGTCTTGGTGGGCAAGCTGAGTATGAATCAACGGTATGTTCTTCCCAACCACATGCAGAGCTCCACTACCAGGAGTTTAGCCATCAGGATAGGTAAAGTTATCATAGACCTCTATTCAGCATTTTTGAGATTGCCTCTGGTGTACTGTGTCTGATTTCAGACTTCCTGTTGCAAGTGATACATCAGTAAACTGGCAGAAGGCCACCAAGACGTCTAGGCTGTGGAGTCTCTGTCCTTGGATATATTTAGAATTTGACCGGAAAGGTCACGAGCAGTGTGACCTAACTACAAAGTTAGTCCTGTTTCGAGCAGGCTGGACCAGATGACCTCCAGCAACATTTTTTCTACAATTCTGTGGTTACATAATGAGCCAGCAGCTCTTCACAGCCGGTAGACTCACAGCACTCTCTAAGATTTGAAGTACCATTAGAAACGTAGTCTGAATATAGTCCTTTGCGCTTCCATTTCTCTTCCCTTTCCTTCAACTCTCTTGTGCTTTGAGTTGCTGCGAGGTTTGAGGTATCTAATCCCCAGGGAAAGACTGTTTTGTGTTTATAGAGGGAATATGGAAGATCTATTTATGCTCGCTGGGGATATTGCCTAAATAATAATAAAAACTCTTTAAGACTGCAAAAAAGTGAAATTTTGTCCTAGAAAATGTAACCCTAACCAACCCAAGGAAGTAACATGTCCATTTAGGATCAATATTATATCTTCCCTTTTGCTCAGTTCATTATCAATTTCTTGCTCCCCCCTAAGAATTGTCATTACTGTTTAGAAGTCAGAGACTAGTGAAATACTGTTTGGGCGAATGGCATTTGTGAAATGTTACCCTGTTTTTTTCCTTGCTCCAGGTTAACTTTCCTAGGGAGATTCTAAAATGAAGCAGATAATGTGATGTGGTACTCAAATCATGACTGGCTTTTTAAGATGAATTACTGAATTCCCCTTGATTTTATTTCTCATATAATTGTAAGCTGCCTTCTTCAGCTTTGCTGTAGCTCAATATAGGTTTTTATTACTATATTTATTTACACTGTGTATCATAAGGCTTTAATGTATTTTCTTTAAAGAATCTCTGCACTACTGGATATTGCAAGTATTTGCAAAAAAGTCAGTTCAGAAGTGTAGCCAGGCTTTCATTTTGGGTAAATGAGTTAGGATTTGTGTAAGGTATTAAAAGACAGCTAGGCTTGAGTCTGCAGGCTACATAAGATCCAATCAGACTTACCTGGGCCCAGCGCCCCCTGAACATAGCTAAATTCTGCTTCTAATGCCACTTTGAGTGTGGATACAATACAGTCGTATTTGTACAGCACTGGAACAGTAACACCTAAACTGGCCTGAATGGAATATATCCAGGCATCTGCTGGAACCCAGAATATTGGGAACGCAGTGAGTTAACTTGGCGGGCTAGCAGGTGCCCACCCAGCCGCTCTCTCACTCCCCCTCCACAGCAGGATGGGGAGAAAATACAATGAAAAAACTCAAGGGTCAAGATAGGACAGGAAGACTCCTGACTCTTCTACATCTCCACCCTGACCGATGCAGGGGCATGGGACATGGGACATGGCAGTTGTGGCCAGTTCATCTCTGCCGCTCCTTCCTCCTTGCTCTCTTTCCCTGTTCCAGCATGGGGTCTCCCAGGGGATATAGTCCTTCACGAGCTGCTCCAACATTGGTTCTTCCCATGGACTGCAGTTCTTCAAGAGCTGCTCCAGTATAGGCCCTTTCCACAGGGGCACGGTCCTTCAGGGTCAGACTGATCCAATGTGGGTCCGCAAAAGCCACAGCTGCTGTCAGGAAGCTGCTCCTGCATGGGCTCTACTCAGGCTGCAGCTTCCTTCAGGGCATCTCCATCTGCTGTCACATGCGGTCCTCCATGTGCTGCAGTGTGGATATCTGTTCCAGCATGGTCCTCCATGGGCTGCAGGGAGACAACCTACTTCACCATGGTCTTGTCCAGAGGCTGCAGGGAAATTTCTGCTCTGGTGCCTGGAGCACCTCCTTCCCTCCTTCTCTGGCCTTGGTGTCTGCAGGGCTGCTGCAGGGCTGCTTCTAACACATTTTTCTCCTCTCTCTCACAGCTGCTGCACAGCACTTTTTACTCTTTCTGAAACACATTATCACAGAGGCATGACCAGCACCACTTATGGGCTCAGCTTTGGGCAACAGCAGGTCTGTTTTCGACCTGGCTGACACTGGCTCTGTCCAACACAGGGGCAGTTTCTGATGTCTTCTCACAGAAGCCACCCCTGCATCTCCCCCTGCCACCCCATCCTGCTATCAAAATCTTGCCACATAAATCCAACACAGGGCACATGGTGATGAGCCCCTGAACTGGCTCAGCTGGAACCAATGCAACCAGAACAGAGCTTACCAGCATCAGGTGAATTGTCCCACCCAAACCCATTCCTTTCTGCTGCACTGAGGCCTCCCATTACCTCTCAAGGGACTGTGGGCTCATGGACCCCACCAGTTCTGAAATGGAAAGTATTTCTGCATCTGAGATACCACAGCCCTGCACTACAGCAGCTGATGGCAAATAGCCTATACGCTGACGCCTCTTCCTGTGCTCTGTTCAGTCTTGCCCTAATCTGGTATAGCTGTGTGCGTTCACAGAGAAAGTTCAGATGAACAAAAAATAGACTAGAAATTTGCTATAGAAGAGTGGGCTAGATTCTTTTCAGAATCGTTCAGAATGACTAAAACTGTTGGCTAAATAACAGCTTGCCAAATACTTCTGGACTGCTTGTCTCTTTGTTGCTTCCACGCCCCGGAGAACAAAGCTCAGAGATCAACACCCACACGTGGGGTGGCCTTACAGACAATCTCTGCATTTTGAAAGCAAAGAAAGCCTGAAAGAATCACAGAATCACAGAATGGTAGGGGTTGGAAGGGACCTCTGTGGGTCATCTAGTCCAACCCTCCTGCCGAAGCAGGGTCACCTACAGCAGGCTGCACGGGACCTTGTCCAGGCAGGTCTTGAATATTTCCAGAGAAGGAGACTCCACAACCTCCCTGGGCAGCCTGTTCCAGTGCTCCGTCACACTCAGAGGGAAGAAGTTCTTCCTCATGTTCAGACGGAACTTCCTGTGCCTCAGTTTGTGCCCATTGCCCCTTGTCCTGTCACTGGGCACCACTGAAAAGAGCTTGGCCCCATCTTCCAGACACCCACCCTTCAGATATTTATAAGCATTTATTAGGTCCCCTTGCAGCCTTCTCTTCTTCAGGCTGAACAAGCCCAGCTCCCTCAGCCTCTCCTCATAGGGGAGATGTTCTGGTCCCCTCACCGTCCTTGTAGCCCTCTGCTGGACTCTCTCCAGTAGCTCTTCATCTTTCTTGAACTGGGGAGCCCAGAACTGGACACAGTACTCCAGATGGGGCCTCACCAGGGCAGTGTAGAGGGGAAGGACAACCTCCCTCGTCCTGCTGGCCGCACTCTTCTTGATGCACCCCAGGATTCCATTGGCTTTCTTGGCAGCCAGGGCACACTGCTGGCTCATGGTTAGCCTGTCGTCCACCAGGACGCCCAGGTCCCTCTCCGCAGAGCTGCTCTCCAGCAGGTCCACCCCAAACCTGTACTGGTGCATGAGGTTGTTCCTCCCCAGGTGCAGGACTCTGCATTTGCCTTTGTTGAACCTCATCAGGTTCCTCTCTGCCCAGCTTTCCAGCCTATCCAGGTCACGCTGAATGGCAGCACAGCCTTCTGGTGTATCTACCACACCTCCCAGTTTGGTGTTATCAGCAAACTTGCTGAGGGTACATTCTAACTCTTCATCCAGGTCATTGATGAAGAAGTTAAACAAGACTGGGCCCAGTACTGACCCCTGAGGGACACCACTTGTTACCAGCCTCCAACTAGACTCAGCGCCACTGATGACAACCCTCTGAGTTCTGCCATTCAGCCAGTTCTCTATCCACTTCACTGACCACTTATCCAGCCCACAGTTCCTGAACTTCCCTAGGAGGATGCTATGGGAGACTGTGTCGAAAGCCTTGCTGAAGTCAAGGTAGACAACATCCACGGCTCTCCCTTCGTCTACCCAGACAGTCATGCCATCGTAGAAAGCTATCAGATTGGTCAGGCATGATTTCCCCTTGGTGAATCCATGCTGACTACTCCTGATAACCTTCTTTTCTTCCACTTGCTTCATGATGGCCTCCAGGATAAGCTGCTCCATCACCTTTCCCGGGATGGAGGTGAGGCTGACCAGCCTATAGTTCCCTGGGTCCTCCTTCTTGCCCTTTTTGAAGATTGGAGTGACATTGGCCTTTCTCCAGTCCTCGGGCACCTCTCCTGTCCTCCAGGACCTCTCAAAGATGATGGAGAGTGGCTCAGCAATGACATCCGCCAGCTCCCTCAGCACTCGTGGGTGCATTCCATCGGGGCCCATGGATTTGTGGACGTCCACATCGCTTAAGTGATCCCTCACACAGTCCTCCTCGACCAAGGGAAAGTCATCCTCTTTGTAGGCTTCTTCTCTTACCTCCGGGGCCTGGGATTCCTGAGGGCCAGTCTTAGCACTGAAGACTGAAGCAAAGAAGGCATTCAGTAGCTCTGCCTTCTCTGCATCCTCCGTCACCAGGACACCCGCCTCATTCAGCAGCGGCCCCACATTGTCCCTAGCCTTCCTTTTGCTGCTGATGTAGTTGAAGAAGCCCTTCTTGTTGTTTCTGACATTCCTTGCCAGCTTCAATTCCAGGTGGGCCTTGGCCTTCCTCGTCGCATCCCTGCATGCTCTCACCACGTTTCTGTACTCTTCCCAAGTGGCCTGCCCCTCTTTCCACATTCCATGGACCTTTCTCTTCTGCGTGATCTCCGCTAGAAACTCCTTGTTTAACCATGCAGGTCTCCTGCCTCCTTTGCTAGATTTCTTTCTCAGGGGGATGCATTGCTCCTGTGCATGGAAGAAGTGTTGTTTAAAGAGCGACCAGCACTCATGGACCCCCCTGCCTTCGAGAGCCCTGGCCCATGGGATTCCTCCCAGTATCTCCTTGAAGAGGTCAAAGTCAGCCCTCCTGAGGTCCAGGGTTTTGATCCTGCTTATCGCCCTGCTTCCTCCACGCAGGATTCTGAACTCGACCATTTCATGGTCACTGCAGCCGAGTCTACCTCCAGCCTTCACATCCTCCACCAGTCCCTCCTTGTTTGTTAATACAAGGTCCAGCAGCGCGCCTTTCCTTGTTGGTTCCTCCACCACTTGCATCAGAAAGTTATCACCGATGCTCTGTAGGAACCTCCTGGATTGCGCCTGCCTAGCTGTATGGTCTTCCCAGCTCATGTCAGGGTGGTTGAAGTGCCCCATGAGAACCAGGGCCTGTGACTGTGAGGCTGCTTGCAGCTGCCTGTAGAAGGCCTCATCAACCTCCTCCTCCTGGTCAGGTGGCCTGTAGTACACACCCACCGTAATGTCACCCTTATGAGCCTGTCCCTTAATTCTAACCCACAAGCTCTCAGCTAGTTCCTCATTTGCCCCCAGGCCAAGCTCAATGCATTCTACTTGCTCCCTCACATATAGAGCAACTCCCCCACCTCTCCTTGTTGGTTTGTCTTTCCTAAAGAGTCTGTAGCCATCTATGACAGAATGCCAGTCATGCGAGTTGTCCCACCATGTTTCTGTGATGGCGACCAAGTCGTAGCCATCCTGATGTATAATGGCTTCCAGCTCCTCCTGTTTATTGCCCATGCTACGTGCATTGGTGTAAACACACCAAAGAATAACTGAAGCAGATTTTTTTTTCTGTCCAACTCAATTTGTACAAAAATTAGACCTGGAAGACAGGAGAACAGCCAGGGCTATCTTCACTGGTTCTGAAGCCTGCCTTAACTGGACGGCAGCAAAGGTTTTCAACACCTCATCTGATGATAATCACTCACCACAAAAAAAGGCCATTACCAGCTCAGCTCTATATTAACTCTCACTAAATAGCACAGATGCTATAAACTGTCACCTGCTGATCAGACTGCCACAAATAAGCTGGGGGAAATGGTCTCCAACCCTGGCTGTGAACTGACATTTTCCTGCTTGGCCTCAGGTCTGGATGGGGCATAGATTTTTTTGTCCTCTGGTCCATAATCCTGCCGCTTTGTTTCTCAGTTCTCTGTTCTGACTTCCCATTAATTCTCATCAGGAGGTTTGACTAAATTTCTCAATTTTAAAACCCACCTGCTGAGAAACTGCACGCCCCTCACTAACCGCTGCCTCCGATAACATTTATGGTCGTCTGAAACAATGGAACACCACCAGGCTCCTGTGTGCAGGAAACAAAACTTGCAGAGGATAATGGACATTATCATGCCCTCTTCTGCACGAGATAAGAATATCCACATTACTCTAAAAGCTCTCAGAACAAGAGATAACACTTAGCTTATTTTCCCTCAATAATTTATTTACACATGCATGAGACACGCACTTGCCCCTTATCACATAAATACGTACAAACACAAGCAAATAAACAGAAACAAGCCATTTTATCTAGGCTTGGGAGGAAAAGAAAAGATATAGCTATTGTTCTTCCTGTTCAGAAAGCCAGAGGGACACACAAAGTCTGTGAAAATAAGAATCATGCAGTAGCAAGACAGAAGCAAAACAGAGAGAAAGAACGGTAATATATATGTAATATCAGCCAGAGAGATTTCATCTAGATTTTCAAATCCCAAAATGTGTTTGCATGTCTGCCAGAAATAAATATTTTCTTTTAACTGATAAACTGAGCTAACTTGGTATGAAAGCAGACATTTCTTTGAAATAAAAACACAGACACCAGAGTGTCCCTCTGAGGAGCGCTCGGCTCTCATGACACCCAGTCAAACGTGTAATTTGATGATGAATAAGCTCATTTGGCAGACCTGTTTTCTTTTTTCTGATACTGTGCTTTTCTGCCCATGAGTAGGCATTTCTTATTCTTCTTTGCACTCCAAACCTTAGAAGTGTGAAAGGCTGCCCAAAATGTCTGTATAGGTGCTTTCATAATTTCTTTCAATTGGGGTGGTTGCTCAGGGAAAATGGGATTATGAAACAATTCAGCCTCTCTATTACCTTGTGACATGGAGGGTACCAAAATTCATGGGTCACCCCCCTCCTTCTCCCCTCAGGAGGGATATTTAAGGCTTAGGAGGTACAAAACTACTTGCTGCTCAAGGCTGAGCAGACCCCAGGCTGGCACTGCACTGGGCCCTTTCTCTGCTGTTCCTTTCTTCTGGGCCGTTCTAGTCCTCTCCATCCAGGTGCTCCCATTGTCCCCTGCCTGCTCTCTATTAACAGAAGAATGCCCTATTGTTCCTTTTTAATGAACCTTCAGATGACAAAGGTTCATTCAGCTGCCTTTGTGAGGCATCTCAATTCTGCAGAGATCCAGCTCAATACCAGTGCTCCTCCAGTCTGCGCTGGCAAGAGGTGCAGCTCACCCGTGTGCGGACCTGTTTGAGGGACAGGGGTCACAAGCTATACAGTGCTATACAATGAGGCTGTGACTCCTTCCTCCAGCGATGGGAAATGTTGTTGGTGCTGGGATAACTCAATTACCTTCCTGCTTTTGCTGGAAACATTTTGAGAATATGAAAAAAAATAGTAGGAGTTGATCTGAGATCTGATCTATGCCCCTCAACCTCTTTATCTGTTTTTTCTTTTTCAGTAACTCTAGGCTGCATTTGCCTGCACTTGTTTTGTCTGTGCCTGAGTGTTTTCAGTTTCATGCCTGGTTGCCTGCCTACCTGGACACTGCTGAGAGCATGTTTTTCTCTGTGAAAGGAATGCATATGTTTGCCCGCTTGCTTGAACCAGGAACTATTTCTATGGGGAAAAAGAACAATTGCTGTTGAATTACAGGCAGGCACTTCTTTCTGAAAATTGTTCTTGTAGACAACAGCTGAGGTTCACTGAGGTGAATGCAAAGATGTGTAATATATTTTTACCTGCCCCAGCCTTTCTTTTTTTTTTTAGCTAAGGAGGGAGTGCAATTTCTTACACAGAGAGAAGGGATTGTTTGGACACTCCCTTAGGGTTAAAAGGCATGAAGTTGTAAATGGCGGATTCTGGATCCTTCCACAATCTCAGCTGCAAATTATTCCTTTCTATGCTGGACAAAATGGCCATAAAAAGAAAGGTGAGGTTACAGTTGCTTTCCATGGCTGCAGCTCCCCACAGCTGACTTTTATCCTTAAAGGCCTTCAATGCAATCTGTGTCAAGGGTAATTTAAAGAAACATTTTTTATATTTTGGAATAAAACGGGTTGGTCATTCTACCATCAGGCCTGCAGCAGGAGGCGTTGTGTATTCCTTCTAGCTTTGTGTTATGCTTTTGCCTGTGTGGGGATATAAAATTAAAAGTTCCAGCACTCTTTCCTAAAGGCAGATACTGAACAGCACTTTATTTTTCATCTGTAAAACTGCCAGGAAAGTTGAAAACAACAGCAAGAAACAACATAACCTATGCTATTGCAGAAGCTTAAATCATGGCTGAAACGAAAACCTTCTCAATCACATCTGTACTTAAAACGCCCCCTTCTGAGAAAAGGAAATAGGCAAATCCATGGAATGAGGAGTCATATCACGATTTTTTATCTTTTTAATCCACTGTACAGCCTTCTTTATAATTTTGTAAATAACTGCAATACAAAACAAATATAAATATATGGCTGGTCTTAAAAAAGTCTGAAATTTTTCTGTGATTAGGGCTGTATGGTCAAGGAAGGCAAGTAGAATTGAAGGTTCTCAATTTTTTTATTTGGATTTCACCTAGAGGAATTTTTTTTTTGCTCCTTTTTATTCTTTTTTTTTTTCTGGTATTCTCTTCTCTTTCCCTGGCTAATGAAAACTCTGATTGTTTCAATTTAATTCCAGGTTTGTGCCATGTAACTAAGCTCTTATCTGATAACAGCTGGCATTTTCTCGTCTTTGTTACCTTCTCCTTTTCCCTAATACACCACTGATCTCAACACATGTTTCCTAAACCTGTCCTCTGTTCTTCCCACCCCACTTTGTGTCACTGTGGAATCAAAGGTTTGAAATGTAGATTTACACTGTGCACTGACATTTTTCAAGTGATCTTAGCTGGTCCTTGTTTTTAGGAAATCAAACGCAGAACACCAACTTAGGATAAGTCTTTTGAGCACTAGGCGGTAGGGCAAACCTTGGTGCTAACAAGAAATCTGAGCTGCTGCCTTGTGGGACTCTCCAACTATTTTTCCTCTACCCTTATTTGTGTGTCGGCCCAGATTGGTCTGTTAACTCTTTCAAAGCCGGACCTTTACTGCATTAAGCAAGGAGACTATCGGACATTTGTCCAGAGAAAATCACAGATGGTTCTCTGAAATGACATTTAGAAGACTAAAACACCTCTCCACACAATATTTCAGGTGTTAACAGCAAAGGCCGTTATTACAGGCCTCAACTTCTGGGCACTGAGAGATCATATCTACTTTGCCCGGCCATGTTTGCATAGTGTTTCCATGAAGAATCAGTGTTCAACAGTTCAGTTTCAGTCAAGGGGGAACCATGATGCTGTTTGTTAATACTGTGCCATCTTCTGATGGCTGGTGGGACCTGCTCCTTGCCTTTTTTATGTATTGATTCAATGTCTGCTTCCTAAATTAACTTCTCCCTTCATTTTCATTTCCCATTTGAACCCATTTCGCATACTTTTTGTAGATATTTTTGGTATTATTGTATTTAATCCTCATCCAGCATTTTCCTTGGTTAATCCAATCTCCTGAATTAGAAGGAATTAAGTTTCCCTTTTGTTATAAGATGAAGTTAGATTATGTAGAAGTCATTTTCTTAACTGGTACAGGGGCTTTTCCTATTTATAGGGCAGTATTTTTAACTGTAACAAAGAGGCTATTTAGGAAGTGAAGCATTTCTTTCCCTATGAACATTTTTGTTGAATATATGGCAGCTAGGACAGAAACTCCGGATTAGCATATCTTTCTGATGGTCTTTAAAATGATCTGGTAAGATCCAGGCTCTTCACTGTCACCAGCTAGGGAACATGCATCTTTGAAGTATTTTTATCAAATCAATGACTTTTGTTGTAAGTTGAAAAAAATTTTTTCTGTGTGAAATTTAATAACCTCTGTCTGAATTATTTTTTAGTAATTTCTCCCACTTTTTGCTAATATTGTGAAAGGAAATGTAACATGTTTTCAGTCCCAGATTTATAGATGTCTGAAACTGCAGCACAATTCCTGGAAGAGAGGTATTACACACTATTGTTTTGGATAATGTGTCATTTTGGTGTAAATTGAACTATTCAATTTCTTTCTCACTTCCTCAAAAAACATTATTTCCTTCCATCCACAGGCCATTTCACTTTTTCGCCTTGTATGAAGAGATATCAAACCAATTATCATTGTTATATTTGCCATGAATGTTCTATAGTCCTATCTAAGTTGCAGGACATTCTAGGATATACCTTGGATGTCTAACATGTGAAGCAGCTCTCATGCTTAAGAAAAGATTAACAAACTATATTTTAAAAACTAAAGTCCCACAAGTCATTCCACCGTGTACAGTGCTGTGCCAATCTAACAGACTCATCCCTCAATCCCCCCACAACATCCAACATCTAATTCCTTGCATGGCGCTAAAGCTCAATCCTGAAGAACTCTTAAAGGCTTATTTACGTTCCACACATATTGGATTTTAATTTTTGGAAGATATGTTGCCTTAATTTTCAGCCTATATGCTGTGTTACGTGGCTTGGGAATGGGGGAGGAGGAAAAATCCAACAAAAATGAGCATATTAATCTTTGTTAGCTTTAGAATCACATCTTTGCAATTTCTTTCAAGCCTCCTCTAGGTTTTGTAAATGTTCATCTGAAATCTTCCCAGTTATTAGCATGTCATCCAGATAACAGACACCACCATTTACCCCCTGCCTTACTTAGCTCATTACTCTTTGAAACACAGCAGGTGTTTTTTCTGTTCATACCTAAATAGCCCTTTCTGCGTGTTTGTTGTTAGAATTTTTTTTTTCAAACTAGCTGCAAAGCCACCTGCTGTCACTCTTGGGAGAAGCCTTGTCTGGTTAGCCCCTCTCCGCTCTGCACTTTGCAGGTAACTCTTCTGCTCTAGAAATCCAATATTGTCCAGGGTGAGCCAACAAGATCTGGTGATTTCATATTTCTGACAAACTTTTCTGTACTGTTCCCCCCAAAAACCAGTTTGCTCAGCTTTCACTGACATCCAGGTGAAGAAACAGACTCTGGTTTCCAGTGCACCAAGCTGCTTTTCCACAAGCTTTTGGAGGGCTGATGGCACAGGTCTCCTCCTGAGAAACGCAGAAATTGTTTTATCACTTGCAGATGACTTTGCAGTTATACCTGTTGCTAAATCACATTTGTAATGAACACAACTTCAGTTTGAATTTTCCTACCCTGTTACACAGTTGATTAGCTCCTCTCCACTATAATTTAAGCTTAGCGAAACAGTGTCTGCCCACCACTTTCAGTTATGATTGCCTTCAATGTTAAGGAAGTGTATTTGTAAATTACAGTGACAGGACGACCTACCTGTTAATCATTACTTGTCCTTACACTACCACGATGCAGTGTGCTATATATGTTCATTTTCTACTGTGCACAGTCAGTCCTCCGTTATCCACGGACAGTTTATTTTGTTGACAGATTAATTGTGCCATAGATGCAGAGACACTGGGGGAGGCCAGCTCAGTTCTGGCAGGATTATTCATGCAACTGCAGGTCTGTGCAGTTATTGATGCACCAGTCTCACCTAGCGCACGGTGACCCAGCCAGGGAGGTTACAATGGACCAGAGACATGTCCAGCCTGCTCCAGCATAGGCAAGACAAAATGTAAACCCAACCAGGCACAATATGGTTTAAGCTGATCCACTTGGTTGCACGTGAGAGATGACTCCTGTGCTGTGGTTAGGGGCCTCTTACCAGATTGAACAGCGTGGCATGAATTTGTCAGCCAGCTTGGGTCCGGTTCCCAGCGAAAGCTCATAAACCCCCAGAGAGCTGGGGGGCATGACGCAGAGGAACTCAGATAGTTCCACAAAAATCAGTTTAGGATGAAGAGGAGACATTAGCTCAAACAGAGAACCAGCCATACCATGCTTGTGAACAGAGATGACTTACTGGTATGCTCCTCTTTGTGTATGGCCCAGGTTTCTCTAATACTCGTTGTATTCCAGTCCCTACAAGCACCCACCTTTCTGGCACTGTAACTTCTAAAATGAGGGATCCTCCTGCCTTGGGCTGTAATTCCGCAGGTACTTTGGTGGAGACACAGTGTGCTGACTTGGAGAATGGACTCAGGTTCAAACATTTAATTTCCTGAGTTAGTTTAAACCTGATTATGTAGCAATTTCGTCCATGATTGCCCAAACATTTCTGTCAGCTTGGTGGAGGCAGTGATATGGAGGTGTAAAAGCAGGGCTGGGGTGAGAGAGGGACTGCCTCTTCTGTGTGTAGCAGTGTTTTGTGCAAATTTAAAGCTCTTGCAGAAGTTACTTCAAGGTATCAGACTGATTTTAGAAAGTCTGTTGCAAAAGGTTATTGAAACAGCCAGTATCAGGAAACATTTTTAGGCCTGCCAAATACCAGAATACTTTAGCCTTCTAGTTGATTTCCACGATAAAACGATTTTTCTGTTAAAAAACCCCTCAAAATAATGAGATGAACTTTTAATGGTGTCCTTAGAAGATCTGCTACATCTTTATAACTCTATCTCAGTACGTTCCTGTGTAAAGTATAATTCTTTAAGTACTATTAGTGCTTCTTATCTGGCAATGTTAGGAAAATAACTTTTGTATAGTGGAAACTTCTATACTGTTTGTATAAAAATACTGTGAAAGCCTGAATCTCTTTCCAAACTTTTCTTATTTGTACTATATGTGGTTCCTTTTACCCAATGCAAACTGTTTATTTTTGCTCTCTTTTTTATTTCTAGATCCAATCCTTTGCCAGTTTGCTGTTTTGCCACGTGCAGAGGAGTTAAAAATTAAATAATCCGGAGTTTTTCATAAAAGCACATTCAGAATACGGTTTTATTTCCTCAGGGTGCAAGATAATAACTCCCAACATCCAAAAATGAAAAGTAAGTAAGAAAGAGGAACAATTCATCCTCCCTTGCTGCAGGAAGTGTAAAACATAACTGAAATTAAAGACTAAGTCTTGATCATCCACTTTTTATATCCTTGCTCTACAAGAGAAGAGAAAACCCTTGATATTTAAAACAGAGCTGAAATTGGGAAGCTGAAATTGTTTAGTTCCTATTGGAAGTGCCTTTCAATGCTATCACTCTTTTTGGTCCAGTGGAATCACTTAAGGAGAACTTCCTGGATGCACTCCTCGACCTTGTGATCTTTTCTAATTCCCCTATGAATTCCATATGCTACGGTAGGAGGGTTGGACTAGATGACCCACAGAGGTCCCATCCAACCCCTAACATTCTGTGATTCTGTGATATGAAGACTTAAAATACTGCTAGAATCAAAACCTCATTCTAACTTCAGAGAGAAAAACAACTACTGAAGTGAGATTTAAAAATGTGGGAATTATAAATTTGATCTAGATCTCATTTACAGTGGTGAAAATCAAGAAGGATTCTCATTTCTGTAATGTGCAATCGGTAAGGAGCTGGCAGTGGAGAGAAGAATGTAACTGCCTTTCTTATTCTCCTTCTCTGGGCTACATTGTATAATCCCAAGGAAGAACAAAGCTATGAGCTATATTTATTAATGATGAATCTGAGCCAGTACTTTCTTACAGTGCTGTAAAAGAGGTATGATTCCAGAGGTGCTGCATTGATCTAAATCCACCGCAAAATCAGATTCAGGTCTCACTTTATCTTTTGAAACACTGCTCAATGTGTTCCAGAGATTTCTTGCCTACTTCCAGCACCATAATTAAAGGATGCCAAAGGATGCTGATGCCTGTTGCAGACTGACCTAGACAGCTGTGATTTGGAAATGAAAAACTGGAAGAACTGAGTGGCAAAAAATGTGGGGTGGGGGTGCGGGGGGGGGAGGGAGAGAAAATAGAGCAGACGATCAATGAAGGCTGGGAAGAAAAAGAATCCTGATAAACTAGTGAGAAATGGGGTGAGTTTCATCAAATAAAAAAAATGTATGTGCATGTGGAATAGGACGATAGTAGGAGTTAGAAGCTTGCACCATTTTACAAAGTGTATTCTGAAGCTATGCAGTGAGTACATCTTTGAAGAAATATCATTGCTTGTATTGTCATACAGTCTCCTTTTGGGTAGATCAAAGGAATCTGCTCTTTGCCCTTGAGTTTTTAACTAAAATCTTGTCTTGGGGCAGAACCACTTATTAAGGAGCATGGTTAATGTCACAGCTGAAGAGTCAGGAAAGCGTTATTCTCTCTGCCTTTTGTGACCTCCTGTCTATGCAGCATGAATAAAACAAGTTAGGGGAGAAAATATCCAGCTATAAATATCTGATTTCTCTTTATGAAGGAAATTACCTGGAAGATTGAAACCTGCAACGGGCTTTCTGAAGTATGAAAATAGATAGAAGTCAATTGTCATTATTAGAAAGACTGCGTATAAAACCAAGAGAATGAGTATCTATGTTTGCTTGAGTATAATCCCAGGCCCATTATCTTCAGCAGAAAAATCACCCACAACTTCAGGTCGATATAGACTTTTTAACCCCTATAGCAAATGGCTGAAACCACTGTTTCTCTAGTTTTTTAATATATGCTCCAACTGCTAAACCTCTAATATGTTTAGATGTTTTCAAAAAACAGCTTGATTATGGATTCACTAAAGATATTGTTAGAGAAAAAAAACCAAAATATGTCCACCAGTGAAGTGAGCATAGCTAGATGCTGTGTGTAAGTGAATTGTATTTATTTCATCATGACTGGAAATGTTAGCTGTGCTCCGGGTGTGGTCAGATCACGGCAACTGTTTCAACGCTAATATGCAGGAATCATAATGAAGTTTAAATGTAGTGCACAGAGCAGACTTAACAGATGAGGCTTATTTTTAGAAAGCAGAGATGAGGGGATGCTCAGTCTCCATTCAAAAAAGCCATTTATTGCACTGATAATTCAACATAAAATGGCTAACAAATTAGGGATTTTGCTCTCACTAGAGGATATACACAGAAATCCTCTTTGAAGTCTATGGACTGCTGATTTGTTTCATGCACCCAAAAATAAAACTTCTAATACTTCTGAATGATATGATAAAATTACAATGTTTTGGTTTTATTTTTTCCTAAGAGATGCACGTTACATTAAAGGTAGTGGGATATATTTCATATTGCATTATCTTTCGAAACTTGTATGTTTGGAAGAACTGTCTAACTTCTTGGTCATGGGCATCTTAAGGATGCTTCAGACAATCTGCTGCACTCAGAATGAAAACTATCACATACCAGTTAAATGGACAGTGTTACAACACCATCCCCCTGCCTGCTCATCACCAGTTACACCTGCACAGGACTGATGCCAGTACAAGCTGAGATGAAATGCTCACATAAATCTTGACTTTCTACTCGTCCAGGCTTTCTTTTTTGAAATCCAGGACCAGTGAATGGTTTCAGACTAATTGCTGCTACAGATTTTTCTTTTTTGAGAAGTTACAGGTTGTGACAGTTCAAAACTGCAGGAGTTGTTTTTGGAAGCCCTTCATTATAAAACTTCAGCATCTATAAACCTAGTGTTCATTATATTTTCAAGCATTCAGAAAGAGAAGAAAAGCGTGTATGTGAAATTTAAAGTGGTCTGGTTACCATGGCAAATATATACATGCATTAGCATTCCCAGGAAAAAAAGAAATCCATTGATCAGTGCGTGTATTCTTTTTTATTTCTTAAGTTATCTGTAATATTTTGGAACATGTCTTCCTTCCAGCAAAATAGATTGCATTCATAAGCACTGAAAGATTTATAAAGTAACCACATTTTCTGGCAAAATATTTTTTTAAAAAGACTGCTTTGTGAGATATGTACAGTGCATTCCAGTATCTCTTCACTGAAAAAAAGAAAGTATTCCTTATGAAATCTAGAGAATATGTGATGTCAATTTAACTGTGCAGTAGCACTACAAATTACAATGGAAAATATTGTGGTCTGTGAAAACACAGTGCAACTGCAATTAAAAGCTATGGAGAAACCTCTTAGACAAATAAAGGAGATATTATTAGAAGCATGGCACAGAAAGGGTTAATTGCTTCCTATTTACTTGATAAAATTAAAAGCCAATGCATCTGATTCATGCTGGCATAGTTCCGCACTTTTCATGGAGTTGATGGTGGCATAATAAAGATCATGAAATATTACTTACTGCCTACCACATTTTTGAAAATCCATCGACAGTACCAAAAATGCTGAATGGCAACAAACACAGAATTTTTGAAAATATTTATTTTTTTGACTAAACAGAAAAGAAATGAAAGCTTACCTTGAAAGAGTGAATTGAAGGGTGTTACAGACTTGTAGGATGCCCATCTAACTATTGATATAAATTGCTGCATGAATTAAAATAGTACCAATTGTAAAAACAATGCAGAGAAAAGGGACATCCTGAAGCAGACGGGAGTCTGTTATTGATTCATGTACTTCGCACTGTTCAGAACAGTACTGCCAAAACACTCCTTTGCAGTTGCGATACACCTTTTCAGAAACAATCCTTGCTCTCTCCTTAAAAAGTACTTATGCAAAGGAAGAAGAACTCTCAGGAACAGACAATCTGTTGCTTAGCTAGCATGACAAATTGTGCTCTCATCAGACTCATGCACTTCTAATTTGCCGAAGCTAACATGGATTGCAGACTTAAAAATTGGAGCAGGATATGGCTCCTCTCTAAGTGCCTTTTTAAGACTCTCTTCTTCTTAATTGCACACCTTATTGTATATTTCATAAGTTCACAAGCACACTTTGCTTCTCATGCAGCTTAGTTTTGAAGCTGAAGGAACTTTAAAACTGAAAAGCATTTTTGTTACTGAGCTCCAAAAAGAACATCAAGTAACTTCCCACAGAATGCATTAGTGTTCAGAATACTGTGGAAATGAAAAAGGGCATGGCTCATTGCACCTGAGTTACTTTCTTGGTTTATTTCCTTTTCAAGTGAATTTATAAATTGTTGAAGGATCTCCGAATGACAGGCTTGCTTTCTGTTGCTGTTTACAGAACAGGTACAAAATGTGCGTCTCATGCTGAAATGTGTTACCCAAAGGTGGGAAAAAGTGGGGTACTAATCAGAGACACATGCATAATTTACATAACTTTTCAAACATTGTGGAACTGGGGAAGAATTTTTTTTTAATACCTGCTTCCAACATCACAAGAAGACCATTACCTCTAACCAATACTGAACTGAAAGTATCTGATAATTCAAAGTATTCCAGCAAATAGCAATCACATGACACCAATAATTTAAAAATATTTTATTAAAAATATTTTATTAAAAATATTTTATTAAAAAACTTTAATATTTGGGATAAATATTTATGATATGTATATGTTTTGGATAATTTAAGTAATGTTGTCCTGTGCTCAGGTCCTTTGTCACTCCCCATACCTATAAGCCATATGGTACTCATGCTGAAATATTACTTAATTTAGTCTCTCAAAGCCCATGTGTCCTACTACTTGTTTTTTAAAACCTATTCAGTTTGCAGATAAATTTTAACAACTTTTTTTTCTTCATTCTCATCAGATATCTGAAAGAAATGGCTTAGGATGTCTTTAAGATCTATTTGCCTTCTTTTGATTTTTTGTGTCCTGTCTCAAACTTTACACACGTCGTTATTTTCTTTCTTCCTTTCCTTCTGGGGTGGGAAGAGGGTCAGGCAGAGTGAAACGCTGCCAGTTCAAAGTTAACCTCTAGCAGCTTCTACCTTAGTGACCTATAGCAAAAGATAGGAGCCATCCTGAAAATCGTTACATTTCTTTATGCCCTTTTCAATTTGCTGAGAAAAGAATGATGTTGGCATGCACCACAGTCCCGTCCAAAGGTTCTTGCTAAATGATATGGTCTTCTGTTACTGGGACATTTTTATCTACTGGCTCTGTTTATGGTGTTTCTCTCGTGAAAAACATCCTTCCTTCCTCTGCTTCCAGAGAAAGCAGCCAGAAACTACCCGAAAAAAAAATCCACTTTGCTAAGTCTTTTATCCTTTACCTCTGTATTGTATAGCCTTTTCATCAGAGTAGGAACTGTCACTGCCAAGCTGGAGCAGCACTGCCCGGGGGCCATGCTTGTCTCAGGCGGAGGCTATGCTGAAGCTTTTGTAACCAAACTTCTGTGTGCTTGGTACGCTCACTTTTGCAGAGCCTTTGCTGGTAGATCTAAGGAATGGCAAGATGTTTAATGATGAAAGGAGCTCAGCAGATACTTCAAATGATACCAGTGTCAGAGTTTTTTCATAGTGTGAGAACGTGCCAAATATGAGAAGGCACTTTATTGCTCACTTACTTGCTCCTGGCTTTAAATGCCTTAGTCAATATAAAACTTGGACATCTATGCTTAATTTACTGTCCTGCTACTGGAAATTAAGCTTTATTATGGATAGTGAAACAGTTACAGCTACGAATGTTTGTCTTTGCTAACAAGGGGTTGCAGGGTCCTGAGGGTACTGAGGGCCTTTCTTACCACCCTGCCATGGCCCAGGATGCCCCAGGGCTGTCAACTCTTGCCCAACCAATACCACAGTAGGGCTGGTCTCCAGCTGCCCACATCCCTGCCCAACCATGGGCCCTGGCAAGCTGGGTCTACATCCTGGCCTGGCCTTGGTCCATCCCCACCCCCATGGAAGTGCTCAGTGCCTGGGGTTGGGGCTGCTTCTTGTGCCCCCCTGGTCTGCTCTACTCCCTCAGGGCAGGAACCTCCAGCCAGAGCCTGTCCTATGGCTCCAGTGGTTGGATGGGCCCTAGCTGGGGGACACTGCTCAGCCACCCTCTGGAGACCTTGCCACTCCCAGTGGGAAGTATAAGTGTATGTAACTTTTAAGTTGGTCAGATAAAGTACTGAAAAGGGGGAATAAGGGAAGTAGTGAACATGAAATATGTGCAGTTATCCCATGTGAAACTGACCCAGAAGACCAATGCTGGTCTTGCTCACCTCTGGCAATTACATTTTGCAACGGCCCTACATCCTCAAAAGAACAGGTTCGCAAATATGCCTGTACGTCTTCTGCAAAGAATGGGTAGTAAAAGTTAAAAATCTTCCATTGAACAGCTGTTGTGAAACCTCAAGCGGCTATAAAATATTTCTACAAGAAGGTGATCATGCTTTACAGAGAAATAACAGAGAAATGACTATACAGGGAAGATAAAAATAAATGACGTGGTATTCGTATCACCATATATTTCTTAGAAGACCATAGTTTTAGAGGTGATGAAAATGGCACTCTATTTTCATTGATTTGCTGTATCTGTTGTGTTTCTAAGTGGCATGTAGAAAATTTCTTTTACCAAAGATTATTACTTGCCTATCTGTCATTGCTGAAGTTGGTTTACATCTACTCCATGGACCTAGACTAGCCAACAAAAGCATCCAAATCATTAGAGGCATTTTGATTCAGAATTACTAAGAACTTAGTTTCCTGGTAATACCTTGGAATTTCTTGTCTTATTTTTCAGAATGGTGAATCCTGCATTTTGTCTGCTAGCCCACTGAATCTAACATATTTTGTTTGAAAAAAAATCAGAACTGTTCTGAAATAATTAATTTTGTTGCTTACATTTCTTCTCAAAACAATGATTAATAATAGTACTGTTAATGACTTCTCCCCTTCCATGCCTAAGAAGGCATTTCCTTGAATAAAGCACACTGCCATGTAGTCTAAGAATTCTGGGAAAAAACAGTTATGTTTAAAATTTATTTGAAATATTTTAAATTCCTGCCTTGTTTCTAATGATGAAAAACTACAGCATTACACATTGTGACAAAGACATAGGATGAAGGATAATTACAGAATGTGTTACTACCATTCATGTGCGAAATCTTTTAGGCTGGAAAAACGCATGCTCTTAAGATAATAAAAGAGACACCAGTTAAACGGATAACCTTGATGCACAGAAAAATTCTGAACACTTCTAGTTCTTCACTAGGTATTCATCTGACAATGCCTTTTTGTATGGCACTGTTTTTTATTCTGTTTGGGTTTTTGCTTTTTCAACACAATGATACTCTTTTAAGAAGAAATAACCTAAAAGTCAAATTATTGTTGAAAATTATTTCTTAACTAATATATTTTTAAGTAGGTGAGGTTTAGGCAACTTTTGTTATACAAGTCCTGAATTCTTTGCTAAACTATGTATTTTACCTTGTCAAGGAAACATTTTATTTACCTGGCTAACACTCATGTATGAATATTTAGATGATTTAGAAAATGTAGGTGCAAAATTTATGTAGCTATGATATTTCACTTGAAATTGTACTGATTTCTTACAGTTCATTACACAATTCACAGGCAGATAACATGAAAGAATATTTACTTAAGGTACACAAATCTTTTAAGCAAAAAAAGACACACTGTTACCCAGCAAAAAATAAAACCAAAAACCCACTTACTCATTTAAAGAAAGAAATTAATTTTCCGATAAATGTTTTGTTTTCATAAGAAGCTGCTGGAAATCGAGAGGTTTGTCAGCTACTCTCATGAGAATATTTTGTAAGTAAAAAGCATTTTGAAAATTAGAAATTCAGATCAAATAGTTAAGAATGACAGCAAAACAAAAAGTATGACATTTTCATAGAGCTGATCTACAGTGAAGTAAGATTTTTGAGTTACATGCTGTCCATGCCATAGACCCCAACAGGCAAGGACACTTACTTTTTCTTTTCTCATTTGCATTGTGTTTTTCATTTTATTCATTTTTGCTTACCCCTAGTTTTAAGATCAGTCACTGCTTCTTGTATTTCAGTGGTGGTACCAGTATTGATGCTAAGTTACTCTCACAGCAACTTCTCGTATTCTTCCATATTCTACCATGTGTGTACCTTCCCTGACAGGCGGTAACCAAAGCGTCTCTCAGAACTGTCTGTTTGTTATTCCACCCTCAAAGGATGGTTAGGAGAAAAAGACAGAGAGAGGAACGTGAAGAAACATCCACAAGATATGGGTAGATGAGGGGAAAGCTATGGATGTTGTCTACCTTGATTTCAGCAAGGCTTTCGACACTGTCTCCCATAACATCCTCCTAGGAAAGCTCAGGAAGTGTGGGCTAGATGAATGGCCAGTGAAGTGGATTGAGAACTGGCTGAATGGCAGAGCTCAGAAGGTTGTCATCAGCGGCGCTGAGTCTAGTTGGAGGCCTATAACTAGTGGTGTCCCCCAGGGGTCAGTACTGGGCCCAGCCTTGTTTAACTTCTTCATCTACGACCTGGATGAAGAATTAGAGTGTACCCTCAGCAAGTTTGCTGATGACACCAAACTGGGAGGTGTGGTGGATACACTAGCAGGCTGTGCTGCCATTCAGCGTGACCTGGACAGGCTGGAAAGTTGGGCAGTGAGGAACGTGATGAGGTTCAACAAGGGCAAGTGCAGGGTCCTGCACCTGGGGAGGAACAACCCCATGCACCAGTACAGGCTTGGGGTGGACCTGCTGGAGAGCAGCTCTGTGGAGAGGGACCTGGGCGTCCTGGTGGACAACAGGTTGACCATGAGCCAGCAGTGTCCCCTGGCTGCCCAGAAGGCCAATGGCATCCTGGGGTGTATTAGGAGGAGTGTGGCCAGTAGGTCGAGGGAGGTTGTCCTTCCCCTCTACACTGCCCTAGTGAGGCCTCATCTGGAGTACTGTGTCCAGTTCTGGGCTCCCCAGTTCAAGAAAGATGAGGAGCTACTGGAGAGTGCCCATCGGAGGGCTACGAGGATGATGAGGGGACTGGAGCATCTCTCCTACAAGGACAGGCTGAGGAAACTGGGCTAAAGAAGAAGAAAAAGAAGAAGAAGAAGAAGAAGAAGAAGAAGAAGAAGAAGAAGAAGAAGAAGAAGAAGAAGAAGAAGAAGAAGATGAAAAAGAAGAAGAGAAGGCTGTGAGGGGACCTAATAAATGCTTATAAATATCTGAAGGGTGGTTGTCAGGAGAATGGGGCCAAACTCTTTTCAGTGCTGCCCAGTGACAGGACAAGGAGCAATGGGCACAAACTGAAGCACAGGAAGTTCCGTCTGAACATGAGGAAGAACTTCTTCCCTCTGAGGGTGACGGAGCACTGGAACAGGCTGCCCAGGGAGGTTGTGGAGTCCCCTTCTCTGGAGATATTCAAGACCCGCCTGGACAAGGTCCTGTGCAGCCTGCTGTAGGTGACCCTGCTTCGGTAGGGGGATTGGACTAGATGACCCACAGAGGTCCCTTCCAAGCCCTACCATTCTATGATTCTGTGATTCTGTGATTTTGAATTACAACAAAGGAACTTTCTATTTCACTCGAATTTTGTAAATATCTGGTATTTCTTTTACTTCACTCTATGTGCAGAGCCAACATGAATTCTTATGCCCTGCAACAAAGGCACAGACAAGTGCATGACTTAACATGATACATGTAGTACCACTGAAGTCACTAAGAATATTCAGTAGTTAAAATAAAGAGGAGTAAATTTTTGCGGGACCAAAGCACTTTATAGTAACCAGAGCACTTTGCAGCAACCTGTTCTGAGGAGGGATGTGCTTTGCTGCTCAAACAACCCTTTCTAATTTCCTACCCAAATATTAAACAGACAGGTAATTCCTTATAACAGAGTTCTCGGGGAGAAAGAGTTAGCATTATCCTCATCTTGCTGAGGCTCACAAGCCAAAAGATTCAGAACACAAACTTGGGTGGTTCAGGTTAGTCCTTGGAAGGACTCTCTTTTTCCTTCAACTGCAGAAGGACCCTAGGGAGACCAGACTTTGTAAAAAAACATCTATTTTGCAGAACCCCCAGGCTCAGCATCTGGGTTTTTTCACAGGCTGTGTTTGATCTGGAACAAGTTACTGGATCACAAGTACTGCTTAGTCCACTATGACCTTTTCTTACAGTTACACCAGTTCAGTGGGGCCTCTGCAAATTTGGAGGTTGTGTTATTCCTACCAGGTTTCTGTCAACAGAACGTTTATAAAATACAGAGCAGCATTATAGCTTATACCATCTGCCTTCCTCTTTGCTTTGGAAGATTTTTGGAGAAATAAATCTTTTAAAGATCCCGTATGAAACAATCTGTTAGTCAATTAATATAAACAGGAACGGAAATGATATTACTGTACTATTTTTTTGAATAGTAAAAGCGTTCCATAAAAACTCTGAATTCCCTGGGTTTTTAACTAATTTTATTTCACCTTTATTGGCAACAAAGTTGCATGCATATGCAACACTTTGTTCTCATGCCCTCAAGGAACAAAAGCTGTTCAAAACATGATGAAGAAAGCTTTATGACTGAAATCTGTTGTGTTTCTCTTAGTGTTACAGTGGAAAAATATAATAATAAAATTAGTTAATGAGGAGTTTCATCAGTTTAGAATAGCAAAAATATCCTGGTATATCATGTAAAGCAGAGTTCTGCATTGTTGCAGCAAACAAAGCAAAAAATTCAAAGTACATATTTGATCAAGTGGATTTGAAAATACAAAGACGAGTGAAATAATTGTCTGCATCTATCTACCAATTGCTTGGAGTATGAGTTATAATCAGTTGTAATTAAAACCACTGGCAAACTCGTATTTTAAACTGTATTGCAGAAGAAGAATAAACAATGGATAGGAGTATGTAATTTAAGAGTAAAAGCTATATTCAGAGAAGAAAGATGGAGGGGAATAACTTCAGCACAGCTGATTAGGAATTCGTGGAATTTGACAAAAGATTCCAGTCTGTACTCAGGGCAAGACAAAATCTTGTCACTCCTGTCAATGGGTGCCTTTGGTTTCAGTGTGGTCAAGATTTCTACCTTAATAGCAGATCTGAGGCCCACCACTTCTTAGTTCAATTGAAAAGTCAATTCTATGTGCAAGTGGAAATGATGTATTCCCTAAGCTATGCCACATAATGCCTTCAAATAGCACTCCTTCTCTCCTACTTTTCGTGTCGGAACAGGATGCATTTATATTTTAAATGTTTACAGATGTGCTTAGGTCTTTTAAATTAAATTACTTCAGTGAAACTCTTCCAAATTCACTTGATTGCTACCTCCTAAAAGTATATTTGGAATGGCAGTTTCTCTAGTCAGAGGAGAACATAGACTGATCTTTAACATGGACGGAGATTAGGAAATGCCATGAGTTCATCCTTCATCCTAGGATTTGGGGCTTGCCTGTAGTCAGGGTTTTCCACAAAGGAGTGTTAAAATTGGAATATATAGCCTCTACCACTGAGGAATTCCAAAGCAATTACCAGGTACTGTCTTTGAGGTTGTGCATCTTCAAAGAATTCTTCACCCCACCTCCTTACAACAGAGAAGAGTCTGACATCATCCAGCTCTATGAGACTTCTACAACAAAAGAAAGGAGAATCAACAGGATGAAGCATGATCCTTTCTTGCCCTGCCCAGTAGGATCCTCTGTGTTCAGACCGACTCAAAACACGCAGAACACTGAGTAGGCACTAGAATCATTGAATTGTGTTTTAATCTTGGTTTTTTAGAAACGAAATGTTTGCCTTAATCAGACGTGCTCATTATTGGGAGAGGAAGCCAGTTATCTCACTGGGTTGATTTCAGTTTATGAAACTGAGATGGTAACATCGTTCTGTACAGAGCCTGTCGTGGCACCTGCATAGCAGAAACTTTGAAGTTGTCCTTGAAAACAGAACTGTGTTGGTTTAGTTACAAATGTTACAATTTGCAACAGACACATGTGGTTCAGACCTCCTGTGTCACTTCATGAGAACCCAGACGGTCCAGTTCAACTTCCTAAACATATATAAAACCCTACAGGGCTCAGCACTGTTTCAGGGTGAATTTCCCTTTGTCCCTGCCGTTAAAACCTCAGAAGGATTTTCTCCTGAGTAGACACCGTGAGATGAATAGTTCTGGGCCGAGGAAAGTTGTGTCACTTCTTCCTGGGAAAAGCAATGGATGTTTCAGATGTTCTCTTCTACAGAAAGATCTCTGTAAGTTGTTCTTCTGCAGAACTATGCCTTCTTCCATTTGTTTTTGTCATGCACTCAGTTCATCTATGCAATAGTATAAATGATTTTTCAAAAAAAATCAGTTTCTGCATATGCAAGATTATGTGAGGCTGCAACTTGGGTACTTCAGCTAGATTAGGCACTGGGGTGAGTGTAGTAATGGCAGTAAAAGGACCCTGTAGCCTAATTGCCATTGATTCTTGGTGTTAAAATATCACCTAAAAAAGCAGATTGTGTATCAGACTGACCACTGTCAATCTGTGGAAAATGCCATTATCGTCTGCCTGTGTGAATTTTTTTGAAGGGATAGGGTAAATGTAATTGGAGTACCCCGGAAGACTCAAAGTCCCCATGACATACTTTCTGAAAGAAAATCAGTTCTTTGATGGGATTGGAAGAGTAAAAGGCTGGGAACAAGAGGGACATTTGGCAAAGCAAGAAGAGGAGATGAGGTGTATTAATAAAGAAGGGAAACATGAAGGAAAGTCTGGGTAAACAGGAAACAGTAATATTAGAATAGTGAGTAGAGGAAAGGAAAACAGGAGAGTAATCTGATAGATTAAATGAGAATGCCTGTCAGTTTCACATCCTCTTCCCCTTTCAAGCTGTGATTCCCTATCATCCTTGGGATGTCCCAGCTCAATACCTTTCTCTAGTGAAGGTGTCAAGATGCAAGGCCCTGGCACCACCTAAGATCATAGAATTATAGAACTACAGAATGTTTTGGGTTGGAGGGGACCTTTAGAGGTCATCTAGCCCAACCCCCCTGCAGTGAACAGGGATATCTTCAACTAGACCAGGTTGCTCAGAGCCCCATCCAACCTGGCCTTGAATGTTTCCAGGGATGGGGCCTCGTCTGCTTCTCTAGGCAACCTGTTCCAGTATTTCACCACCCTCATGGTAAAAAATTTCTTCCTTATATGTAGTCTAAATCTACCCTCAGTTTAAAGCCATTACTCCTTGTTCCATCTCCACAAGTCCTGCTGAAAATACTTTCCCCATCTTTCCTGTAGGCCCCCTTCAGGTACTGGAAGGCTTCTATAAGGTCACCCTGGAGCCTTTCCTTATAGGAGAGGTGTTCCAGCCCTTGCATCATCTTTCTGGCCCTCCTCTGGACCCGCTCCAACAGGTCCATGTCCTTCCTGTGCTGAGGGCTACAGAGCTGGATGCAGGACTCCATGTAGGGTCTCAGCAGAGCGGAGTAAAGGGGCAGAATCCCCTCCCTCGACCTGCTGGCCACACTTCCCTTGATGCAGCCCAGGATACAGTTGGGCTTCTGGGCTGCAAGTGCACATTGTTGGCTCATATCCAGCTTTTCCTTCATCAGTACCCCTAAGTCCTTCTTGGCAGGGCTGCTCTCAATCCCTTCATCCCCCAGCCTGTATTGACAGCAGGAGTTGCCCAGGCTCAGATGCAGGACCCTGCACTTAGCCTTGTTGAACCTCATGAGGTTCACACAGACCCACTTCTCAAGAATGTCCAGGTCCCTCTGGATGGCATCCCATCTGTCAGTTGTGTCAACCGCACCACTCAGCTTGGTGCCATCTGCAAACTTGCTGAGGGTGCACTCGATCTCGCTAAGTCATTGATGAAAATGTTAAACAGTGCCAGTCCCAGTACAGACCCCTGAGGGATACTACTTGTCCATTTGGACATTGAGCCGTTGACTATTACCCTCTGGCTGTGACCTTCCAAACAATTCCTCAACCACTGAACAGTCCACCCATCAAATCCATATTTCTCCAATTTAGAGAGAAGGATGTTGTGAGGGACTACGTCAAAGACAGGTGAGCTCTTCTTGCCTTCCTCATGGACTGGAATTTGTCTATCACCTGGTCCCTGTTTCTCTTCCTATTACTCAGGACCTCAGTCGTCTCTGCCATTTGCATTCATGACAATATAGAAAGGAGTAGGAAGAAGGAATATGAATACTCAGAGAGTCTCTGGCCTCCATGTGGGTGAGAATTAAGGTGATTTTGGCATTTCAACCCAGTTGTTTGTACTTTAAAAAGCTTTGACTCCAAAATACAAAAGTAACTCTTCACTGCCTGGCATTTAGAAGTCAAATTTTGCTGACCACACCAGAAAGTACTGAGCAAAGCTAATTCCGTGATACTGAATTGTTTTGGTCAATGTAAGGGTCTTCCAACTTGCAGAGGTGCTGCAAAGAGATTGCAGTGTTGTAAGCTCTTCTGTAAAAACTGAAAACAAGGGGTGTTTACTGGTATGTTTCACAAAAATATAACAATGATTTAAGTGATAAGATCAGTATTATTAGAAAAAGAAGCAAGCAAGTAAACAATACCGTTCTGCCCTCCTTCTCTTTCCTGTATTCTGTAACTAATGCATACAGTTTTTTTAACTAAGCCAGATACTTCAGATACAAATTTTTAAATGAGCTGCAAACTTGATTTATGAAGGAATTATTTAATGTTCTGTATTTGCAGTCTATTTCTTCTCTGTAACTTAGTTTTGGAATGAAGCACACACCATAACTTTTATGTTATTGTTGTTCAGCCTTGTTGTTGGACAGTTAATTTGCTGTAAAATACACACTATATCATTGTTATTAATTAGGGTAGCCATGAACTTGCCTTTCAAATGCTATTAAATGCAAATGTTTAGCCATATAAAAATATAAATGTGCAGTGAAGTTCTTCAGCAGAATAATGCCATGAAAGGATTAATACAAAGTAATTAAATCTTCATTTAAAGGAATCTATCAAGTGATGAACTTAACTCATGGGATAAAACCATAAAAAAAGAAAAATACTATGTCAATTGACAATAAAACAACCCTTTGTGGCTTATAAAATTAAGAGGGTCAGAATTGAACCTTTACAATTTTATTCATCTAGAAGCCGAAGAAATAGCTTAGTGTAAGGGAAGTGACCTGTACTCTAAAGTCTGCTTTGTGAATTGTCTGGGTTTTTCATAGCATGAAGGAACATGGCAGAGATGGTATCACTAACCCCTTACATGAAATTTCTCAAATGTGTGTACCTTTTACAGACAGAGACACAGAGCACTGTAAGATATTAATGGAATTATTCCAACTCTGCAAGCAAAATTAAGAATTTATCTAAGGTTTATAATTTCAGAGATTCAATCCAGAAATTGTTCTTTCATGGGAACATAGTTATATATGTGCTTAATTGAAGTGATTTGCCCAAGTGCTTTTCTGAAGAGAGAAAATCTTCATTTCTGATTTGTAGCCCTAGATTTTAAGAGGCAAGGTACAAAGAATTCCTGTAATAAGCACTGGAATAGTCAGTGAACTTTCGTTTCACTGTGGTTGTAAAAAACTTATAGGAAAATGCATTACTGACCAAGATGTCAAATGTCATTTAAATGGGAATTACATTTGTTCTAGTTGTAACATATTGCACCTAATACAAGGTAAAATTAAGAACGAGCTATGTATTGGAGAAAGAGGTTTAAAACAAGACGTATAAGTACAATAGCAACAGAATGAAAAAGACCTGCCAACTACAGAAAAAGAAAACGAATTCATACTCAAACAAGGCTTGGGAATGCAAGCTGTCTCTGAGAAAGTTGCATGGAATAGACACAACCATTTATGGGATTAAAATACAGCTAAGGTCATTTAACATTAGTTCTTTGCCAGGAAACCAGTAAAAACTTGTGAGATACACTAAGTACTCCTGGCACAGATATTATACAGCTAACATATATTGAACTATTACAGATTAATATCTCCCCTTCTTCCCTTAACATGATCTCTTGAATTTGTTTTTAATCTGGTTAGGGTACAACACATTTTACATCTATCTTACGCTAAGAGAAAGGTCACCTCTCTGTGTGGCCAGGGCTCTGCATAGGAGGCACTTCTGTGCATATTCTGATTCTCTATTTGTACCCTCTGTGCAATCTTCTAGCTGCACTCTCTGTCCAATTTTTCAAGCCAAGCTGGCCTTTTTCAAGCCCTTACTGGGAAAGGAAACAACAGGCAATTTATGTTGCTGTAACTCCACTCCAGCAGATTTTCAGACCACACACCTACCCCTGGATATCTGCCAGCAGAAGCTAACAAATGGTTTGACTGAAGGCAGGCAGGAGACTTGTAGAGATAAGAAACTGCTGAGAAGTTTTTTAGGAGAGTTTTAAACTCGATTACTTCAAATAAGGAGAGGAAACAATTTTCTGAACTCATCTTTTCCTTTCCGATTACTGTGTGATGATGGCCAACTCACAGAAACTACTTCTGATGATCATATTGGAGGTAGCTGACTAACATATCCCACCTGTTTTGTTAAGCAAAATCAAACCACTGGAGTAAATGTCGTTTCCACTTGGCTACTCTGGTTGCTGCAGTTATGAAACTTACTAAATCTTGAAGCAGTGGAATTGTATTTGACTCAAGGAATTGGACCTCTAAACATTTAACTAATCTCTGATAGGTGCTGGTATGCTATTTCAACAACATATAATAATGACAGCGTAGTGGGATTCCTTTCTTGTACAGAATTTAAATTCATTACATCTTGGCAAAATTTTAATAACAATAAAAAAAAATATTTAGAGGGCCTACCTCCTTTCTCCTGCTACTTGTAACAATTCCTTTCAGGAATATATATGAAGTATTTCTCCAAGAAGCATGTGCTCCTTTAAGATACACCTTAGTATCAGCACTGCCTCTACCACATCAGGGAAGAAGTAATTGTACTGGCATAATAATGATCTTATTCTAAGGCACAGTTATGAATGCAATCCTGAATAACAGTTGGGATATAAATGACCAGAGTCCAATAGATCCAGTGGCTTACACATATTCTTTTTACAGAAAATTTCACTGTGATTATGATGCCTCATACATGTCACCTGAAAAGGAATATTTCCTATTGTGTTATTTTTTTTTTAAACAGCTGACTGTGCCATTTTTGGAGTAAAGTAGTTGCAGTTCAATGACATGCTGCAGGAAAAACAGAATGCAGTGAATTTACAAACTGTTATTACCGTACAAATGAAAACATTGATAGTTTTCCCCATAAATACATAGATATGTCTCAGATACATCTTTTTGGTTAGTCATGCTTAAAAAGAAAGAAAATATATCTGCAGTAGCTGAAGTTACAGTTACAGCTAGGACTGGTAATAGGGGTAGATATTTTTTTTGCCTGGTAGATAAAAACTAGTTTGGTTTTGATTGAAATGACATATTATATTTAGAAACATTGGGTAAGATGAAAAAGGAAGAAATATATAATTTGAAGAAACCTGAAAAATGCTACTGAAGTATTTCTTTCATGTTTGCATTATCTGTTTACATTATATAAAGCTTTTAGAAACCTTTCTTCTTTTAAATAATAGGTCAATCAAAATTTTCACTTTGGAATATGTCTGTTTTTAAGAACTGGTGAAAGGCAATACTTGATGCTTTGGAAATTTCGACCCAACACTTAATTTATAGAATATCTCTAGGGTCTGTATAGATATATATTACAGTAAATCTGCTGTTCATCAAAAAGCAATCATTTAACTTCATTTAGAAAAAATATTGCTGATAAGTATTCGTAATTCCTCATGGAGAAAACAAGTATTCATTTAAAACAGCTGCAAAAACTGTAGGCTACAAAATTTAGATCATGGCTGGTAAAGTCATTCTAGCTGCAAACCTACTTATATTAATCTCTTCTAGAGCGTGCATCTGGTCTGTCCAACAACGCAGGCTCAGAAGAGAATTATACTAAATGTGATTGTGAAACACATGGAAAACTCCAACTCCAATAGTATGCTTACCCTGGTTACAAAGAATTTAATTCAAAATCCACTTAAACTCAGGGAAAATCCAGAAGCATACCTATCCACTAGTCATTTAACAACTGGAAGACGCCTTCCGGCACAGTATGAGGAGAGTTTGGAGCCAGAAGACTGAAACAGGCTTTCACTGACCTGAACCCCTCTCCAGTATAGAACTGAAGCCATAAATGTGCCCTTCTTCCTCAGCAGTGTGATAAACTTCATAGTGAAGCAGCTAGCTAACTAACTAGCTAACAAACTAGCTAGCTAGCTGTTCTTAGTTTCAGCGTAGAGCTGAGATGTCTTTCAGCCATTGTTCAAAACCACAATATTTATAAGATCTAGAAAGGGTAGTGTTTCTTATGGGTTAAAGCAAATAAACCCAAAATGTTACGCTCTGTTAAAAAATACAGACTTCCAGCGTATAAACATGCGATTCCTCCCTTCTTTCTCCAGTTTCAGGTGAAGTCAGATGTTCTTTGTCAACTAGTTTTCCTAAGGTAACAGGGTGTTTTCTGGGAAACATTTCAGTCATGAAGCCCTGTCAAATCAGAAAGTCTGATGTGAGGCTGTAAGGCGTAGCAGAGCGCTCTCACAGAGCACAGAGGTGCCTCATTCAGTTTGCATAGTATCTTGTTTGACAAATCTGGATCCTCAGAGAGCCTTTCCTACAGGGCCTTCCCCTTTGTATTATTCCTTAAATTCAGCAATGAATTGGATGCTTTCAAACCAGCATGGGCTGATCTAACAAGAGAATAATCTGTTTCCTCCATAGAGGAGAGCTTTATGAAGACCTTTTCTTCGTAAATTCAGACACTCTTACTACAGCAAAAGTTGAAAACCTTTTATTTTTCAGCCAGGAACAAAGGGAAAACTGATTCCCCTTCCACCCGTATTTGGTTAAGCACCCTAGTCCGTAGAGAGAGAGAGCTGCTGCACGTGCCAAAGCCTGTCTTCAGCTTTTTCCAGCTCTTTCTGCAATCATTTCTTGAAACACCCGTGGTGCCCTTTCACCCGTTGTTTGTCTCAAAGTTACTGACCACCAGTGTAGCTGGATGAAGCCTGATGTGCCAGTAAGCCCAGCCAGCAATTTTAAGCTGCATTAGTTTGCTCTACAGTCTCTCTCGGAATTGCTCGCCAGTTGCGGTGGTTCCTCATGCAGACAATAGTAGGAAATCGTGTCAACTGAATTATTTCCGTATATTAAAAACTTCAGGATCATTTTTCCATGTCATTTTATATGAAAATTTACCATTCAGAAAATACAGGAACAAGAGCAATTAATGTGTCAGGCCATAGGCAGTCATGCACTGCTGAAATAAACCTGATAGTTGATTTTATTTCCCCTGTGGTTCCTTGCTCCCTCTCTGCTGCCAGAGGTTACTGTCTCTGAAGCTGAGTGGCCGCGATACAGCATATAAGTGCTCCTCAGTGCACTCCCTGGCAGCTCACCCAAGCATCTGTCACAGCAGTTTCAATTCAGCTGCCAGACTCTGCAGAGAGCTAGCTGAGCACAGAAGTATATTCTGCCGAATAGTGAGGGTAACAATTTCATTGTTGGTCCCTAGGTAACGCCGAGGGACAGTGACATCATACGTGCGTTTTGGCAAACGTATGGCCTCACCTTTGTGAGGTCACCATGGCCATCCTGAGCACACTCAGGTTATACCCACCAGCACCTTCCTCGGGTGAAGTGCCTTCAGTATCTTTTGAAGTACAATCTAAAGAGCACTTTGCTTCACCATTTGTATTTAACTTAGATTTAGCAATCATATTGAGAATTTCCTTTGCCTGTCTTATAGAATCAAAGAATAGTTTGGGTTGGAAGGGACCTTTAAAAGTCATCTAGTCCAATCAGCTTACAATGAGCAGGGACAACTTCAACTAGACCAGTTTGCTCAGACCCCTGTCTAACCTGATCTTGAATGTTTCCAGGGATGGGGCATCTACCACCTCTCTGGGCAATCTGTGCCAGTGTTTCACCAACCTCATTGTAAAAATTTTTTTCCTTTTATCTAATCTAAATCTCCCCTTAGTTTAAAACTATTACCCCTTGTCCTATCGCAATAGAACCTGCTAAAAACTTTATCCCCATCTTTCTTATAAGCCCCTTTTAAGTACTGGAAGGCTGCTATAAGGTCTCGCTGGAGCCTTCTATTCTCCAGGCTGAACAACCTCAAATCTATCAGCCTTTCCTCACAGGAGACGTGCTCCAGCCCTCTGACCATTTTTGTGGCCCTCCTCCAGACCCGCTCCAACACATCCATGTCTTTCCTGTGCTGAGGGCTCCAGAGCTGGACGCAGTACTTCTCTGACCTTAGAATATGTACCTACCCAACAGCTGCTGAGAAACTGTGAGGATGCTGTCCCTTTCCATATTGGGTTCAAACACCAGCTACCGGTGAGCAAATTCTGCTCCTCTCCTGAATGAAAGGCAATCACTTGCATGGGAGAGAGACATTGTATGTTTTATATAAAGTCACTGCAAAAAACTTAAACACATTTGGCTCAGTGTATTCCCTTAGGTCTTTGTGGAAGAATTTGGCCTCTTTAGCAGAATTTCACAGGACTAAACATGGTATGACATGAGCAAGGAAAAATTCCTAGATTGTAACTTAGAACATGGTATACAGTGTTACCACTTTTACATTCAAGCTATCAATTCTGGTCTAGAGTGCACTATCTCCCATAGAATTAAAAAGTACATTACCATGGAAGTGCAGATAAGGATGCATTTCTGGGAAAGTGAATATCAAGCAACATAAAAGAGTACACCAACCAAAGTATCCTGAACATATCAAGAGAGTAATATTATAGCATTTTTTTCACTGCTTTTTTTTAATAAGCTTTGACTAAAAAGACCAAACATGAATTCTATTAATGAGATCAAATATTCTATGTTAATTATTCTGCTTTTTGCTAGTAACAAAAGAATGCTAATATGAAAGTACTTCTGAAATATAAAAATGGAAATGTAAATTAATGTCTAATGAATATCACAAAGCACTGTAGCTAATAAAAGATCAAGCTTGCTAGAAAGCCAGTAGCAAGCTTCAAGGCAATCTACTAAATTAGAAAAACTCTTAGTTTAAAGTTAATAGAAAGTAGTAGGTAAACAGTCTAAATTGCAAACAGTGACAACTGTACAGGGAAAATAGGGTAAATGACTTTTCTGCTTGTATTTTGGGGCTATGTAAACTGATCTCCCTGATTCCATCTCATTTGTCAGTTTTCACTGTTTTTCACTAATTAGTTCCCTTCATTTTGAAGTTCAATATCAGATGGAATCAGACTTCGGTGTATGTTACTGGAGCAGAACGTCTGAGAATGTTGGATAGGCAGCTGCCATTTTCTGACTTTTCCATTGAATTTTTATTTTAGGCTTTGTATGCTCATGGCAAAGATTTATAGGAGAATTTGAAATCAGTGTCAGAGCTGCTGCTGACTATGGGGAGACTTGGAGTTCACCCGTATCAGTCAAGTTAAGCTCAAAAAAAAGGGAAAAGCAGAGATATAGTTGGAGACTTAGAGATATGATTTTCAGAAAACGCTCAGAACTCAGCTTCTGACAGGCAGGCCCCAGTGCTATGCTTCAAGTCAACCACTAGAATCATCAATCAATGACTGAAAAAGATAGATTTATTTTCTGATATTGTGACATGCTACAGGAACCAAAACTTCAGCTGGGATACAGAGAAGATGGGGGAAAACAGAGATTTGCTACAGGGAAGTTTATAAGTGTTATAGACTAAAACCAGAAAGGAAAAGTAAGATCACACAACCAGATTTTGTCATTTCAGTGTAGCATCCAAGAAGACTATGCGCTGCAAAAAAAGGGCACTTACAACATGCATGGGGAGAATTAGGCACCCCAACCTGTGATAAATCAGGCAGCCAGCCAAGGCTGGAGATAGCCTTTAGAAAAATGCAGGGGGAAAAACCTGCGTCTTGAAGTCTGTCAGTCTCCTCTTGCAAGTAAGCCTCTCTGGCCAGGCAGGACTGACAGCCCAGAAGCTTGTCCGGAATGCAGGTGCTGGTTCCCTTTCATTAAATGAGAGCAGATGTTGTAGCTTGTTGTTTTTTTTTTTTTTTGCAGTCTTTCATTTTTGGCAAAAAGTAGAAATATGCTGATCATGTATGAAGGAAATAAAATGATGTGATTCAGTCTTTCTGTTCCTGCTGTGGAAGAGGTTTAGGACTTGCTGATCTAGAGAGGAGGCTAAGCGAAGCAAGTCTGCTGAGGTGAGCTCAGGCCGAAGTTCACTTGCGAACTGCGGTATCTGCTGTAGACCCAAGGGTTGTTCATGTGCTTTGTGCAGTCACATACCATCTGTGGGGCTGGGACTAGATGAATCTCACTCTAGCACCTACTCGAAAGAAAGGCCTAAAAGCATCCCAGCATTGCTTACACATCACTTCCCAGGAGATGAGACTGAATCCCCTCAGCCCAAAGGTGGGAAACGATACTTCATCTGTCATGAATCTGTGAGTGTGTTAATCATTAGGCTGTGGCTGGAGTTGAGGAAAGAGCATAACTTGGTCATGTTTTAAAAGAAAGTGATTATCAAAATTCTGCTTGTGAAATGTGCACCTGTTCTTGGGAAGCCCCCTGGAGAAAGGCAGCAGGACACGTGGCTTCTCAGGCAGCAGAGCCGTCAGAAGGGTACCAAACTGCTCAGTCCTGTCAGGACCGCTTGCTGCTAGGGAGTGGCAGAAGCAGTTCTGCAGTGGTCTGAGCTCTGCAGGACAGGAGACAGAAACCTGGTTCAAGGTGGGGGTGATTCTCAGGGCTTAGGCAATGGGAGTTTTCAGAATCACGGTTGTGTGCACCTAAAGTTCACCCTAATTCTCCTCTAAACGTTTAAGTCTTTCTTTATATGTGCCCTGAAGTTTCATATCCACTAGAATTTGTGGGGATTAAAATCTAATTATTAAATTGTTGCTAATTCTGAATTTAAAACGCTCATTTTGGCAGTTAAAAAGAACAGCTAATCATATCAATCCACTCATGCATAAATCCATGAGGTTAGCAGAACAGTTTCGGGCCTAGTCAGGTGCATCTGGAAGTGTAAGAGGCACCATTTAATGCTTCACTTTGATTTGAAGGATTAGAATTTTAATAACCAAGGGAAAATGGCATGAATTTTAACTTTCAAACAAATGACTGAGAGGGAAACCTGAGAATGTATAAATTGGCAGGGTGCTAGTTAGCTGTAATAACTGCAATTTGCACAGAGGTGCCCCCTGGTAAAGTCAAAGTAATTTAGCTGTTCGTGAAATAGGGATCCATATTCAAGGGTTTCATACTTCTGGCTTTGCCATGGGGAAAGATAAGGAAAGTTTTCTGTGGAAAGATGGGGCATAGATTTATATGTGAGATTTTTTAAAGTTATATCTTCCCCAAATTTTAGACCTCAGATAACTTCCATTCAAGATTTATTTTCTAACTGTGAGGAGGAAGTGGTTTTACAATAGACAGAAATAATATTAGTTAGTTTGGAGCAGAAGGCTCCTAGATTACCAGCACTGATTTTGCAAGTACTGGAAATAAGTGAATAACGCAAAGAAGGATGATGGAAATAGGGAAAGGGCTCAGCATAGCAGTCTAGTACTTCCAGAAGTTACTGACGGAGTCACAAAGCAAAGCCCTGCAACAGCTGAGTCGAAGTGCAGAAGAGGAAACCGCACGTACGCTCTTTCAAAGTTACAACCACTTCCCCAGGTACCTTTTGGCATACATCACCAAACTAACTGGTCTCCAGCGCGCTTGCCAAGGCAGCCCACCAGCTGCTTGTTATTTCAGACACACATTGGGCTAGATTAACCCGAGGTGATGGAGCCCATTGTGGCACTATGGCAACTAGCACCGAGGGAGAGCAAGGTGGATGTATGTGCGTGTTGGTTCTTCTTCATGTAACTCTTACCTTTGTTGCTGTTCACCAAGGTCTTCACAACAGCCAGTGATAGTTACTTAACTGCTACTATTTATAGTGCTTTCCGAAGTGTGAAATAAACCATTTGTCCAGTTGCTGTGATCACAGTACCCTTTAAGACTGAGTCACCTGACATTTGGAGGAGCTGGATGCTGTGAATTGGGTATCTGATTCCCTGCAGATGCTACCCTGTTAAATGACTTGAATATGAATCACGCAGGGAAGGATCCACAAGGATGGAGATTACAGCCTGAGAAATTGTTTTCCTAGTGATCTCAGTCTCCCGTACAGAGGCTGATGGCATAATCCATGTTTGCTGCACCTGTCTCTCCTAGAAGAGACACTGCTGGAAAACCGAATACTAGTACTAGGAAGAGTCACTGCATGTAGATTAGTTTTCTTTCATACAGATTGTGTAGCTAAAAAGATTCTTAAAACACAGCTTATGTGTAATGCACAGAACTTTAACATAGAACAATAGTGTCCTCTCATTGTTAGAGCTCATAGGCTTTAATTGAAAATACTAAAACGATGTAGAAAATGTTTTAATTGTTGCATTTTTTGATATAACAAAATAGAAGAAGTAAAACTTCCTTTATTTTGGGACAGCATTATTCATTGTGCACACTGAGAATGTACAATTTAAGGCTGGCAGAAGCAGATAGCTGAAAGAGCCTTCAGTGATAAGGGCAATATTAATAGGTTAATGACTTTTATTAATATATTGGAATAACTTACTTCTTTAACATATTCTATAGAGGATTATAATTTTTTTGTAACTTGCAGAACTACAAAATGGTACCATAAAGGTTTTACAGCATCTCTTAAGTTTAAGATGTCTTTTTACACAACACAAGCATTTAATAAAAGTGTTCAGCGAAGCTTATTGACATTTATTCTTCCCTTTGCCATACATTTATTAAGTGTGAATATCACATTCACATTAACATCAAACATATAAAATACGGAATAGCTGGAGAGAACAGAACACATATTTTAGTGCTTTGATGTTGATGCCGAATTTTTATTTAAGATATTTATATGTAGCCTAAAAAGGATAATAAATTTCATTGAAAGCTCACTATATTTCTAGACTTTTCAAAGTCCACAGGGTAAACTGAAAGTGCCAAAAGGGAAAAATAGACATACTGCTGAACAATCAATATTCAAAAGCAATGAATGTCATTAGGAAACCACATTTAAAATATCTGTAACTTAAATTTGATTTCTGAAAAGTGAAATGAGCTATACATGACAGTTTCAGATTAGACATAAGGATGGATTCCACTAGCTTTTTCTGATTTCTTACACGGGGAGCATTTGCTTCAGAGGCGTTGAACAAAAGACTAGCATGTACACAGTACTTAATATGAAGTACAGTATGATTTAGTAATGTAAAGTATGGTCAAAGGCTGACAAAAGCAAAGACAATTCCCTTGACTGAAGTTTTTGCCACTTTCTACCTACTGCTACCGAGTTAAACTTAATTTATCCATAGATTTGTAGCAAGAACATGAGTAACTGAGCAAGAAAGAACATGTACTTGGTAGACTAAATTTATCTCTGCTGTATTTCTCCATTCACAGTATGTGCAGGGATGAATGATATTAGGTATGAGATACGGGATCAGATTAAAAGCAAGGTGAGCTATCCATCTCAAAGAAAGCTGCAACAGAAGATTTTATGAAGAATAAAACAGTTTTGGCAAGTTTTGGCATCATATAGTTAATATTTTTTATTAAAAATAACCAATTTTGTAAACTGGAGGTTATCATCTGAACACAAAATTCCATTGCAAAGTATATACCTATACTTTCCTGTGAACTCAGGTTTAATTTGTTTTTGATGGCGTTCAATTCAGGGGAAAGCAGAGATGAGAAATTCAGTCAGTGTTTGCCAAATATTAAAGAAATATGCAGAGGTACTTTGGATTAAATGTCATGCTTTCACATCTCTTTCTCAGTTTTGTAAAACCTCGGAGAGAGAACTAACTTTTTGATTCATTTTAGCTGGGAAACTTTTTCTGTAGGCTTCTGTTTAGGTGCTTGAACTTTCATTGATATATTTCAATTGACATTTAGACTCCTAAATACCTTTGTGTATTTTCTCTTTCTTATTACTTGCTGAACATTCCTAGGTGAAAAGTCAATGGAAGCTGCTGGACACTCAGTACCTGCAAAGAAATCTGTGACAGCTATTACAGCACCAAAGAAATTCAGTCAGGTCTGTTACGGGACCAGGACTTAAACATACACCGGAAAGCCAACTGGAAGCTCTAGTTTAAAAAAGGACAAAGGAAGAAACTTGCTCTCTGGCTTTATATTGTATTACTTCCTCAAACCATTGAGAGTTTTGGAGTCTGTTCCCTGCGTTGTTGTGTGCCATGTTCATCAGATTTTCTCTGTTAGTGTAAGAAACTGCAGCTGTAACACCCAGAGTCACAAATTCTTAGCCTGACATGATCCTGAAGAACACAAGGAAAGAAAGAGCAGACAGAGATAATAAAATTATGAAGATACTGGTTGAGGCAGATGTAATACTTTCCCACAGTCATGACATCCAACGTATTTCTACGGTTATCAGGTTTTTCTGGATCTTCCCTATTGCATATTGGTCAGTCGATCAGGGAACAGCTATTCAGGAACTCTGTGTCTGAAAAAGATTCCCTCGGGTAGGCTGAGATCTCAGCCCAAAAAGTAGACTATCAGGTACACGCCATGCTACCCATATTTCAGTAGCTAATTATCGTTAATACGACTTTTGTTGATGTATCCTGTTTTGGGCCACCCCCCTCAAAGCAATTCGAAACCTTTATTCTTGAGGTCCTACCAGAAAAAAATTACAATGAAAGCTGAACAAATGCTTTCATATCTTTATATACTTCTTTCTTTTCACGCTGTTTTCTTGGTCTTGAGCTAAGAACTTGGGCTTACAACTAGTCCAAAAAGCGACATCGCAGGGTCTCTGAAATGCTTCAACTGTAAGAGCCCTCAGAGGCCAGTGCCTCAGCTGGGCATTGCCACAGTGCAGTGGCAGCCTTAGATCACCTATTCTTCCTTCTCCCCATTTCTGCTTTTGTTGTGCATTCCTGGGGGACTTCTGACAAGGAGAAACCTTAAATACCTTGTTAGACTGGTATGGAGATCCCTTAGTGTCAGGCACTGTTAGCCTAGTCCAGACTCTGATCCAATAACTCTTAGCATAAAAACCTGAAAAATGCTGACTTTGTGGAGATGTGTAACCTCTCACTAGGAGACAAAGTCAAGGAAAATTTACTGCTATCAGTATGAGAGCAAAACTAGTTATGAAACAGAAGTTATTGGAAAATCCTAATTGGCATCAATTTTCCTGCTTTTGATCTAGGAAGAAAAACATACTTTAAGGTGCTTCTCTAGTGTTCTCCATAAATATTCCTAAAGGGTATGAGCAGATATTAAAATCATTCCTGTTCAGGTCTACATTATATAAGATCTTATATCCTACCTTCCAGATAATATTTTTATTAAGTAACATCCAATTTATCTTTTTTCAAATGTCATTGAGCTCCCTACTCAAGTTTTACTGCTGTCTATTTAAAAGCTAGATGAGCCCTGCTGTTTAGAAACAAAGGTAATATTCTTAACTGTGATGAGAAAGTATTATCATCACTGTAAGTGGCCTTGAATAGGAAATGGGTCAGTAGATAAAGTTTGTAAAATCATTATTTAAGCTTGCATAAACAGCATTTTATGATCACCCACATTTGTTGTAACTCTACCCAGGTGAAAATGGATCAAAAATGTCACCTTGATCATGTTTTGAGAGGAAACTTAAGGTATTTGACGATGTATTATCTTTCTGTCAACAACTTTAGAAACAGTTGTTAGCAATACATATAATCTCTTCTCAACAGTAGCTCCTTAAGGTTGATGTGATCACTAAGCCAAAAGATTTTATATTTTACAGATCTAGTTAGCAGATGTAGTTAGCAGCACTCTTATAACATTAACAATCATGCACACCTAATTTCAAATTCTGCCATATGAGAGTATACTAAAATTCTGCTTCTGGCAAGTATAATTTGCATGTTAATATACTTTTAAGAAAGGAAAAGGAGATAGAAATTTTTACTTTGAAGTTGTGCAGAGCTACTGGATTTATTTTGGAGAGACAACCTACATAATATGCACAATGCAGATGGTTAGAGTTCATTTACAAAGTCCATCTATGCTTTGGATCCCTCCTACTTTGCCCGCTGTCTTGGTCTTTAGTGTCCAGTCTCACAGATGCAATATTCAAAATGAAACCCTCTTGAAAATGTTTTGGGTCAACTGCTAGGACCAATATGCCTCTGCTAGGAAATGCATCTAGGCATTCCTTGTTGACGCAAAGGATCAAAATCAATGACCTAAACTTTTGAGGAGGAAATAACGGAGATCTTTAGAGGATGGATACTTGACTGAATTTTTATTGGGTCATTTTTGTTGGCAAGCGGATTAACAACAGTATTAGTGACTAGTCCCCAGTCACATAATGTGCAACCTTTGAACAGCAGTTCATTCAATGCGTTTTTTCTATGCTTCCCAATGTAGCAAATATACTATATGAGCTAATTCTGATTATGCAGAAAAGGAGACATTTGAAAAGCTTCATGTTGAATAATCACAAAATATTTCCAGCGAAGTCAGTAAACCAAAAAAAGTGAAAAACAAAACAGGAAAACTATTCTAATAAACTGAAGACTTCAGAGATTTAAACAAATAGTTCAGAGGAGTGAGCAATCCAGGTCCTTGTACTCTGAACAACTCTTTTACCAGCAGTTATACTGTTCAAATATCAAATCTCCTTGTTATAAAAACAAAGGGGAAGTGGACAGAGGCATTATCCTATATGAAAGCTTTCTGTGGCAGACATAATACGTAGATAAATACATACTGGAGTGAATTCCAGTAATGAAAGTCAGTGCATAGCCATTGCCCTCAGATGCTGGCTTAGTGTAAAAGTCATCTTTGACAATCAAAGCTATGGAATCAGATTTAAAACAAAACAAAAAAAAAAAACCAAACCAACCAAAAAACACCCCCAACTTTTCTAGAAAACTTGAATGAACATTTTTGACAGAGAGGGAACTCCTTCCAACAAAAATGTTAGAAATTTCTTCAAATATATGGAGACTCTTTGCTCTTTCAGTCCAAATATTAGGTCCAAAGCTGCCCAGTTAATTTGCTTTAAGCCAGTTAGTGACGGATTTATTGTTATGAAATTACTCTTACATTGTGAAAAGGGAGTAAACAGCTGGTACCTTTCTAGTTCCTTCCACAGAATATATCATTATGAAGATGATACTATCGATAAGCCCATGCGAGAGAGTGGGAGTGTTCTGTGGAACGGAACGTTCCAGCAGTGCTTTTTTTCTTAAAGGCTGCAGAAGATGTGTTCAGCTTCAAATCAGAGAGCCTGTCAGAGGTTTATTTGTCACTGTAGAGTTTGAAAATCAATTTAAAGTTATTCTGGTTTTGTTACATTTTGTGGTTTTGCTAAATTAGAAGGTGTTTGGAAGCCCACTGAAATGATGATGGATAACCTCAGAAGTGATAAAATGAGTGTCAGTATCAGCATGTAGGTAGGTAGCCACTACAGACTAATGAGGCATTCTCCTCTGTGTTCTTAACACTACAGCATTCCTTACAATAATTTGTCTAAGTGCACACTTAAAAGTCTTAAGTCTAGATGGAGAAGAGTACTGCAATTACAGCTCCAAGGACATTTCCTGTTCTTCAAAAGGAGAATGCTAGGACTGTGAAAAACTTCATACAGGTGAATGTATGAGTTTGAGTCATGTGGCAGTGTTCTTTCAGCGTGGAGGTGAGGTATGTACTCATTTCGTCAGACTCAACCTGAATCATGGGAAGCTTAATATTCTTAGTTCTTGCAACTTTATAGCTTTGGTTGCAGATATGATGGAAATTATCAAAATGTAGGACCCAGTTTCTTGAAAGATATAGTGAAAGTGTGTATAATTAATGGACTTTTTTGGATACTTCGACCTAAATATGCCAATGAGCAGGTAGATCAAATGACTGTAAGTTTCATCATGCTTCTACTAGTTTAGGTAGATGAAAGCTAGATTGGAAGGCAGGCAAGGCAAACCCTTGTCTGTAGAAAACCGGGAATTAAGAGAAACGGTAAAAGGAAGGAAGGCTAAGATAGAGTAGCAGGAGTTGGAATTCTGGGTCTTTCAGAATTCCTAGGACCAACCATTTTACCATGCCTTTACCGAGGAGGGAAAGTCAGCTCAGTTTTATGGTTGTGATTCCTATTACTCTGTTTTTCACTTGGGATACATATGTATGTTGTGCAGCTTCTACTAAGATAAAAAGAGAATGTGGATGAAATCAGAAGGTCTGCATAAGAACTGAGTGTCAGATTGAGTAATTTTCGCTGGGAACATTTAAAAAGATCATTAAATACTGCTATTAATATCTACTGCTTTGCTTTGCTGTTTTTCTAGTTTTCAGTTGCTTAATTTGCTTCATCAGTTCCAAGTGATAAAACATGTTAAATCATTTGACACTGTGCACTATGATAAGGTATTTACCATATACAGAGTTACAAGTTATTGCTATATAATATGACAAAATATGTCATAAATAATTCAATCTACTTTTTTCAACTAAGAAGACCTAATGAGAGACGCTGTGGTTCTTAAACATCCTGACTAATTTCTCTCTTTTGTGAATGAGATACTTAAATGCTGTATTTGTAATTGATTGATGAAGGTTTATTTAAAACATGTTGATTCTTTTCTTTGCAGTCACTACAGACTGAAATTATGTTAACAACAAACAAGTGCACCAATGGAACTTAAATGTAAATCTCAACTTGCCACTTGCTACCCCATACTTAAGGCCACTGTATGACGACACAGTGCTGCCTCAGTGAAGATCTGAAAAAACAGAATGAGAACAGAGATAACTGTGTCTCTAAGAATTGTATTCTTAAGTGATGATGTTACATGGCTTTTTTCCAAAGAAGGCATTAATATGTTATGTGAAAACAGGCCCAAGACCTGCTCACTGGGCTGATTTTAAAGACTCAGTTTACAAAGCTCCTAATGGACATTTTCACACATCACACCTAACATACTCCTTATTTTTCCGAATGGTATCTTGTTGTATAGTCTTATGTTTCTGTGCCCACAGAAAGAACTGAAAAAAAATCTGGAATAATTCAGGACTCACTTTTCTATTCATCTATATAAGATATAATACAATAATTAATACTAAAAAGGACTGATATGGTTTTATTACTGTAACTAAATGAAAAAGAAATTCAATGTTACTAATGTCTTCTCCAAGAGTTTAAAGTCCTGCTACAGAGCCAGAGATGTCGAGAAATCAATATAAAAAAGCTTTCTCAGATGGATGGCTGTCCTGGGTTCGGCCAGGACCCTGTCCTGGCCGAACCCAGGACAATGGCAAATTTTGGAAGACAAAAGCAGAAAATATTAGTATTATATGTATTTACATCTTCAATTCACTTTGAAAATACTAATCAACTTTTTTGCACAAGAAGGTAGATGTGTGAATGACACCATCTGTGATAAAAAGCAATATGAAACTATTCCTTCAAAAGTTAGAAGGGTAACATAAGAAGACACTAAATAATTCTTTCTGTGCTCATTCCATTAACAAATACATCTTTTTATTCTGAGAACTTAGGGTATTGCTAATTACCCTTTTATATTGCTTACATCTACAAATGCAGCTCTTCGTCATCTTTCACGAGTACAGAATTTTTCTTTTGCTGTTTATTGCATGAAGGTAGCCAAAGTTGAAAACTACTGAGGTATGAAATGTGCTTTTCATTGGTTTCAGATGAGTGCCTGCTATTTCAGTTTGCAACATTTGATTATTTTCCATTCTTCGCTCTTTTGAAATCAATAGAAGAAAAAGGTGATCCAAATATTTTCTAGTAATTATTCAGCATCTCAATTAACATTCATTAGTTTCAGCAATGGGTGCCAAATAAATATTTTAAAAGATGTAAATAGTATCCTTTTTTTGTGAAGTCTATTGTGAGCCTCCATTCAAAAATAAAAATCAATGTTTTTAGTACAGTCAGCATAAGTTTTGTTAGTTCAAAGTCAATATTTTTGGTTTAAAAGACATGAGGCTGCACTGAGTTCATAGAAGCACTTTTCATATTTCTCTTCTTGGTGTTTGAAACCGTAAATAGGAAATAACCCATCAGATTGAGTTTAACAAATTGATCTGGTAGGTTTTGTTTCTTTTCTAGGTCGTTTGGTTCAATGCACTGGAATCCAGTAGTGAATGGTGCTGAGCACTGCTCTGTCACTGAAATGGAACCTGAAGAGCATCTGTTACTGAATTAATTTCTTAGCTGCTGTCAGAGTTTTGCTGCCACATTTCCTAGAGCAGCTCCATCTCTCAGCAGAGTTAAACACTTCATATTATGTCATTATAAGTTGTGCTCCATTTAAGATATTATAACTTTTGCTGCTATGAAATGTCATAAATGCATGCTTAGTAACTCTTTTGTCTAATGCCAAAAATCATAATCAGAACGTCAGGCAAAATTAACACCGTGGACAGCGCTGCCTCCACCACAGGTGCCACCAACCCTGGGACCATTCGCCTTGCTTCCAAGGACCTCGACATCTCTCTAGGCCAATCACTTGCTTGAAATAGACTCAGCTGTGAGATGAGATGGGGTTGCTCAGGGATCTATCCAGTCTGATCTCGAAAACTGGCAAAGATGGAGGCTGAACTATCTCCCTGGGCAACGTGTTCCACTGCTTGACTGTCCTCATGGGACTTGAATGTTCTCATTAATGTCCAGCCTAAGCCACTCTTGATTCCACTTGTACCTGCTGTCCCTTGTTGTCCCACCATGCATCACTGGGGAGAGCTTTGTTCTGTCTGTTTTGGTAACCTCCCTACATATACTGGCAAACTGCTATTAAGCCTTCTTTTCAGCAGGCTGATGAAATAATTTTCCCTCAGAAGCTTCCCCTCACAGGGCAAGTGCTCCTGTCCTCTGACCAGCTTGGTGGCCCTCTGCTGAACTTGCACCAGTTTATCAGTGTCTTTCCAAAAACTGAATACAATACTCTAAATGTAGTCTAACAGCTTCTGAGTATGGGGGGAAAAAGTCACTTCCCTCAATCTCCTGGTTATACTGCTTCTAATACAGCCTAGGTTGATGTTGGGTTTCTTAGATGCCAGTGCACACTGATGGCTCACGTTCAGCTTGTGCTCTCCAAGACCCCCACAGCCTTTTTTGCCGAGCTGCTCCCCAGTCTGGCAGTCCCTAGCCTGAACCTCAAACAGGGGTTCTTCTTTTCCAGCTGCTGGACTTTAATACTGATAACTCAGGAATTCTGCTGGCTAGTAAAATAAACAATATCCACAAGATTTCTTCCATAGCTGTCTTAAAAAGGAAGTAGCTTTAACACAAGTATTTTAAGGAGTGCTACTAAATGTAATGAGATAGATGTTCAACCTTTTTGTACTTCTTAAGGTGTAGACTCCATGCAGGAGTCTCTGAATCTTGCAAGGTATCCTGTTGGTCGGCTAAACGAGCTCAAAGGAAGGCAGTGCACAGTGGAGGAATATGCCATGTTGTCTCAATAGCTAACAAGATCATTGCATTCACTGCAGGTAAGGAAGATATAAAAGAAAGAGAACAAAATTTCACCTGTTTACATTCTACAGTTTATAACTAAAGGAGTGAGCGTATCGTCACCAATCCCGAAGCATTAATTCTTTTCCTTTGTGTCCGTTTAAAATAACTTAGGTTATTGCTAAACATTTCTATCACCTTCTCAGTTCAATATGTTCTCAATATCACTTTTCTGTATAAAAAAAAAATTAATCATCATCAGCTGTTCTAGCCATTATTTCTCTTGAGTGTATTGTGTAAAAGTACAAATTATCTCTAAACCAGTATTTAGTGAGTAGACGTATTGAAAATATATGCCAGGGAAATCAGGTATTGTGCAAGAAGACTTATAAGTAGATCCAAGTTCAGGTATGTATTCATGTGAAACAAATTTCTCATTAAATTATGGTTGTCTAGAGACATTTAAAGGGAGGGAGCTGATAGCAGTTACCAACCTGAAATAAAATGCACCTGTACATGCATTCCGGGAATTAATACTTCAAAGCACTTTTCCTAAGTATATTTCCACTCCAAGGAGAGTATGATTAAGATTTTTAAAACATAGAACTCACAAAGGCGACTTTTAAGAATTCCTTATTCAGTACTTTCCATTTGTTATGAATTAACAGGTTCATTTTAGTGTTACTTATGAGAAAGTTTTTAGGGATCTAAAGTACAAGATGTTGTAGATGACAGTATTGCCTGCCTTCCAAACATACAGGCCCCTCCAGCTGGAGACAGGAAACACTCACTCGTTTCCCATTCATTACCTCAAATCACCCACTCAGATCATTCCACAAGAGGACTGCTATCACCAGATCTGCAAATTTTACTACATATTCCTGCAGAATGTTTGTCTAAATTAAAAACATATTAATAGTATTTGCTTTATTTTCCTCTGAGATGTGCACATACCCACACACACATGCAAAACCCATTTTTCTGTCTACTCCACTGTCAATTTACTCTTCCTATAGTCCACCCCAAATTGGCCTTTGTAATAAGAAGACTTGCTGGTTCTCTGAAAGCAGAAGAGAAGATGCATCGCGCATACGCATGTATAAATGAGTGTCTATGAGTGAGGCAGGATCATGGGAAAGCATCCTCTGTACACTTTTGTGTGTGCCTATATGTGTGTGTTCATTGGTATACGCATACGTCCCCTTTCCAGTATCCCATTTTGTGGTGCCATGGCAATATTATGGACCCATATTTGCCCTGGTGAACAGGGAAAGGAAAACTCCCTGGGGCTCCAAGCCCAATGGATTCAGCCACTCCTTAACACTCACTGCCGATTTATAGACCAAGACACATTCTGATGGCTTATCCACATAAATATAAGGCCAGAAAAATGGAATTACTCGGGGCAGATACCTATTTTCTATATAACAGGAACAGGACTTCCATAGGTGTGAAAAGAAGAAAACAGGGTAAAACAGGTAAAACAAGATAAAAAAGGAGGAAACAGATCTTCCACCTTGGAAAGAGGAGGAATACTCCTTTCCTCACTAATGGCCAGTCTTACTGGTTGGCAACTGTCTTCAGTGGAGCTGGGAAGGGTGCCGTATTCCTTTGCATGCTGTAAACTTTTCGGCCAAACTTTACTTGGGAGGAACATGCTGTTCAGACTGGGATGGTCATACATTTCAATCATTTCATAGGTAGTACTATGCAGTCACACTTCTCCTTTTCTCCTCTTGCACCCAGTGTCTTTAACAGAGTAGGAAGAAAAGCGGCTGATTCTGCAGGGACTGAAGTCCTTTCCCAATTTTCCTGCTCTGGTGATTCACTAAAGACAGTAGCTTTGTCTCATGAGATTTTACCTTGCTCAGGGGTATGATTTCAGGGCACAGATGTGCTCTGTTCTGCCTTTATACACTTCCATTCCTAGCACAACAGATAAGATCTGAGGAAAGGGAATCTATTGCTTGGTGTCTCAAGGAATTAGAGGAACTGGCATTGAAAGCTACCAGATATAATAACTATTCCTATATTTGTACATTACTGTACCTATTACATTAGATATTGCCTAGTCTTCATCTGGCCTCAAGATCTATGTAGTCTAAGCACGATGTAAAGACATCTTACATTTTCTCTCTTTCTTAGTTCAGGCTGGATAGTTTAGTCAGACCAAGAGATGTGGGCCTAATTTACTTATAAGAAAGTTTTCCAGCCTGTCAATTGGCAAAGCAGTATAACTACAGAGCAACCTCATCTTTACTGTTCAGAGGAACCCTTCACTCTTAGGATATAGAATTGTACTTCTTAAGTTTATACAGCATATCCAAGTCTGTCCCACTGCTAATTTTGTACTTGAATTTCAGTCCATTTTGTGAGCAAGGTCTAACATTAAAGGAAATTTGAATTAAGAAATTAATCTTGCTTTGGGCAGGATACTACAGAAGAGGAAATGTGTGGAAAGATCAAAGAAAAAGCTAGCCAAAACCTTCGAGAAATAATTTGAATGTGGTTAATCTTCGTTTAGCTTTTATGGCATAGGCAGATAGATTGGGTGATCTGATATGTGTTCCTGCTTTATGTTCTGAGACATTAAAAATCATGGAGTAGAGGTCCACAGAAATCACAAGGGCCATTGGTTGGGTAGTAACAGGAAGCTTGTGTATGGAAGATGAGCCTGTGAAATGGAGAGGACAGCTTCAAAGGCCTGTAGCACAGTCTCTAGGCTTGTTCTTGCAGGTTGTGTGCTTTGCTACACTCAGCGTAGAGCAAAGCTGAAGCTTGACAAATGAGCATCCTCTGCTTTCGTTTGTGCCGAGAGTTTAATATTTTGCCACAGGCAGAATCCCTTAATGCTTTATCTCAAAGACTTTCATATTGGCTTGACAGATATTGATGCATTTCAACAAATCATAAGTTATCTTAATGACAACTTTCTGTGGATCATTTCAAGGTGATTGGGATTAATTTCTTAAGTTCTTTTGAGGATTCTTTTGAAGCACACAGAAAAGTGATTTTCCAGTGCCTCCCAGGCCTCACAGTGCTCTTAGAGATTTACTTTCTCAAACTGGACCCAAAGCAACATTTATATTACAAAATAAATGTTCTTTCCATTTAAACATATTTGACACGGTTCTGGTCTCTTCTTTTAACAGTAATCCATTTCCTGTGACCCAGCAATCCAATCAAGTATGAATCAGAGTCTCACAAGTCCCTACAGAGTGAGCATTGGCCTTCGGGCTTAAACAGAGCTTCCTACAATAGCCGCTATAAAAATATGTTAATAACAAATAAATGAAGTGCGCTACACAGACAACTGGGTTCAGTGTTATCAGCGACTAGGTAGGACGGCTCAAGCTGAGATCTTTGACAGGGTCAACTGTGAGGAGGAAGGAAGGATACTTTTAGACCCTCTCTCACAAAACACATTCTTTTTATTGCAAAGGTGTTTTCTGCACATTCGTTTTGTGAGTTGTTAACAATATCATTCTTTTCCCTGCTTTAAGCAAAAGTGTGCAAGTCTAGGAAGTAGTCACTATGATGTTAATTTGATTAAAGGTTGTAATGTACATTAGCTTCTAACACACAGAAATTAGGAAAGTTCCATATTCCAGAAAGTTACCTGAGAAACTTTAAAAGTAAACTTATATACAGATACACTGATGAACAAAAGAAAATGTATATTTAGATACACATATACACATGCACATAGAAGTGGTGCAGACTTCTCCTCATCATACACAGATGGCCTGTGGTACCTATAGATATTTGACCTTTTTTTTAAAAAAATATAAGGCTTCTTCATCTCATTTCTCGACTGAGGACATAGATACTGAACTTAATTAATAAATTGTTGGCAAAAAGAATAAAAAAAATATCATTTCTTTCAACAGAGTGATTGCTGTTAATGAAAGCATTTCTTTAAGCAGACCATTCAGAGAAGTAACTCATTAAGAAGTATGCAAAATGATAAAAAAACCTATCTTTTCCTTTTTACCATTGGTTTTAATCAAATAAGCTTCTTCAGGTGCTACCTGCTTCTATGTTAAAGAATGCAGCGTCTACTGCATATTACTACCAGTTGCAACCAGCCAAATGGCATCTACTTGCTGTTAATATTCACTGGACTGCTTCTTCAAGCCACTTGCATCTCATTTCTAGGCAGGCACACAACACACTTTCTATGCCATGACTATACAAGGGCATTAGGTAAAGTTTGAACTCTGGCCTGGATTCATAGCATTGAAGTTCAGGATCAACATCGCGAGAGAGGGCAAGTCCCAAATCACTTACTGAAGTGGGATGAATTGCCCTTTAGAGGTGTCTGCCTGCATCCATTGTTTGTAAAGGCAACATACTGCTACCAGCATCCTAATTCAGGCAGCTCGGTCAAGTCAAACAGGATGAGCCCAGACCTCCATCTCCACCAGACCCTTAATTCGCTCTGTTTTTTCCTCATTTCTTTGTTATTCTCTTGTTTGCAAAAGACATGGTAATTAATAAAGGGCAACAAAGAGAAAAGGTGAAGTTATCAAGCTCTTGTTCTTGTATTCATCTGTGCAGAGATGAAACACAATGTAGCCCTTACTCTTAAATACTCTGTCCCTGGTACACAAACTCACAGAATCACAGAATGTTTGGGGTTGGAAGGGACCTCTGTGGGTCGTCTAGCCCAACCCCTCTGCCAAAGCAGGGTCACCTACAGGAGGCTACACAGGACCTTGTCCAGGCGGGCTTTGAATATCTCCAGAGAAGGAGACTCCACAGCCTCCCTGGGCAGCCTGTTCCAGTGCTCCACCACCCTCAGAGTGAAGAAATTCTTCCTCATGTTCAGCTGGAACTTCCTATGCTTCAGTTTGTAAAGACTGAGTCTTTAAAAGCTGGATTTTACTTTGCTTGCAAGGGAAAACTCTCCTCCACAATTTGAAAATCGTTCTCAGCATACAGTTGCCAGTATTTGACAATGCCCTTACTGTCACTACCATGCTTCATACTTCTAAAGTATTTCTCTGTACAATGCATGTAAATGCAATTAATGATGCATAAATCTGTAAATGTGACTTCCAGTAATTTTTGATTTATTAGAAGTTTTATGAAACCAGACAAATTTACTTTTGGCAACTATTTTTTGAGGGGAGACACATTTTTAGGTTATTCACATATTAACATCTCAATGTCATATCTGAAAAATATGTTCAAATGAGCCATGTATAAACCTGATATAAACAGAACACTACTTGATGAATTCAGCTGACATCAGATTGGCAGGAAAGAAGTCTTCTTGCTACATTAAAATCTATCACATGAGGAAAACATCAATTAGTGGTTAAAAATAACAGTCTCTTGGCTGTTTAAGAAATCAGCTTTCAGATACATAACACTGTTTACTCAGGACTGTATGTTTCAGTTAAATTAAAGTGCATGCCTCTGTAAGTAACTAGGATGTACATGATTATTGTAAGTACACCACAATAGCATTCCATGACTTGTGGTCCTGAGCCAAGTGAACACTTAAAATTTAATCCTATTATGAATATATGATCTCCCTTTCAGGGAATACCACTCCAGTCAGAACTGGCTTACCACCTTCCTTGTGTGCTGTGCAACGCCCAACTGCTAAGCGACATTGCCTTTTTAGAGCTTCACAAAATACAGACATAGTTTTGTGTAAAGAGTATGAACATATGATGCAGCACATGCAAAACTCAAGTGGCACAGAACTGCATCCTGCCCAAAAGGCAGATTTGTGGGGTGAAAGAACTGGCTGAGGAGACTGGTAAAAGAGTATGGAGCTTTCTGTTCCTTGCCAAAGTCAAATTTATTAACTTGCAGCGATTTTAACACAAGAGAGAGAGAAATGATCATCTATTATGTTTATAGACAGAAGCAATGATGGTGCAGGGTATCCATTTTCTTAATCTCCCCTTCAAACTTTTGATTAGATTAACATCTTCTCCTGGCACTGGGCATTGCAAGCAGAGCAGAGGTGTGGAAAGGTGCAGTTATTTCTGCAGCATAAGAGTTATGTATATATCCATCTCCCAAGGGTCACATTGGCATGGAAAATTCAGTCTTCTGTCTACCACAAGGTGTTGAGGCAGTGTGGTAAACCAGAATGATCTGTACTGATTTTACAAATAAACTACACTCTTATATGTTCCCTGAGTTTTGATAAACTAATTAATACTGCTTAAAGAATCTTGACATCAGCTCTGCGAGTTAGACTAAAAAAGATTTTAAAATCTTCTTCAAAAGTAAGAAAAAAAAGTGAGACAAATTGTTTCCTGTTACTTTGCTTCCTTACATACTGATGGGATTTCTTTGCATTTGCAGGGCAGAAGGAGGGGATCTATGCTATTTACTTTTTTTAATGTAATAAAATAAACCACACAAGTTCTATAAAATATCTTAGAAAATACATCTATCTCGGCAGTAAAACTTTTTAAATACCATTTTCACAATCTAGTACAATGAGCATGGTTTTTAAAAAAGTATCACTACTGATGAACAATTAATTCTTCATATATTGTTTGCAGATATTCAAATGTATTGAGGTGCAGCTATATTCTGTAACGCAACAGTTTCTACCTGGCATTGTGCAGTTCTGTGTTCCCCTGTGCTGTAAACAAACAAGCTTTCTTGCTCTGTAAACAAAGAGGAGGGAAAATTTTCAACTTAATCAGAAAATAAATTCAGAGCTATTTTCTTATTCTTTTCTGTATAAACTGTACTAGAGAATTTGCTATTTAGCCAATGATTCTGCAGACGATTTGCGAACCAGAATAGAAGCAGATCACTGTCTCATAGTTGTGTTGCCTTTGCACTGGCAATGGTTTTTCGTCACTCAGAGAAGCAAATGTGAATAAACTCATATGACTGAATGCACAGAAACAGTGCATCTGATGAGTAAGATTTTGCACAAACAAGTTCCTGACCATAATGACCACTTTAAAGAAATGACTGAAGAAATGTTAATTGCTGCATGCCTCAGTTATGACTCACTTAGAGCCCTCCTGCTGAATAAGAAATTTACAAAAAGTAACCGAAAATTTAGATTGCCAAAGTCATAAATTAATGCCTTTAAAGCCATACATAGACTAAACATTTTAAAATAAGCCTACATGACTCGTGTATAGGTCCTACTGTTAGCGAATCTTCGTGTGAAATTTCTGTTTGAACTTTGACTTCGAAGCCTAACTTCCACCAACTTTCAATAGGATTCTTGCAGTGCTTGCATTTTTCTCAGATGTTTCTTTCTATATCTTTCTGTATCTATATCTTTCTACCTCACCTTCCTATTTCCTGAATAATACCAGTCTGTTTGTACATTCCTCTATACCTAAAAGCAAGCTGTGCAGCTCAATGGAGGTGTACTCTGCTACATAGGGATACACAAGAGAAATCCGTTGACCCAAAGGGCACTTTGACAATGTCCCAGGGATGATGTTTTCATGATTGCTTTATATAAGGAAATGCAAAACTGCACTGTATGGCTATGTAAGAATGAAGTCATATATATAAATGGAAACATAGATTTGTACCAGGAGAAAAAAATCACTGAAAAACCCTAGAAATAAATTATCTTCTTAAGAGTATGCTCTACAAAAAGGATCTTTCTCCCTGCTCAGTTTAAGCGGCTGGATAATGAGCAGATTGCCCTGGGCCAGGCAGGATGTGTTTTCACAACACGACCTTTCCTCATGTCCACTTGTCTAAATTGAAATACTCTCTTCTTGTTTATCTGTCCCTCATTGCCTGTGATTTGGTACTGTGATACACGATAAAAGATTAAGCAATCCCACCCTCTCTCTCAGGTATTTCTTATTAACACTCTTGATGAATATTCTAAGTTTTAATTTTGAGCTTTAAGTTGCTTTCTCCTCTTACAGACACTGTGATGTCCAAATCTCATAACACTTCAAATCACAAACATGCTTAGTAATGTAACTAAATAGTTTAATCACAGCTAGCTATAAAACTTACAGAAGATGAAGAGAAACAACTGATGAGCATGACAGAGTGACATCCTTGCGCTTCCTGCTAGCTACAGTGAACTTTCAGGCTGCCCATCACAGTCTCCTGCATTGTGCAGATATGATGACACTGTTAGTTAGGCCTACACTTGTTTCTGTGCTGGAGTGTGATTTAAAAATTGAATCTGAAACTCCCGTTGTCTGCAGTTTGACAACGTGCAGCAAAATGCTGGAAGGAGGTCAGCTTTCCGAAGCTGAGCATGGACTTCTTCATCTTAGCAGCCCTGACAATGGATCAGATGGAAAATATTGATATTTAGCAACTGGCAGACAGAAAGGAATAGGTTTTCACACTTCTTGGAAACACCTCAGTCAAATCCACTACCTTCAATCAGGATTTAAGCTGCTTCTTACTGGCTACATCTCACAGGCATCTGTTAGGTGCTACCTGGCCATGTCCTAGTCTGGAAACAGCAATGCTGAGTCCGGAGATTTTCCAGGCTCGACTGATAGAAACAGACCTGAACCAAGTATGATACATGAACTTGCTGAGAAGTGTGCACAGATATTTTCACTTTTTAAATAAAAATCCACATGTTCAATGTGTTTAGGCACTTCAAAAGACAGAGAATCATCTTCCAGGCACTAAATCAGAGGCTAAATGAAGAGACGGACTTGTGTGTTTCAATGATCAGAACTGCAGTGTCTAAATGCCTTCACATCTAGTGGAATCCTCTGTCTCAGGCAAGCTTTCCACAGGGCTTCTCAGAATAGGATGCACAGGAGGCAGCAACGTGAGCTGAGAAGTGCAGGCGTGATGCAGAACTGCTTGCCAGGATGAGAATTTGTGTTTCTGCCCTGTCAGAAATGTAGGCAGAATTGAACACAGGTTCCTACTGACTGGTTCTAGCATTTGGAAAAACATCTCCAATGCATTGCAAGATATTTGTACTATTTGCAGAGCAAGTCCTTATATGTCTTAAAATGATGCACAGTGAGGGCCACAGCACTCTCAAAAATCCCATTGCTCACTCATCTTTGGGTATCTTTGGTACCTTTACAGAAGTGAACTAAGTAATTTTCAAAAGAAAGACTTATATGTCAAACTCCTGATTGTGGAGTTTTGTTCCTTTTTTTTTTTTTTTTTTGAATATGCTTCTTCTGTGCTGTAGCTGATTGTGATGGAAAGTTGAGAAATGTAGAAAGCTGAGAAGTACTGTCAAGGGAAGAACTAGGATATCATAGGGATAGTATGTCTAGACCTATATTGTGACAGATCAAAATCACTACTGTGACATGCAAAGACATACACTTCAGGACAAAACCCAGAAATTTCTGCCAAGATCTGGCACTTTACAGCTGGAGGTGACAAAACAGAAAAAAAAATCTATTAAATAAACTGTTATAAGAGACATTTGTGTAATGCTGTCATGTGTGTGCATTTAAGTATAGCCAATGACTGGTTTACATAAAAACAGTAGAACATGGCATGTGCCGTGTGTGCAGTTCTGATCACTTGTGTCAAAAAAGATGAATTCAGAGGCAAAACCAGAGCTGGGATATTGGGGTGGTCAGTTGAGTACAAAGCCTCCTACAGATCAGGAGACAGTACATTCTTGTTTACTGCAGGGAAAGCAGCTGAGGGGGAACACGATGCTGCCAAAAACATATAACAGGGTAAACATTGGAAAGGGTAAACCATTACCTAAAAAAAGTATAATCTAGGCAAAAGAACAAGTGAATATAAACTGTCTATAAGTAAATCTAGTCTGAAAGGTACACATCTAACTATCTGAATAATCAGAAGACTATGAAACAACCCAAAGCCCAAACTACCTACTTTAAAATATAGGCTAATTTTTTATGGTAGTGGTTGGATCTGAGGTTCAAATACTGGGTCCTATAATCAATGCATCCAGTGTTTCTTAATGGGCACCCTAGGCACTTCTGTGAAACCATCTGACTATCAAATAACCACAGCCAACATCACACCTGACTGACCTTGAACTTCATCAGCCCTTGGATTAAACATTAACAGCAGCATCCTTCTGTAGGGATATAATGGGGTAGGCCCACTCAAAGAATGAAGTAAGACACCTGGATTCCCTACTGCATGAGAAGAGAAAACATCTTCATCCTTCCATTTCAACATTGGTACAAAACCAGGTAGATTTACCAGTGCTGTAGAACTGTCTGTTACTAAAATCATCCATATTGTTGCAACAAATATCTGAAAACATATCTCTAATGGAAGTGCATTTATGTTCTAACATATATGGCCAAACCAAACTCTTATTAAATATTCAGTGGGTTTTTTCCATAATATTGTTAGCATAAAGAAATCTTTGGAAATGTATACAATTTTGATACTGAAATAACACCATTGTATAATTAGACAAAACCATCACATACTTTGTAGCTTATATGATTACCTGTCATATTTACAAACTGACTTAACTATGATGGATTAAAAAGCAATGATTACTTTAAGAGCCGTATTTCACCATTTCTACACTCTTCACTGAAATTCTCATGCTTAGGAGATTTCAGATGTAAAATTATTGCATTCTCACAGACAGGAATCAAATATTTACACAACTTCTCTTCTTGTGGTTTTGTTTCATATTCCTCTGACAGGAGATTTAAAGTAAGTATATATACATTGTATGTATTGTATCTAAAGTACGTATATATAATTGTATTACAAATTAACAGGGTATTAGATGTATAAAACATATGTTGGATGATTCTAACTGGCTGCTTGTACTGGTTCCCATGGTGGATTTTAAAATCTATTTACATCCAAAAAGAATTTTTTAAAAAGTCCTGAGAAAATGTACTGTACAGAAGCAGGCATAAATAGCAGAGCTATACACTAGAAAACCCCATGTGTTTTCCATTTCTAGTTGCGTTGGTCGTTTTCACAGACTTGATTAGTCATAGATATCCTTTTTTTGTTGTTCCATCTGCTCTCCGTAGGTTTAAAATAAAGAATCTATATAAAATCTGGAAAGATTGTAGGGTTTTTGCTGTTGGACAAATTAGTTTCCTTCTTTTTAAGTTTCTGACTGGCTTCTGATTTTGCTTATCTATTTCTGATATTCTGTTCCATTTGTTTTTTTATCAGCCTTGCTTTTTTTGTCCAAAACTACAAAAAAGAAAATGATATTACCTTATAAAAGGACACCAGACAGGTTCCTGACTGAGCTTTCCATAGCTAGATAAATTTGATGCAACACTGTTTACCATCCTTCCACAGCAGGCAAGGTATTCACACTGTGTGGCTTATTGAACAACATTGCCATCAGACATGATACCACATTATAGTGGGCTGACATAAGAAACTTTAATGAGAATGAGCCATTGACAGACTTTTGGCACAGACCTAAAAATAGTCAATAAAATTGCATCAGAAATAAGAAAAGAACCAGCATGAAAGAACAAAACTCTAAGATAGCAATGCCTGGTTGTTATTGCCTTGAGTTCTCTGTTAGGATTTCTGGAGTGCTCTGATGGCTGAGCAAACTCTCTCTGCATCTCAGTCTGTGTCAGATGTGTCAGCATGTCATGCCACATGAAACTTGCTTATCCCTATCTGTACAGAAGAAGATATTCTGAAAATGCATGGGTAAAAGGTGACTCTTTCCCGTTATATACCCTTTTTTTTCTGATATACTTAATATTGGCTTGCTTCCTGCTTTTTCTCTGAAGCTGAAATTAGGGCAAAACTTCAGCAATCCTGAGAGCAGATGTTGAATATCACCAGGGTAGTGATCCATCCGTAGCTAGTATTGTGAAATCCTCATCTGCAATGTTACTTATTGTCCCATGCCAGGGATGAACGCTCTAGGATCATGTTAAAGGGCATTCATTGTCTTCAGTTCACTGCTCTCTGTTTTAGTCATGATTATCACAGTCAGTCGCATTGACACCAGTTGAGTCAAAAGCAGGACTTGGGTAGATCTGTCTGTCTTTAGGAACTATTCTGCATATATCTCTGTGTGCCTACTGAGAATCCACATACACATCCCAGTAGAAGTCAGCCAATCTCCTCTGAGTCTGCTGGAATACAGTTAAGAGACATGGTCTCACAGGAACATGAGATTTATCAGTTCTCCTAATTACGAGTATATGTACATACGCATATGTATACACATATACGGAATAAATTTGGAATAAATAAATAAAGAAACATGCATAAATATACATATAGTGGTACAGCTTTGTTATTCCTTATTACATTCCTTTTCCTATGTAAAGCTGCGTGTTTTGGCCTGCTGGTTTCTTTTTTACCTGCTAACAGAAAATAAACAATAGTTTGGGTCTCCAGTGCTATTTCTTGTGCCATGGTTTCTTGTCTGAGTAGAAAGACTATGAGCTCTGCTAAGCACCTCAATACAGTGCAGATGAAATAGTTTCTGATGTGCTTATTCCTTCTGCAGCCTATTCAATGTTGTTTATTTTTCCCTCGTTCCGTGCCTTGAGTGAGAAACAATACTGAATGAGGCTCCACAGCCTCACTGCCCTGAGGGGACAACAGATAGTTTTCCATTTCCACAAATTCTTCACTAAAGTATACATACGAGCCTCATTCTGTAACATAGAGACTGATTCACAATAGGATTCCACTATCTCTTTGAGACGCTTTTGCAACTCCCTACTCAGTTCTATGGGTGATAACTGAAGGCTAACACAGTTCTTAACCAGACATTAAAAAAAAAAAGGGTCATCATGACCTTTTTGTCATAGACAAAAGCCATAGAGTCACAGACGTGTATTTCACCATTTCTACACTCTTCACTGAAATTCTCATTCTTAGGAGAACAAGAAAATAATGCCTGGAACAGCAACTTTTTTGTTTTGCTAGTAGACCAAGATGCAATGTATTACATATATTCAAAGACATCCATGAGATTCTGAAAAACGAAAAAACAGAACAGAATTTTGAGTCACAGCACAACGCATGGAATAAACGGTGATAATTTCACACCAGTGTTTTACTGGAAAGTAGCTGTGCCCATCTAATCAGTTTTGCTACATAACTGTGACCCTGCTTACCTATTTGAAAAAAAAAACAATTTACCTCCACAGACTGCTGATTTCCCTTTGAAAGGAAATGGATGAGACTGTGTGAAATTAAAAGCTAATAAAGCCTGCAGTCCACTTGGAAAATCCCTAGAGACTCTAGGCAGTCGGTGTCCTCTTGTCTACAGCTCTTCTGGGCAGCCAGGCTGAACCCAAACACCAGCCAGGAGGACCCTAGCTAAGGGTCTAAACAGTCTAGAAATGTGAACAAAGCTCTCTGAAGGAAATAAAGAGACATTCAGTGTTCAGTCATGCCACACTGTTCAGGAAGGTGGAATCAATCACCGGAATTCTCATATTCTTTGTGTTTGGTTATTTGCCTATTTTGCTGTTTTCCTAAAGTGCATTTGTTGTATTGAAATTGTATCTTGCAGTCATATCAGTGTGCATTCTGTATATTAATGGTTAGCGTGCAAAATGGTAAACATGTTACACATGAGAGGTCACCTGTAAACTCCTGAAGCTTCAAGTATGTATCTACCCCCACAAATTAAATTGGAGTAAATCTAATGACAGCTACAGGCAAGAATACGGCGTCAGCAAGTTTTTAAAGGAACTCTGAGACAATGCATCTTAAAAAAAATTCTGCACGTACTTGAAACTTTTCACAATAAAATTGTAAGTAATAAACATGTATTTATTCAGATCATTTTGTAGTAATGTAAATTTAGGGGAATGTATCAGTAAGTAAGTAGTAGTTCCTCATGTATTTTGGAAATGCTTGGACCCTGAATGGTCTTTGAGGAAATCTGAGACAAACCAAAGGAAAATTGAGTACTATGAACAGGTAGAGTTTCTGTTTTCATATTAAGATACTATCAGTCTTGTTTCTCCATCACACAGATGCAGAAAGTACGGAATGGTTGATTGAGACAGATTGAGACATTTTGCAGGGCTTAACTCAGTGGAAAGGCTCCTATTCACACCAGTAAACTGAAAATCAGTACAGTTGAGGATGTTAATGAATTCCACAAAACAATCCAAAAAGGCCAAGCTTTCAGGCTTAGAACGATCAGTACTGGCCTAAATGCAACACGAGGCACAAAGGGAATTTCAAAGCAAAGTAGAGAGCTTCTCACTGAAGTCTAGTAAGTGCTGATCTCTGTATTATATAATTATAATTACTTGACAGAGAAGAATCTGAGCATTAAAAATTAATGTCTTGGTCAGGGTGTTTCAGCATCTGTTCATATCCAAACATGTTCCAAGTTATCTCCAGAAATGAAATAGAATAATTGGGTCAGATCCCAGTCACTCATTTCCCTAAACTACAAGGCAGGAAAGAACTAGAATTCTTTGCCATCATCCAGAGCTGGATATTCAGGAAAGCAGTTAGACTTTTTCCATCAATTTCCTCTTAATTTTGTTACCAGCCAAAGGTTTTTCTAGTGCAGAACGTTACTATGCTTAACACCTGCTGTGTTATCGCACAATTTTCTTTATGCTGACATTAAAACAGGGAGAGGAGAGTGAGTGATTATATTCTAAGATACAAGCTATATTTTTGAAGATTTACTTCTCAGCAATTAAAAAAAATGAACATATCTGCATGTTTGCCTTTCTCCATGCTGAGGTGAGGAATACTCCTTTCGTGCCTTTCTATTTCTTATGCTTATTTTCTGCCTCCACAATCTGTAGAAGTTCTGCACTGTAAATAGCTTTGATGCAACAAAAAAACAACTGTGGCAGTGTTACAGCTGTAATGGCAAGACCTAAAATCTGTAGTTATGGGTAACTAACTACCACACAGGCCTAGACTTGGCAGGGTTTTCTGAAAAACAATGCATCCCCAGCAGTGGAATAATCTGCCTGGCTGGCTGCTGAGAAGTCCTTCTGAGGCAATCACAGGCTGCTGTGTCGTTCACAGCTTGTGGGGTCTTGTGGACAGGTCACCTGGAAAATGGCTTTGGGCTGTGGACCAAAGCAGGTAAGCGGGAAGATCACTCTGCTTTCCACATCTGCTGGGAGGTTGGTTTGTGTAGTCCTGTCAGGCGTTCTGGCAGAATAGTGCCACAAAAACACCTTTCCTTTTCACCTCATACAGGTACAGTTAATCACTTTTTCTTACAAGCTCTAAGTAGACTACTTGAGACCTAAACCTTCCTCTAAATACGCGTTAGGTATCAGTATCCGTAAGTGTGCCAACTAATGGAACATTTCTGGCAGGAGGTGCGACATGGATACACAAAACAAGAAGACACTCAGTGTTGGACTGCCAGGAAAGAGTGACATGGATTCTTGTTATTGTGGATGTGACTTATCTCAGACATTCCCCTGCAGTGGACACCAAAGCAAGCACCGCCATACATTAATGGATGCTGTGTATGCTCCCAGGATAAGCTACAATCATAAGAAATTATACCATTAGCTGGTGAAATATAGATCAGTGTGAAGTGTGGATGAGCACACAGACAGCAGGAAGGGGAGAAGATTCTGCCTGTTTTATCATGGCTGCAATGATGTTTTATATAAACACACAGGTGAAAGCTGTAGAGTTAGAACACAGGCTGTTTGTTCATCAGTGTAAGCGTTGTACATCTGATTGCTGCATCTGCCACTTTTGGCCTCTGTCAGCAGTTTGAAGGGTGAAAGATGTCTGACTGAATTAAAGTGTCATTTATCTTTAAAATACAACTTTTAGAAGGGTTTTCTAGGGAGGCAGTTGATGAAGAGTCCTTGTTCAGTTACTTGTTCAGCAACTGCCACCAGGTTAATGTTTCAAGTGTAGTCAACCATTTTTCAGTGTTTGAGGTTGCAAACATATATAACTGCTACATATAAAAAGGGTTTGCTTACAAGTCTGGATATAACTTGTGAAAAAAATGATTGTAAGACTTTTGGGTGGCGGTATGGAGAAAACAAGGAAACAAAGGGAAACACTCAAGAAAGTTCTGTCACCCTGTCAGAAATATTTTTTTAATTAGTCTCAAAAGCTGTTAAGCCTTAGCTCTTTTTTTTTAAGATTAAAGCTATCACATGAGCTTGCATTTTAATATTCTATAGTCTGTTTAAAATCTGTAATCTTCTACAGTGAATCTAGAAGGTTAATGCTTAGTATTACTTAAAATTCATGTGAATACTTTCAACCAGCTGCAGGATGTAGTAAAGGGATTTATGAATTAAAGGATGATTGACAATATAAGAAGCTCTTGCTGAATTTACAAGACAGTTCACTCATTTTTCAGTTAATTTCATAGTTTATTATATCCAAGATAGGTTAATGGAACATTCCATTCCATTTTCCTTCTTTAAGTAAAAGGGGTACTGGCACTACAGTGTTCATTGTTCAATGTTATGGTTAGATTATTGCCTTGATTAAATTGGATTACTTAGATTACTGGCTGAGAAACACACTATCATGCATCTTAAGTTCCTTCAGTTTTGGAATATTTTAGAGTGTGTAGCATTAACATTTCAGAAACCTCCTCCATACATAGACATATTTGGAGGTTGTTATTGTAAGCTGGAACTTAAAATAAATGCTTTAATGTTTGGCCAGAAGAATCCAGGACCGGCTGTTTGGTACAGCTAATATTTTTTTTCCCTTTTGAAATGAAGTACTTGTTACAAATGTAATTTGGTTCTAACATGTAGTGCAGGGAAAAAGAAGATCATATTTTGGTACCATCTTTCACAAAAGTAGTTTAAGTAGCTTGCAGCAGAGACCTATCAATAACTTCTGCAGTGCCAGCTCCACCACCTGAGGGAGACCTGCCAGCAGTTCTCTTTCTGTGCTGCCAGCTGGTCTTTGCTAAGAGATGAATGTTCTCCACTCCTCTGCCTGTCCTTCCTGCACCACACAGAACCAGCACCATCGCTAGGAATTCATCTCACGTTTCTGTGCAAGGTGATAATTGTGAAGAGGCACACGTTTTTTCCTCATTTTAGCAGATATTAGTAATTCTATTCCTCTTTCTCATTGCCCTTAAGAAAAGACACCACCTATTTCTCTTGACTTCTATTTTCTGAGGATCCCTATTGAACAGTTATCTGAACTTTTACCAGGAGCTGGCTGTCTCCACCTCTGCTGTTGGGTTCCCAGACTCATGACAGTTCATTTTCCCAGAGCAGACAGTATCATGCTCACGAATCATTCCTTCCTTTAGTGACGTTGATGTTGAATATGCAGCTTTACGACGAGTAGTCACCAACCTTCCTGCTTACCGAAAACTTCTGGACACTTAACCCTTTGCCTGACTTCATAAATTCTTGAAGGCCAGATGCGTTCCCTGGCAAACCCTCTTCTGCAGGCTCTCAGGGTAACATGTACTCTACAGAAAAGTTTCCAGTTCTGCCTCTGGGCTTTTTCTCCCTGACTTTTAACACTATTCTTTTATTACCTCCAGGCTCTCGGTGGTTATTCACGTATTCACATACCTCCCTGTTCAAATAAAGGTCAAATAAGAAGATGGTTTATCTTGGATACAGCCTTCTTGCCATACCAATTCAGAACCGCTCTCACCACTGAAGCCTAACAGTGAGCCTCCACGAAGATCCTGACAGTGGTCAGTGAGCCACAAGTACACTCTGTGCTAGTCCATGTGGTCACTAACTCATTTTCCTGTTTTTTCTTTTTTTTTCCTTCAGTAGAAGGTTCATACTTTTGCTCTACTAGGTGGCACTCCTGATGACTGTCTTCCACATCTTGCTTGAATTTTGCAGAATCCACGACCGGAAGCCTCTGTCATATTTGAAGCTCTGTGTGAGTGGAAAGCACTACGAATTTAAACAGATGCTCCCCACTCCAAAAGCAAAATTTCAGCAATCCCAGTGTCATAAACTGAATCTTGTTTTTCCAAGCTACTTGTGTTTATTGTGAAAGCTATCTTTTTCGGTGAGGGGGAGTGACACTGATTCCACACACAGCTACTCTGTGCTGGCGACTTCCTCCTCTTCCCACATTTTTACTCTGCATTCACTCATTTTACCAGATCGTCCTTGTTGCTGGTGCTCTACAGGCGTGCCAAGCCTCACAGCACCTTTATGAACTCATGCTTTTGGAACCTATTTCCCATTCTGGCACATCCATTTGCTGAGCAGAGCTACAGCTTCTCCTCTCTTCGTCCTGCAGTCCTGACCTCATACTAGCTGCGTGACACTATGCCATGTCCAAACACCCACTGGAGGGCATGTCCCCTGAGTCCTGTCACGGGACTCAGTACACATGGAACTGTTCTTATTTCATGGCCCTTTGCACACCAGTTAGTCCTATGAACACCATACTACACAAGATGCATCCCTTCATCACCTGAACTGGCACATGGAATCGCAAGTATCTGTATCACAGGTCCTCACTGGTGTTTTTCCTAAATGAGACTTAACCACTATGTGAACTGAAATGTTTAAGGATCATGAAGTTTAGAATCACTCTATCAAATCCATGGCTTTTGCTTGGATCTAGTATCTTTGCCTATTCTCCACTTACAACGACACATGAAATCCACAGTCACAGTTTAGAGAAGCAGCCCATTTGCTGGCAGGATGGAAAGCCAGGCTAAAGCTAACTCCCAAGGCTGCAGCTGACTCCCAAGGGCAGAGACATAAAGGCCGATCCCTCCGCACCCAAACCTAGAGAAGAGCCCATCTTTGCATTAGATGAACTTTGTAGCAACCATAGCCAGTCCTATGACTGGGAGCAATGGCTGGGCAGCCACACCTCATGTTTGCTCTCCAAAAGTCCCAGAAAAGAGAATGCCTCATTTCTTCACAGTCAGGGATTTCAGCTACACTTTTCTCCTCCTTTTCTTTCTGTCCTTGTTTAATGTCTGGGGCGAAAAGGAAGAGAGGCATTTGGGCAGGAAAATCAACAACCAGTCTATCAAACATCATGTCTCACATCCCTTAGTCCTGTCACCGCTAGCTCTGAGAATGTGCTGAGGAAGATCACCTGGGGATCTTCTCAGCATCCAGACATCCCTTTCAGTGCATCCACCCCTGCCGGGTCTAGGCCACTTCTCTTTCAGTTGCAGCTGCTGCAGTCGGGGTTCACATCAAGCTGTTGGATTGTAATGGAAAACAGCTCTCACTTCAACCTGAGGCACCTCGGGAAGGGAGAAGGAGACAGGATCTCATACTGCTTTCCAAAGCTGATTCCACTCTTCCTGCATGTTAGACATCTCCAGCAAAGTCTTCTTGTACAGTAAAAAAATGAAATTAAAAAGAAAAACAAAACAAAGCCTGAAAGATTAAACTGTTTCTGTTGTAAGAATCACTACCTCTCGCACTACCTCAAACAGGTGAAAGAGCTTCCCTTTTTTTTTCTTGGACACCTCAGACTCAGAAAACTTATCTGTGTTAAGCTGTGTCTGATTCATCAGCTTCAGAGCCCTTCACTTTCCCATCAGGTGCATTTTTGTGGATGAGGTGGAGAGAAGGTGCTGTTAGTTGTGGAAATTCGTTCCTTGCAATAATAACCTTCTCAGCATCCTTTGTGTATTCTTCCTCCTTTTTCTTTTTGCTCACATTAGGACACAGCGAATTTCTACTGCAACCCATAATCTCATTAGTTAAACAAAAATGCATGTTCTGTCATATGACAGGTTTTTAACTCTGGAATATGTTCTTAACTTGATTAAATTGGCTTTAGCTGTGTAACCCCTATTAACATTAATGGCAGTCACATGACTGAAGCTCTGAATATGAACTTGAGAATAAATCATTAAAGTGCAATTGTTTAACTGCTATTGCTCTGCATGTCAGGGATATGAATTGGAGAGAGGACTGGAGTCTTGCATGTAACTGAACAGAAGATTAAATCCATCTCTTGATATTTTCCAAAAAGATGAACCTTTTTTTTCAAATTTTCTATATCCTAAATATTTTTGCCTTGTAAAAAAGTATGTTAAATCTTAAACTAAATAGATGCAAATAAGTATAAATGGATATCTGTGTTTAGTGTTTTCACAGTCTTAAAACTGTGATAGCATAACAATTTTCTTTTTAAAATGCAAAGCTTAACAATCTTAAAGTTGTTTCCAGATCTCTAAATGGACTTATAATGAATAAATAAATATGTGTCTTTTTTAAAAAATTTTTTTTTGTCCTTGTTAAGGAACAGCCTTTTTTGAAGAAAAAACTTTGTTGCAAAGCCTAGAATAAATTTGTACTTTCCTGAATATGTTTTTGTACCATTGAGCAGTCAAACTGTGTTTATGCATCAGAAAATAATATTTATTGTAGCTCTGAATTTAAATCATTCTGTAAATAATAAATTAACTCCATGGGTACAAAACACTTCGTATCAAAGAGGTGGTCAAACATAACTGTTTACAGTTCATTATTTCTGCAAGCTCATACTCAAAGCAAAGAGATTAAAAACCTGCTCCAAAACCCTACTGAAGTCAGTGAAAAGGTGCCCACTGACATTAGTAGGAGTTGGAGAGAGCCCACCACAGGAAAAAAATTGATAGGCTTTGAATGTGCCGAGTTCATACATAGGGCATATCCACATCTTGCAGAATGAGACATTTGACTTCCTCCACCACATGTAGGAGATATTGTTTGGATTTTAATTTAGTCCCTTGTTGATTATTCATTAGTGTGGGGCTGAGGAGTGGATAGAATGCTAAACCAGATACTTGTAAAGCCATAAAAAATATGTTGGCCACTTTTAAATGGATATTCAAACTTAAATAAAACATACTGTACGTATAAGAACACTGCCTCCCACACAATCTTGTTCTCTTTCTGTTTTTATACATTCATGTACGTATATATCTAGTGTATCTAGGAGAAAAAGACTTTAAAACAGGAAAAATTTCTATTACCATTTTAGAACAGAAATTACTCTTTTTGTGCAATTTTTTTAGTTTGGGTGAATAGGTGCTACAAGTATCTATAGGTCTGGATAGAAAAACAGTTATGGGAATACAGCAGGCTGGAGAGAGGAAAAATACATGCTGAGAAGGTAGTGTGGGAAAGTATCCTAAGGACTGATAACTCCTGAAGTCCATTGAGTCTGCAAGAACTGATTAACTCAGAACACCGAGAGTCTGCCCAATCTGTGCAAAGCGACAAGTGCACACCAGTGTCAACAGCTCACAGCTGTGATCTGTGTCTGCCCCAACTCAACCCCTAAACAGGAAAAGCGAATTTACGACATTTAGGTGTCCATATGATCAGGCAAAAACAACATTTTAACTTTTTTTTTATAATCAAATACTAACATATTCATTTTTCACTGTTCCAGCAATCCTACTTTCGTGTTAAAATGTTTGAGTTTTTTTACCCTTTGGTTTTCTCATAGGAGTTTCATTCCCGCTATGGCTACTCTCAAGCTTTACTTTCTGTTAAATGCTTGCCAAACAGCATCAAAATAAGCAGTTTTGGTGCTGATTGACATTTGGTATTTATTTTATGTTTGGTTCTGAAATAAGCAGATGTGATATCTTGTGGCCACAGAAAGCAACAAAATGCTTGCGGCATACTCAGCAGTGATGTCCTTCACCTTCCTTCTGCTATTTATTTGGAAAAATCATCAGGGCAAGAGTAAAGAAGAGTTAATGGGTTCCCGAGGGTGATAAGTTTTGTGTGAGTATGTTTAACTACAGGCAGACTGTAGGCAGCTTTGTGTGTTATATTTGATCTAAACCCAACCCTGTGCTAGTGAAGTACTAGACTTACCCTGCAATCTGAGGTCTTGAGCATCAGTGAGGGTAAAGGCTTGAATACACATTAAGCACTGTGTAAAGAGGTAATGTTATAGATTCATGACACGGGTGTTGACTTCTGCACTGCTTGGTTTTCACAGGATTAAGTTTAGCTATTTGTTCACAATGAGAGTCTTGAGGACTCACTGAGCAAGCTAACATTAATCTGTACATTAACACAGATTTTTAATAAACTTCATAAATATGCACTTGCAGGGCAAAAGGGGAGAGATTAAAATTGTCATGGCAAAGCTAATGTTGGCCTTTCCTACCTGTTGAGCATTTTATTTTGTATCATGATTATTTTCCCAGTGTATGGAACACCGGGGAAGTGTTGCATAAAACTGAGAATAAGTAAGAGGGAAGCAGGTTCAGACAAAGCAGTCTGCCGCCCTTGCCACAGATGGTACATGGTTTCTTTCAAATGTTAAAAACAATCTGAATCTTGTGAGCTTGAGAAGATGTAGTACAATGAAGGCTTCTTATGGTAGGTGATTTATAATGTTTTGTAATGGTTCTGAGAGCAGTGTGATCTCACAGGAAAGCCATTTAAGGCAGGAGGATTACACCAGCGAAAAGTGCTAAGTAAAAAACACAGCAGGAGTGCAAACTAGGAGAAATTCTCTGCATAAGGAGTGGAGAAGAGCACTCACTTATTACATTTGCATTGAACAGCAGTATGAATCCATTCAGGAATAGAACTAGGATGGAAGAAGAAATCCGTGTTTATCAAAGCGACACGGGGAGGAAACAGCTGCCGAGAGCTCCCTAGCTTGGCTGTCCCAGGCGGCTGAGCAGGTCACCATTTCTTCAGCCACACTGTGGAGGACAGCTTAAAAGATCAGGAAGGGAAAAGCTACTGTGTCACCCCATCAGCTTTCAGTCTCAGAAATCTTCCATGACAACTCAGAAAGAAACCTGATTCCTAGTACACTCCAAGGCTGGAGTTCATTATCGGATATTCCTTTCCTATTTCATGTAAGCAGGAACACGTACTTTAGTGTTGGCTGTAATATATTTTTTCACATCCTTAAGTCAGTATGATATTAAACATGAATTTGTATGAATTTGACAAGTATGTATGTGTATGTGTGTGTGTGACTCTTCATTTGTTCAGGGCAAAAAATCCAGTTATGAAACTGTGGGTAGGCAAAGCCTGGCAAGGACCAGCAGTCTAAGAGCTAAAAGCAGCTGCGTGCCTCCCAAGGTCAGCTTGCAGACTGTTGTGGCAAGGGTTAGGGCTCAGGGACAAGGTGCTGCCATGAAACACAAACCTGGGCCTTTCTAGCAAGAGGCAGGCTGAGCTCCTGTACCCACCCTGATGCAGTGATGCTCCCTGCCAGTCTGCAGGGATGGAGGGCCAGAAAAATTTGGGCTGGGGGTGAAAGTAAGAGTGAAAAACACTGCAGGAGTGCAAAGTGTGCCACTGGCCGGATGGAGAAGTTACGCATTTACTGTGGACGAACACTTTTTCTTCACTCTTTCCAATATTTAATACTCACTAAAGGAAAAAAGAAAAAGAAATAAAAGCTGCAACACAACAGACTACATAGAGCGAAGGGTGGGGTAAGAGGGATGTAGGGTGCAGCTGCATTTGCTGCCACCCTCCACCGGAACTCCCTTTGAGCTCTTGCTCTGGCCTCTCCAATTACATTCACTCCTTTCATTTTTCACTCTGCTATGCCTCTATCTCTTCCTGCAAATCTTCGGCTCCTTTTTCCCTCTTACCTATGACTATTTTCTCTGCCTCTGATCCTTCACTTCCCCATCCACCTGAAACCGCTGCATCTTCCCATGAGCTTTCTTCAGTCTTGCTTGTTTTCTTCTGTGGTTCCTACCCACTTCTCCCTTCTCTGCCTGACTCCCATTCCCTCCTGTAGCAGAGTTGCACCCCACCTCCATGGAGGGAAAGTCTTCCTGCTGTGGGATCTTGTGCTCAGCACCATGGTGACCTTCAGCGCCCATGGGGAGTCATTTGTAGAGGCCTTGTAGCTGCTGGATGGAGCTTGCTCATGTTTTTTGGTGGGGTGATGTATGAACAGTCTTGTCAGGGAAAAGGAGCTCTGACTTGGATCGAGTTTGTTAACAACATAGAGTCTGGGGAGAATTCATCTGGTAAACTAAAGCCTCCATCCAGCCTGTGCAATCAGGATTTTTTTCCATTTGGTGATCACATTTGGGCAGCTTGTCACAAGGGCAGTTAAAGACTTTCCTCCTTCAGGTAACCCCCAACCTTTCTCAAATCTCCAGCACCTTTTCCCCATATAGCAGTGCTGGTTTGACTCCTAAGCTTAATATGCCCGCTCCCCATGTACCAGCTGAAGTTCCTATTTTCTGAAGAGTACTGATTTTCTATTACTTACACAGTATACTCAGCATTGAAAACATAATCTGAATGCAAAGATAGAAATCATAGGATTTAACAAAAAGAACTATTATTGCTTCATTTGAGCCCTGAGCCAAAGGGGAATATGCCTAGATTTTGCAATGGCGTTTCTAAATAGTGATTTAAAACTCTCATTATATACACACCATCAATCAGAAAAAGATCTTCACCTTTTACCTGAGAGTCGAAGAGTGGGTGAAAGAGGAGAGAAGCACATATACTCACGTAGTCATTGTAAAATGCCCCTGATCACTAACCAAACTACATTGAAAAGGCAAAAATCTCTTGAAAAATAAAATATCCTGACAGTAATTTTTGTGATTCTGTCTTTTATATGAGAGCTAAATTAACATGAAATATAAAATGTCAAGATGACAGTGAACTACTGCTGTGTGATTTCTGTTTGTTTGACAGCGAATGCATACGTGGGCCAGATGCTGCCTGACAAGCACTTTCCCTGGCCTTCAGCACCATGTGGCTGCAGGAAATTGTTTGGGCTGTTGCACCTCCCTGATGCCAGGGCAGGGTGCTGTGGGCCCATGGCTGCCAGCAGGCAGCCGTGCAGGGGAACTCCTCGCGGGACAGCGCTCTCTGAGGACGAGGCAGGATGGGGTGCTTAACTGGGACATGTGGGAGAGCTGCGGCAGCAAAATGTTGCCCATGAACATAAGTAAAATTGATTGTTGCTACCTAGAAGAACAGGTGTCCTTATCCTTGTGGGAAGCTCTGGGCACCTTTGCAAGGGTTGCCTGCTGAGCTAGGAGAGAAGGAGATGTGTAAGGGGTGATCTGGAGGTGTCAGCATGGTTTTCCAACAGTGGGAATAGGTGTGAAGGGCCTAGTCTGGAGAGGGAAAGGGCATGGAAGGAATGTACAGTTACTGCAGGAGTCTTTTGTAAAATTTTAACAACTTTGTTGGTGACATGGACAGTGGAATTGAGTGCACCCTCAGCAAGTTTGATGATGACATCAAGCTGAGTGGTGCAGTTGACACGCTGGAGGGAAGGGATGCCATCCAGAGGGACCTTGACAGTCTTGAGAGGTGGGCCTGTGTAAATCCAATGAAGTTCAATAAGGCCAAGTGCAAGGTCCTGCACCTGGGTCAGGGCAACCCCTGGCATCAAAACAGGCTGGGGGATGAAGGGGTAGAGAGCAGCCCTGAGGAGAAGGACTTACGGGTGTTGGTTGATGAGAAGCTGAACATGACTCGGCAGTGTGCACTCGCAGACTGTAAGGTCAACCTTATCCTGGGCTGCATCAAAGGAAGCATGGATAGCAGGTCGAGGGAAGTGATTCTGCCCCTGTACTCCGCTCTGCTGAGACTCCACCTGGAGTCCTGCGTCCAGCTCTGGAGCCCTCAGCACAGGAAAGACATGGACCTGTTGGAGCAGATCCAGAGGAGGGCCGCAAAAATGATCTGAGGGCTGGAGGACCTCTCCAATGAGGAAAGGCTGAGAGAGTTGGGACTGTTCAGCCTGGAGAAGAGAGGGCTCTGATGAGACCTTATTGTGGCCTTCCAGTACCTGGAGGGGGCCTACAAGAAAGCTGGAGTGGGACATTTTACAAGGGCATGTAGTGATAGGACAAGAGGTAATGGCTTTAAACTGAAAGAAGGTAGATTTAGATTAGACATAAGAAAGAAATTCATTATTATGAGGGTGGTGAGGCACTGGAACAGGTTGCCCAGAGAAGCTGTGGATGCTCCTTCCCTAAAAGTGTTCAAGGCCAGGTTGGATGGGGCTTTGAGCAATCTCGTCTAGTGGAAGGTGTCCCTGCCCATGGCAGGGGGGTTGGAACTAGATGATCTTTAAAGTCCCTTCCAACTCTTACAATTCTATGATTCTACGATAAATTTTGGAGATATTGAGGGTGGACCAATCAGGTAGGGGACAGAAACAAGGACTGTATATGGTTGGAGGAACTCAAGGCATGGGACGGATCTGGAAAATTTTGAAGAGTCCAAGGGTAACTGTTTGTTTGGATGGTGATCTTTTTCTTTCTTTGTTTCTTCTCCAGTTCTTCCCTTTAGGAATCGTCTTCTCTTATTGCCTCATACCTCTGCAGTAGAGCACAACCTTCTGGGGCTCCTTTCTCCATCCTCACACAGCTATGTACTGCTTGCCATACAGCCGTGTTCCACTCTTGCCAAATCTCCATCCTTCTTCTCCAATAGCCCTTACTCACCTATCTGTATTCCTGCACTGGTACTGTGTACTGTTGAGGGGAGGCAGGTAAAGCAGCACCAGATCAGATAGCCCTGGAGATCCTAGTTGTGTGGGGGGCAGGCATGCTTCCTTACTACTTGATGAAGGAGTGCAAACATTTCCTCATATACCTTGACCCCTCTCTCAATGGCAGCAGGTAGATACTACTAAGTGCATCAGTTATCACAGGCAAGTGTGCTATCGGAAGTTTCTTTGCTAACAGGCTTTCCATAAGAAATTAGGGATCAGCTGAAGAACTGGAGTACCTAAAACTCATTTGCCCAAAAGTCCACACCCAGACAATTTTGAAGAGTCTTTCTTGTTGTTCATGACAATTAGCATGATGAACAATGGGATATCTGCACTGAGTCATAGAAAATATGAAACTTTCCTACTTCAGCACAGCCTAACTAGGACTCAGAGCCAGAAGGCTGTTGAACTGAGAACACCGCCTCTTCTACAGTAGTTTGGATGATAGGAAAAAGAAAATACTAAGCCCTCTTGAGTCAGAAGAGAGCATAGCCACAGAAGACAGCCGCAGGACATTTTTCTACTATGGGGAAGCTGTGCACCTGAGCTCCCTCAGGATGAAGGTCTAGAACCCAAACATGGCAGATGATTGGAAATGTACTTCAGCTACTGGGGTGTTATGCAAAAGGTATCCACCAGTATCTGATGGCACACTTACCAACAGAGAGAATGGCAGAAGTTCCAGGTGCCGCTCTCTGAATATTTGCAGGAACATGTATGACATCACCACCTATGAGGACTAAACACACAGACTAATAACATTAGCAATTTCTATCAAAAATCTGAGCTTTTTATTTTGAAAGACAGAAAACAGCTGTGGAAGTATATCACAGAGTCATAGAATGTTAGGGGTTGGAAGGGACCTCGCTGGGCCATCTAGTCCAACCCCTGTGCCGAAGAAGGGTCACCTAGAGCAGGCTGCACAGGACCTTGTCCAGGCGGGTCTTGAATATCTCCAGAGAAGGAGATCATCTATCTATCATTCATCTAATATAAGAAAAGATAAAACAAACAAACATAAAAAAAAAGGAAAGAAACTCAAAACATGGACTGCTGAATATAAAGTAGTCCAGTGGCAATTGTTTATTGTGCATATCTATAGGAAAGTGATACCTCTGTTTGCGTATATAACCTCATCCCAGGAAAAGACTGCAAATGAATGCCACAGGCCATCCTGTTTAAGGTATGACCAGTAACTAGTGATTATGTCTACATGTATTAAAATGGTATTTATTCTTCTCAGGATGCCTTGTGGAATTTCTTGCAAGCAATGAACCCATAACCCCAGGCTGTAAAAAATGTGTGTGTATTCTCTTGAGCTGGACGACAAATCCTCCAGTTCAGGGCGGTGGCTATCCCATAAATCTCCACAAATGCTTCACTCATCATAGAGGAATAAAGCGCATATTGTCTTAGCAAAGTGAAAAAAAAACCCAAAGAGCACTGATATTTTAGGTCAACTGTCAAAAAAGGAGTATGTCCTAAAGACATACATGTACTCGTTAATTATTTTGTTCTTGGGACCAATTTTAACAGCGCAGTTCTGAAAGAAAAGATATTTTAATATATTTTTTTGCAGCCTATTTTTGCTTTGAAGACCCCAAAGTGAAATAACTGCAAAGTCACAGACACCAAGTTCTTTTTTGTCTTGTTAAAAACTGTTCTTACCTATGCTGGCAGCCACCCCACACAATGGCATATGCCTGCCTGGAGGCTCAATTTTTTGCATGAGGCTGCAAAACAGTTAAATTTTCCTTCAGTGTTGCTAGCTGGCCAGGGAATTTTAAAAATTATTATATTTTGAAACACACATTTGTATACAATCTAACCTGTCACTAGATGGAATCACTGTTTCAAACACTACAATGTAGTTATATCATTACATGGAGTGAAGCAGTCATATCATGTACGGGCAATTTACAGTTTTTGAGTGTTATCTAATTCTGCTAGAAAGGATGTTCAGATGTAATGGTTTTGTGACAGACTTCTTTTAAGCCAGAATAGTGGATTGCTTTGCCTCCTAAATAGCATTCTCCCTACATTCATGGTAGCACATTTGCACATATGGCAGGAACTTGCTGCAAAATTTTGATCTTTAGATGTTAATCTGACAGTTATTTCAGTTGCGCTTACTTTCTGCACTGTGTTTAAATAAAAAGCGGAGTGTCGGGACTTAATATCAAGACCACTACAGAATGCTCCAATGTTTCCCAGAAAAATACAGTCCCGAGGATTCTTGCCTACTGCTCTTGTTCAACATACAGTCTTTACTGACAGTGGCAACTATCATTTTCGTATCATAACTCTTGCAATAATTGCTAACATCAATCAAATTCTTCGTGAACAAATGTTATGAAAGCATAGATGATATCAGCACCTTTGTTGAATTCTGGAAGGCCTTCAGTTCTGAAATTGAACACAAACTATGCATGAACTTCATTTTCCATAGTTCTCTGTACATCCTAATTTACAAGCAAGAAATCTACTTTCGTCCTTATCCTATGCTTGTGCTATTTTAAAATTCACCTAAATAGATGTATAGCAAAAAATCTAAAAGTTTTGTTGTTGCTTCTCTTTCTGCTGAGGTAGATAACCAGGAGAATGAACATTAAGTATTCTGAGGAAAGAATACTATGACTTTAGAGGTATAACAGTACAGAAAGTATAATATAGTACAGAAGAATGGCACTGACAATTTTATAAAAAGATCACAACTAATTCTATGCACTTAAGTAATACAAAACTATTTTTTCTGGTCCTGCCTAGACTCAAATTCCTAAATAAACAAAAAAGAAAACACCTGTGGGGAATAATAAAATTTCCAGGTAGTGAAATAAGAGTAAGCTACCAAGAAAACCACAAGTAAACAAATTTGAAGCTTAAAGCCAACTTTTCAAAAGAAAGCTGGAAGATGGCTGTTGGTCTGGGAATATGTGTCAAAATGCAGACTGGAATTATGGGCAAGAGCATTTTGAAGTAACAGAGTCACTTGCTTGTCACAGTCTGGAAAGCCATGTGATAAACAACATGAAGAATTAGCCATGATCTGCCTAAACGTAGACAAAACAAAAATATACTGTAGATAAACAGCTGAAGAGATGAGCGTTCAATAATTAACTCAGTCTGACATTAAAGACTGAAAACCTTAAAAGGCTTTAGTTTGTCTGCAACTAAAGTTTTCTTTCTTTCCAAAACATTCTAAAGAAAAGGTCCCTCACACCTCCATCACACACCCTAAGGAATTATCAGAACAAGTGAAAGCAACGTAACAAGGAAAGTCAAAAGGCCTTGTGCAGTCTCTGAGGCACTCAATCCTCTTCTTGCAGGGGAAAAGAAATGCTCACCACACTTATGTATTTGGAGAAAACAGCTGTAGCAACCTGGAAGAGGAGCTAAACTATTATGACGTCTGTATGCCAATATTAACAGTTCTGTGAATGTCCCACCTGCAGGATGAACAAACTCATCAAGTCATGCTTTTTTCTTCAACAGAAAGTTACACTCGGTGGAACATTTAATCTTAAAAACACGAAGGAAACCAATTGCTAGCACTTTCAGAGATAAGAATAAAGCTTTTTGCTCTTGCTACTCAACAGCCACTGATAGTGTTTACATTTCACTTCAATAGAATTGTTTCATCACATCAGTCATGCAATCATTTCCTTCTCACAAGGTCCTTCAACTTCAGACGAAGAAAACAATATACATGTAAGCCTTCCTAGTTCAAACTTTCTGCCTGAAATAAGTCCTTCTGATAAACTGAAAAGTCATGGTGTTATCTGCTCTTCTTAAACAGATTAAGAACTTTCCTGCTGCTGGTCTAATTAATGAGAAAGAATTTCACATCTTACTTTTACAGACAGCAGTATGGACCCTAAGGCAACAGAAAATTGTATGCTAAAGTTTGGTAACGAATCATTGAATTCTGATCATCAGCTTTTACAGAAAGATTTTAGTGATCGATGTGAGACATGGAAAAAGAAATGCAAGTTTACACTGAAACCTGGTCAGGGAAATGAGAGCCTGATTTTCACTTGGAAAAGGGGGATCCCACATCCTGTGGCTGAGTATCTATACTTATCACTTAATAAGAGACATTCTTTCAGAAATATGAATTGAGTTTATGTAAACATAGAGTCAGAGCCTTGCTTGCTTTCCTAGCTGTGATTGTGGCATTACTGGGTGCAGACTGGGCTTCTCTGAAAGAAGGAGACACACATTCAACCCTCAGAAGTACCAGTAGATGTCATCTGGAAATTACTTCAGCAATAACACTGTACATTAATTCAGGTTTACCCATCCTGTGTCCTGCAGGCTACATCCTTCTCTTGAGAATAATTCATCCAGGCCATTCTGAACTAGTTAAGGAATATCCTTTATCATGCTTGGGCTGGATATATCTTCTTGACGTTCTACATTTTATCTTTCTCTTTTTTCTTTCCCTCCCATCACACAAAAACCTTGGAAATAGAAATTTAGTGACATAACCTTGTGCTATCACATGGGCAGGAATTCCTGCATTTTTGTCGTATGCCAGTCACTTCTCCAGATATGTAACAAGAAACAGGATGTGGACTATTAATTTGTGTCCAGACTAGGTTACACTTACTCAAAACACAAGATCTTGTTCAGGCTCAGAATACACTAAGATTTAAACATTATATATGTGGTTGTTCAAGCAAGAATTTCCTTGCTTGATGCCTTTGAAAGTAGCTTAAAAAAAAGAAGGAAATAATGTTTTTTTCAGGTTTTAGGGTGGATTTGATAAGACTTAGTATTGAAAGTGTTTGACTATGTGAAGACAGAAAGATGTAAGCAGAAAGACAGCTAGTGCTTCTCAGTCTAGGGAGGAAAACTCCTGTGCTCAAATGTTTACCCCACTGAAAAGGACAACTAAACAGTATATGAGAAATTATGTATGTGCCAATATAAAAGGACATTTTATAACGTGTGCATTTCATTTAAATAAATTTTCTTCCTTACACAGAGAAATCATGATGACCTTTTTGAATATCACTACTTCTAGAGCCTTCTTTACCCTTTACCACATCCATTGTTGCAGTCTACCTGGAAAAGCCTGAATAAGAAACTATCTACCACCAAATGTCAAATGAAATGTCATCATTAAGTTTAATATGTTACTGTTCATCATAATAAGTCCAATCTTGAAGCAACTCATAATAGTTATAAATTTGTGTCGCTTCACTGGCAGTGAAACTTCTCCTAAGGTACACACATCACAGGAAGACCAGGACTGTAGTGGGTTTCCTAAATGTAGCAATATTTGCCTTCTATTTAAACAGTTTCCTAGTAGCTGTGAGTAGATATTTTAATTTTTACTGTATTATTCCTTAAAATGAAATATTTTGGTAAGGACTTTTCTTCTTTTGAATTGAGCAATCAGTATGAAACACTCCAGTCAAAATGAGTGCAGTGTCCTGCCAGCAGATAGAGCAGTCAGGAAGAGTTAAAAAGTCCAAAGTACAATTCATTTTAAGGCCTTCAAAAAAAGAATAAATCATCTCATAGCCTCACAGTAAGAAGCCTTTTTGTATTAAAGTTTTACCGTAAAGTTCTTACAATCTCAAGTCTTCTCACCCTGTATTCAAAAGAACCAGCTCATTTGCTTACGTTGTTAATATTAAAAACAAATTACTTTGTAGTTTGAGAAGCATTTGGCATGTGTTTTCCTATAAAACTTAAAATCACAAAATAATATGTAGCTGCCTTCAGCATTAGATTTAAAAAAAAAGGAAAAATTTAAAGAAGAATTTATGTTGCCTTGTCAGAATTCATTTGAACTTTTGTATTATACCTTTAAACATTTTACTAGAATCTCTTCCGAGGTGGAAGAGATCCTCTTAACAGGATGGACACTGCGTAGATAATGTGCAAGCAGCATTTAATCACAAAGTTGTGTTCTTACAGAATCACAGAATCACAGAATAGTAGGGGTTGGAAGGGACCTCTGTGGGTCATCTAGTCCAACCCTCCTGCCGAAGCAGGGTCACCTACAGCAGGCTGCACAGGACCTTGTCCAGGCGGGTCTTGAATATCTCCAGAGAAGGAGACTCCACAACCACCCTGGGCAGCCTGTTCCAGTGCTCCGTCACCCTCAGAGGGAAGAATTTCTTCCTCATGTTCAGACGGAACTTCCTGTGCTTCAGTTTGTGCCCATTGCCCCTTGTCCTGTCACTGGGCACCACTGAAAAGAGCTTGGCCCCATCCTCCTGACACCCACCCTTCAGATATTTGTAGGCATTTATAAGGTCCCCTCGCAGCCTTCTCTTCTTCAGGCTGAACAAGCCCAGTTCCCTCAACCTCTCCTCGTAGGGGAGATGCTCCAGTCCCCACACCATCCTCGTAGCCCTCCGCTGGACTGTCTCCTGCAGCTCTTCATCTTTCTTGAACTGGGGAGCCCAGAACTGGACACAGTACTCCAGATGAGGCCTCACCAGGGCAGTGTAGAGGGGAAGGACAACCTCCCTCATCCTGCTGGCCACACTCTTCTTGATGCACCCCAGGATCCCATTGGCTTTCTTGGCAGCCAGGGCACACTGCTGGCTCATGGTTAACCTGTCGTCCACCAGGACACCCAGGTCCCTCTCCGCAGAGCTGCTCTCCAGCAGGTCCACACCAAGCCTGTACTGGTGCATGAGGTTGTTCCTCCCCAGGTGCAGGACCCTGCATTTGCCTTTGTGGAACCTCATCACGTTCCTCTCTGCCCAGCTTTCCAGCCTATCCAGGTCACGCTGAATGACAGCACAGCCTGCTGGTGTATCTACCACACCTCCCAGTTTGGTGTCATCAGCAAACTTGCTGAGGGTACATTCTAACTCTTCATCCAGGTCGTTGATGAAGAAGTTAAACAAGACTGGGCCCAGTACTGACCCCTGGGGGACACCACTTGTTACCAGCCTCCAACTAGACTCAGCGCCGCTGATGACAACCCTCTGAGTTCTGCCATTCAGCCAGTTCTCTATCCACTTCACTGACCACTCATCCAGCCCACACTTCCTCAGCTTCCCTAGGAGGATATCATGGGAGACTGTGTCGAAAGCCTTGCTGAAGTCGAGGTAGATAACATCCACGGCTCTCCCTTCGTCTACCCAGCCAGTCATGTCATCATAGAAAGCTATCAGATTGGTCAGGCATGATTTGCCCTTGGTGAATCCATGCTGACTACTCCTGATAACCTTCTTTTCTTCCACTTGCTTCATGATGGCCTCCAGGATAAGCTGCTCTATCACCTTTCCCGGGATGGAGGTGAGGCTGACCGGCCTGTAGTTCCCTGGGTCCTCCTTCTTGCCCTTTTTGAAGATTGGAGTGACATTGGCCTTTCTCCAGTCCTCGGACACCTCTCCCGTCCTCCAGGACCTCTCAAACATGATGGAGAGTGGCTCAGCAATGACGTCCGCCAGCTCCCTCAGCACTCGTGGGTGCATTCCATCGGGGCCCATGGATTTGTGGACATCCAGATTGCTTAAGCGATCCCTCACACAGTCCTCCTCGACCAAGGGAAAGTCGTCCTCTTTGTAGGCTTCTTCTCTTACCTCCGGGGCCTGGGATTCCTGAGGGCCAGTCTTAGCACTGAAGACTGAAGCAAAGAAGGCATTCAGTAGCTCTGCCTTCTCCGCATCCTCCGTCACCAGGACACCCGCCTCATTCAGCAGCGGCCCCACATTGTCCCCAGCCTTTCTTTTGCTGCTGATGTAGTTGAAGAAGCCCTTCTTGTTGTTTTTGACATCCCTTGCCAGCTTCAATTCCAGGTGAGCCTTGGCCTTCCTCGTCGCATCCCTGCAGCTCTCACCACGTTTCTGTACTCTTCCCAAGTGGCCTGTCCCTCTTTCCACATTCCATGGACCTTTCTCTTCTGCCTGATCTCTGCTAGAAGCTCCTTGTTTAACCATGCAGGTCTCCTGCCTCCTTTGCTAAATTTCTTTCTCAGGGGGATGCATTGCTCCTGTGCATGGAAGAAGTGTTGTTTAAAGAGCGACCAGCACTCATGGACCCCCCTGCCTTCGAGAGCCCTGGCCCACGGGACTCCTCCCAGTATCTCCTTGAAAAGGGCAAAGTCAGCCCTCCTGAGGTTCAGGGTTTTGATCCCGCTTATCGCCCTGCTTCCTCCACGCAGGATCCTGAACTCGACCATTTCATGGTCACTGCAGCCGAGTCTACCTCCAACCTTCACATCCTCCACCAGTCCCTCCTTGTTTGTTAACACGAGGTCCAGCAGCGCGCCTTTGCTTGTTTGTTCCTCCACCACTTGCATCAGAAAGTTATCATCAATGCTCTGTAGGAACCTCCTGGATTGCGCCTGCCTAGCTGTATGGTCTTCCCAGCTGATGTCAGGGTGGTTGAAGTGCCCCATGAGAACCAGGGCCTGTGACTGTGAGGCTGCTTGCAGCTGCCTGTAGAAGGCCTCATCAACCTCCTCCTCCTGGTCAGGTGGCCTGTAGTATACACCCACCGTAATGTCACCCGTGTGAGCCTGTCCCTTAATTCTAACCCACAAGCTTTCAACTCGTTCCTCATTTGCCCCCGGGCCAAGCTCAATGCATTCCAGTTGCTCCCTCACATATAGAGCAACTCCCCCACCTCTCCTTGTTGGTCTGTCTTTCCTAAAGAGTCTGTAGCCGTCTATGACAGCATGCCAGTCATGCGAGTTGTCCCACCACGTTTCTGTGATGGCGACCAAGTTGTAGCCGTCCTGCTGTATAATGGCTTCCAGCTCCTCCTGTTTATTGCCCATGCTACGTGCATTGGTGTAAACACACTTGAGCTGGGCTGTCAATCTCACCCCTGGCCTTGGCATTCCAAGCCTAGGCTCATCCCTAGTGAGCTGGGCAATATCCCCTTCCCCCTTCGAACCTAGTTTAAAGCCCTCTCAATGAGCCCCGCCAGCTCGTGGCCAAGAAGTCTTTTTCCCCTTTGTGATAACTGAGTTCCACTTGTTGCCAGCAGGCCCGGTGCTGTGCATACCTCCCCATGATCAAAGAAGCCAAAATTTGAGTGATGGCACCAGTCCCTGAGCCACCTGTTAACCAGCTGAGTTTTCCTGCCCCTTTCAGTGCTGTTCCCTGCCACTGATGGGATGGAGGAAAACACCACCTGCGCCCCTGATCCCTCAACCAATCGCCCCAGTGCCCTGAAGTCCCTTTTGATGGCCTTGGGACTTCTTTCTGCTATCTCGTCCCCGCCAACCTGCATTACCAAGAGGGGGTAGTAATCAGAAGGCCGCACCAGACCAGGGAGTTTCTTCGCAACATCCCTAACCCGGGCCCCAGGGAGGCAGCAGACTTCCCTGTGGGATGGGTCCGGTCGGCAGATCGGGCCCTCTGTTCCCCTCAGAAGGGAATCACCTATGACAATGACCCTCCTTTTTTTCTTAGTTGAGGCAGTCGTAATTCTTGGGGCTGTCTGACTCGTTCTAGGCAACCCCCTGGATGGAGCCTCACCTTCACCCACATCCTCTGTGGCCGGTCCCTCACATTCCAGAGCCCCATATCTGTTGCTTAAGGGCAACTGGGCTGGTGAGGGAGGCCGGGGGGAGATTCGCTTGCCCCCCTGAGCAGGGACCCGTTTCCATTCCCCCCCATCTCTTAGGCCCCCTCTTTCTGCTCGGTGGCAAGAGGGTAGGGGGTTCTCTGCTTTCTGTGGAGCTGCTGCCTGGGCCTCAGGGAGGGCAGGGTGCGGCTCCACCAGTCGATCTCCCTCTCACACTCCCGGATGCTCCTCAGCCTCTCCACTTCCTCCTTCAGCTCTGCCACCAGGCTGAGCAGGTCATTCACCTGCTCGCACCGAACACAGCCGTTGTCTCTGCTGTCCTCCGGTACGAGCGCCAGGCTCAGGCACTCCCTGCAGCCAGAGACCTGGACACCCGCGTTCTTGCGTGGGGCCTCCGTCTGGGTCCCCACACTCCTTCGAGCAACACCTTTACCACGGGTGGTAACCATGGCTAGAATATCTCCTGGAAGAGCGATGCCCACTACTTGAGTTGCCAGAAGGGGCGGCTGTACCCTGCCAGTCGCCTTCCCCGCTCGCCCTGCCTGCGCCAACTGCCGCGCAAACTGCTGCGCCGCTCCCGGGCCTCTGGTCGCCCGCGCTCCTGGTCGCCCGCGCTCCCTGGGGGCTGCTCTTATCCCTGAGGGGGTTTGGCCGCTGTCACACTCGACTCCGCCCCCGCTGAGTCAGAGCTGCCGCTCGTTGGCACCTCCCGCTTTCCCGCTCGGCGGGGGGGGGGGGGGGGGCTGGGGTCTCCTCTCTCTCGCTCGGTGCTTTTTGCCGCCTCGCCGCTGCGGTTTTGCCACCGGAGAAAGGGTCCCTCGGCGCGAGCCTCTGCTCCAGAACCCTTCACCTTCAGTAGCTTCGCCGAAATATAATACCCAAATAACAAGGCTTCAGCACATGGTTCTTTTTGATAATAATTTCTTAATAGCCTTATATAATTTTGAACATGATAGAGATTTTGAGGCACAGTAAAGAGCTGGATTAGAATAGCTTGCTGTAAGCAACAGAAATTATTTCATTTTGCTTTGTTTTCTTATCAGGGCTAGAAATCACACTCCTACTTCCCCCATTCAGACATTTGAGACCAACACATTTTACACAGAAAAGTTTTGCTTTAATCTGGGAACTGATAATCCATGAATAACCTAAAATAACCCAAAGAAAATGGTGAAGTTGAGTCCATCAACATGATGCTTTCTTCTTTCCCTGTCTCTTCAGATTTCATCATGGTTCGTGAAAGGACGTAGTGGAGTCACTCCTTGCCTTGCATCCATGTAAGTCTGATTCCAAAGCTGCCTAAACTCACTGAGTTCCCAATAAGGTGATGTGGATAAATGTCAAAAGTCTTCTTTTAATTTTCCTGAAATTCACAGTCTTAGTTATCAAAATAAAATTTGAGAAAGAATACTTCTCCTATAAAGCCTTTCAACAAGTTTTGTTATGATTAAATGCGTTTTCCTTATCAGATCATCTGTCTAAAAAAGCCTAAAAAAAGCAGAAAGAGGACAGTGATACACTTGGAGGACAGCAGCAGTACTTATTCCCCTTCTGATGCTATGTTTGGTCCTAAGAGAATACACCTGCCCCTCTGAAGCAGTTCTATCCACTCCCCAAAGAAGAACCTGAAGAACATGGCTGCGGTTATATTTAAACCTCACATTAAGTTCCTCTGGTCCCTGAAGAGCACTGTGAACTGAAACAGGCTTCCGGGAAAACAGCATATTTGATAATTAGTCCCTTTGAAACAGCCTCCGTTCCTCCAAATACAGCATATTTCAGAATATTTTAATGACTGTGAAAGGAATCTGAAGATCCTGAATTGCCAATAATTGTCTCGTGGAACCATTCAGCCTTCATGACGACCTGCAGAGCATATCAGCTGTCTTCAGGTGACACACCAGCCTCCCTGCACTCTTCCTTACGACTTCACATGCTCAAGCTGCTAAAAAAGATGCCATGTTCAATTTAGGGTGGAAAATTATAGCAGCTTACTCTGCTAACAGTGCTCAACCTCACAGGGTGTCTTCCTCAAATCTCATCCCTCAATGCAGGAGATTTCTCTACCTGTTTTGAAACACTGAGCCCCACAGCTTCCATTAAAAGTAAGTTGCCAGCTACATGTATGCTACACATGAAACCCTTGAGCTCAGTGCGTGGCTCCACAAACTCCAGACTGTGGTGTCCCCTGAAGTCTGCCACAAATCTCAGCACGGATGTCACAGCTAGTCACAGCCTGCAGCAGATGAGCCCTGAGCCTGGCAGCCTTCTCTTCACCTACATCTGTTCCTGAGAGGACGGATCCAGGATGGACTGTTTTGTAGTGCTGTTGGCTGCCTCCATTCAGTTCACCCTTGGAACCTGCCTTCCAGAAACCAACGGCAGAACAGGGCCTGAAACAGATGACTCTGGAGCTGACTGCAGTTCTTCCTCCATTCCTGAGGTCTAGGGTCAGCTGAGCTACGACCCCGTTTAGAATGACTTTTCCACCTTGCTTTGTTCCTGGGAGGGCGATGTCAGACCTGCCCACCCCGCAGGCAGACCCAAAGTGCACCAACGTGCACAGTACCATGTTAAAAGGGCAGCAGGCTTTTGGTGGGTGGAAAGAGAGAGCAGATCATATTTTCTTATTTACTGGAGAAAACAAGCATGTTAAAGAATTGTGTTTTCATGTTTTAAAAAGCTTTCCCATTCTTGGTTTAAAAATAAGCAGTCCTTAGCAACAGATTCTGCCAGAAGAGAAATAGCCAACCTCAAAAAATGCAAAAATAACCTTAGATCTTAAGTCAATTTGCATTTTCTTAACAATATTTTGCCTAGTATTATTAATTTTAAAGTGAATAAGTTCTATTTAGGTATACTGAAAATCTGAAAGGTTCCTTTTCAGTCCCAGTTCAGTTAATGTCACGGCACATCCCAGAACTCTGAGATTAGGGAAGCAAAATTTACTGGCACCCTGCCATCTCTAGCCATCTTCCAGTTATATTTATAGCGTAGGGAAGTCCCAATGCTACTTTTACCACATATGTGCAGTACAAGTGAAAATCTTTTGTATCTGGGCTTGTTTTCAAATCTATTAACTTGGGACACTCCAGCAGGTGTTGTCTGGGAAGTTGCCTACCAAATATATCTCCCAGTGACAGCAGAGAGATCTAATGGAAATTCAACTGATTGCATTGCACCAGTTTTCTGTTCAAATTATGCTACAACTTGACTGGAGCAGAAAGTGCGAGTTAGACTGGAGCTTTCATTCTAGGTTTTAGTTTATATTTTGCAGTTTGCCACAAATTGCTCAGTATTTCAATACAAAATATGTATTTACTGTTCTTGAATCATTTATAATACATGCAACTCTCTAAGGTGCGCAGACAATGTGTGTGTCTGTAATACAAAGCTTTTGCCTAGTAAGCTGTACAATAAGTGTTCCAGCTATTCACTGCGTAACATACTGTGCTTAACTGTAGAGAAGGTACAAGGCAATTTAGACTTTATTGTTGGAGGCAGCATAATGAACTGAATTATTTTATGTCAACAGACTTCTGAAACCAATTAAACATTTTAACAGCATGCAAACAAATACAAAAACATTCCCAGGACTGCTATTGTAATTTACTTTGATATTTTCTTAAAACTAATCTGGACCATGTCAGGTTAGAAATCACAGCACAATACATGTTATTAAGGTCTTGCTTACAGACTGGTTGCTGTGGTTTTGCTGTCATGAAAGGCTGCTATTTGAGCAAGGACAGGACAAGAACTGTCCTTCAAAAACATAATAACAGCATACATCTTAGGTTTTGTAACGCTTTGCTGAGAGAAAAGACCTAAACATCTAACACAATCTTTTATTTCTTGTATTTATAGTTTTTTTTACAGAGCTGATGTAGAACAGACATTTGTTTCATATACAGATATTTTCTTAGCAGCTGAAACACTGGAGAAATAGTGCTTGCATAGTGTTGAGCAGCATGCTAAATTGTCCTTATCAAAAATGGCCCAGTACAGAAGTCTGCAAAAGGATCCCTGGCTAGCATTATGATAAATGTCAAAAAAGGAAGCAATAGAATGTACCAGTGACAGCAACAGTGATGTAGCCATAATGTAACTGAATTTGAGTGAAAAAATAATTACTGCAAATTCGAAAGTGTTGTACGAGGCACCACATTCATGACTATGTGACAAGCTGTGTGTGCTGGTTCATCATGGAGCAAGAGTGCAGTTAGCATTTCTAATTTCTAATTTCATATGGTCCAGTACTATGAAAGCATTTCAAGAATCTAGAACTAGAAAAATAATACAGCCATTGAAATTGGAAGTGATGCTGTGGCAGTCTTTCTAGCCACATTAATGACACATAAAAAACAAAAGTGAGAAGGATTTCCATACATATCATATATAAAGAAGATAATTATATATTGTTTATGTGCATGCCTTCTGAATTATGGAACTGTACACAGTATACAAAATCCTTTGGAAATGCACTATTATACAGAGCATGGAAAGAAGAGATGCTGTACAAATTTATATTTTGCTAAACAAAGTCCAACGAAACCCAATTTTCTTTGTAGTTAATTTCTATGATGATGAATTAAGTAAACCATAAAAAGAGACAGCAAAATTATCTGTTCAGCAGTTACCAGCACTGGAAATATTTAAAAATAGCCAGCTTTCAGAATTCTGTAAAGAAAACTGAAGGAAAATGAAAATGCTTCTCTTTATAGGGCTGTTCAAAACCAAGAGAGTTCAGATATAGGATTCTGAGTGTTGAATCAAATTAAATGTTTCCAATTTACTAGATTTCTGCTTTCCTGTTCAGAAATTCCATTTTGGTGCTATTAAGATGTGACATTAATTAATCTATAGAATATTTAAGATTCTTGGATGGAAGATCCTATGCTACTGCACACATTATTACTGAACATATGGCAACTCAAAAATAGAAAAAAGAATCAGCACAAACTCATACAGATTTAAAATTATCATAAATAAAAATTTGTTTACTGCCCCTTCTCCATCCACAAACTGATTTTTAAAAGTGTCACCTCTCTCATTCACTAATCACATACTTCTAACTAAGACAAGCAGCAGATTTTTTAAAATTTCTGTATCTACTATATTCAAACATTTATTTGGATCCCTTGCAAATTCAGTCTTTCTCAGAGTTCAAGTTAGTACTTTCATAAAGCAGACTCCTCAGTCAGTTGCAAACAATGGTGTGAGCCCAACTGAATTTAAAAGCTAACCTCTTTTGTTATCATCCAGGTGGAACTGTCCCTGAGGAAGGCTCAACTTCCATATTCATTGTCCTTTTCGGTTCACTGTCAAGGTGTACCACAAAGCCAATAATTATACAAACTTACTGGATGTACAGGGCAAAGAACAGGGAGAGATATTTTTATTGATAAAATGGTTAATTTTGTCAGTTTTTCTTGTATTTCAGAGGTTGTCTTTTATTCTTGTCCTCAAGATCAGCTAAAGCCAAGAACAGGCAGCTCTTTTATGATGCTCAAGAAATACACTCACTGAGCAAATGTATGTAAAAAATACTTTAACATATTTTGCTGCTAAAATTCATAGCAATATCTTTTCAATGTAAAATTGAGGTTTTGGAATTTGTACAAACCCCAGATATGTAAGATACAAAACTACAAATTTCATTTTCTGATATGTAACAAGAAAAAGCAAGATCTGAAAAAGTAAGTCTCCAGTCACTCTTTTGTCAAGTAACTGGACTGAGGTTTTAAGCAGCTCAGTTTCAGATTATAAATCTCCAGAATTTCACTAAAGAGATTGCATCAGATCATTAAAATCTGATTAAAACTGAAAACATCTGGGTACTAAAGTAACAACGCAGATTCCCTGTAACTGGCTTTGAACCTGAAGACAGGTCAGTGTTTGTCTTTTTTTAAATGTCAATATTTGCAGTATATTTTCAGAAAATACCACATAGCGTTTTGTTGGCCTCTGCTTCTGTTTGCCCATACAAGATGCATTTTGCTATTTGTTGCTCCTGAGGAGAAGCTGCTATGACACTACTGTTTTTAATGTGAAAATACTATAATGGGAACTTAATGTGAGTGTGGCAAATAAACCTGGTGCATTAGTTAACAAGAGAAAGTGGTATAAATTTCTCTAGCTATATTATTTCTTTCTCTAAAGGGACAAGGATTTGAGTTCTTGTAGCACAGTGTTTTACAAATGGATGCTTTGTCTTGATCTTGTGAAAACTGTTCTTGTCCTTCCCTCTCTGCCTTTCTCCATCCCAGCCTCTTTCTCACCATCAGCCCAACTACACCCAAATCAGCTAGGGGAAAATTGCCATTTTGGGTCCCCTTCATTCACTACTAATTCCCAGCCTTTCAGAAGAGTGAGGCAACAGCATTCAGGAGAGAGAATCATACTCTGAAGAAGCCTCTCTTAATCAAATGCTCTGCTTCCTTTTTAGTAAGCATGCCATACCAACAAATAAGTAGTGAAAGAGGAGGGAGAGAAGATATGAAAGATTCACTTGTTTTTGAAATGTTAATGACTGTAAGAGAATTAAAAGTATTCCTCTTATAGAGCAAACTGCCAATGTTTTGTATCTGTTACGTACAGAATTAATTTCAAAATAATTAACTGGTTACATCTGAGACATTTCAAAAATGATTATGCAGACCTGCAGCTGAAAACTTTGAGAATGTTATTAATATATTACATCAGGAAATGGTACGGTCTGTAAAATTACACTATTTTCAAGGAAAGAGAGTACTGTTACTGGTTGGATATGGTTTATAAATAAGAGGATGCAATCATGAGAAAATTAGATAGATAGAGTTTAGAGAGAACATTTAAAGATCATTTATGACATAACTGCAGAATATAATTCCAGAGATGAAACTACTTGTTTTCAGTTCTTCTGTTAATATGAAGTATTAACATGTTGAATTATGTGCAAATACTTTTTATATTTTAAAACAACTGCTTTTGCTTTTGAATGCAGATTGAACTTTTTCTTTGAAAATGGAATTAATTTCAGTTTAAATTAAATGCCAAGTAAAGTATCTATACATTTTGGTAACGTTGCTGAACTGAAAAGTGCTGTAACAAAACCACCTTCCGCTATGAAAAATAGCAGGACCGAATTCTCTTTCCTCAGAATACACTTCACTGGTCTTTGCCCACATTTGGTGAGGTTTTATTTGCAAAATGAATGCATGATTTACTGTAGGTATCAATCAAACACTTAGAAATGCATCAGTTATAGTCATAACTTGCATCTTAGAAAAATAAAACAGGAACAACAGATTTGTGATTAAGCACTGGATGAAGCCTTGGGAAAGCAGGGTTCAGTCACCATATCTTTTGTAGATTCCCTCTGGGCCTTTGCTAAATATCGTTGCTGTAATCAGTAGTACACCTAAGAACCACACTCAGGAGGCCACCCTGGACTAAACACTATGCAGCTGCAGAAAAGAAACTCTTACCTGAGAAGAGTTTAATTACTCTGTGCCTCAGTCACCTACCTGTAAAATGAGAATATTACTTCTATTTTTCTTTCTCATCTATTCTCTGGGTCAGGACGTTTCTTCTACTGTTTCTTTATATAGCACTTTGTACAGCAGGGGTCGAAGTTGGCTCCTGTTGGTGCTAGTGTGCTAATCCAATAATAACACTTCTAATCCAGCTACATGATGAAATTCATTGCATCTGGATTAAAACTTCCACAGTGTGGATGTCTGCATCAGCGCTAGCCCTGCTAGGCTCTTTTTATAGTCAAGGAAGAGAAAAAGACCCTCTTAAGACACAATTTGTCTCACCTGTTTTAGAGAAGATATATCACCAGATACCTGTTTCTCTCCTTTGGCTGCTGCGAGAGTCTAGGTGAGCAGCTCAGACATCGACCACTGATTCCATTCACAATACCTGTAGCCTTACAGATAGGTGATGACTAGCTGGATTGTATGGATTCTTGATTTATATGAATCATTGTTTCTTACCTAAGACACAAGAAAGTGTACTTACTAATTTCTGTGCCAGGAAGATCAATCTGCCCCCTCGTAAGATCCAGTATAAGTTGTGACACATTTCAGAGAGAAAAATCTTCAAATAGGACCTATTTTTATCTTTTTTTTAGTAATGGCTGCATCTTCATGTGTTTAAGAGCTATTTAGGCAATTTATAAAGGTTCTAATAATGCCCACGGGTACTTCATAGTAGGCCTGGACCTCTCTTTTAAAGTATAAGAATACAAAAGTAGATGTACTATAAATAAAATTCTTAATACCTTTGAAAAACTATTTTTGCTATGACATGTAGTGAGACATACAGAATATCTATGAGTACAATAGCATACAAAGTTTTTATCAAAGTCATTGAGAACAGTATGGATTACTCACTCCTGGCATCTTCTGTTCATAAGGAAGTGAACCATACAAACTGGATTATAGTTCTACAGCACTTTTTGAAAATTATTTGATACGGTATCTCATTCCATGCATATGAACACTTTCAGTGGCCAAACTTCCTTCGAGTTTGGACGGCCAAAGCGGGAATGGCCTCTCCCAGTGAGGATGGCCTCTCAACAGATTGGGCACCTCATTGTAATGTTGGAGAAGTAGTTGAAAAGCCTTTTTGGAAAGTAGAAATCTAATTTTTCTAAACCTGATATTGACAGTGGTTTGATCTGTGCTGCAGATAGAGGACCATCTCTGCAACCTCATGACCCTATGAAGAGATATTACTGAGAATATAATTAAACTGCAGAGAGATCTAAGCTAAAGAAATATACATGATTAAAGATTCAGGTATATGCAGATACAATCACTCTGGAGAAATGAAAAATGTCCTTGTTAATAGTTTGCACTTTCCCTGTCTGCTTTTGTTATTCACTTTCTTTTCCTTTTCTTTTACTTCTTATCTTTTAACCTTTCTTTTTCCTTCTCTAATTGATTTTTTTTTTTTTAGTATTTCCCTTTGCTATTTTATTTATGTTGCACTTCTTTTTCTCCCAATAAGGCATTCCTCCCTCGTCCAACTGGTAGTTCCTCCCCTTTTTCCTCATTAACTTATTAGCAAAACCAGGTTTTTTGAACTCCCTCTGAAAATCACTTTGACATTAGTGATCTTGTATTGGCTGTATAAGAAAACAGAGTTTAGTCTGCGGTGTTTCTTTTTGCTCCTAGGATACAATTCCCCTTGATCTCAATAGTGCATTTTGTGGTAGAACGGTGGAATTCAGTTTATTTTCTCAGAACTCTACAGATAGTTTGTTAAGAGCTTTGTAGCGTACATTGTACAAAACCCTGTAATTTACACTAATTTGCTATACTCTTCAGTTAACAGCATGCTACCAATTTAAAACTGCTCTGTGCAATCTTACAGCCACCAGGAAAGCGGAACAACTGAAATATAAAGAAAAGGCACTGCTGGAGAGAAGTAAGGGGATGACATCAACCCTTGTGGACAATGTTCACTAGGTCTTCATCCAGAAACTATCTATCTAGGAAGAGTGCTATAATACTAACATGTAAGAAACTATTTAAAACACTGGTACATTCACAATAATAAGACATATTTCCTTCAATTTTTAATAATTTTTCTTTATACTACGGTTCTCCCGGTGTGTCCAGATACTACGTTGTAGCTGCGATTTTCAGCAATTTATTTCATATAAACTCCTTGAAGTTTAATTGATAAATTGATGAAGCTTTGTGATAAGCATAAAATACTTCAAAACATGTGAGGAGGTAATAATTTCAGATGTCTGTGGAAAAGTTAGCAAGCATTTTAGTGTTACTTTTAAAACAAAGAAGACAAATTCTTCAGATCGATTAATCTGTTACAAGTTTTACGTAATAAAACATTCCACAGCATCATTCCAGGGCCTCAGAAACAAGATGTTTTGTGGAAATCAGACATTTTTATATCAACATTGAATAATTTATGAATATGCTTTGGGGCAGAGGATAATTCTGAGAACCCAGAAAAGTATCTTGCCAAGATCTGGGGGGTGAATATTAAAATATTCGCCTTCCATCAATCACATCCTCATTTTCCTAATAGAATAAGATCAGATATTCGAGTCTAATCATGTGCTATGAAAAATTAATTTAAATCTAATGCATAGCAGGTTTTTTTCACCTTATTTTTTTCCCATTATTCTAGCAGTGTTCTTTTCTTTAGATCTGGATTACATAGTACAGTGCCCATTCTCACAGTAGTCTCAATATCTACAGTGGTTTATTTGGGCTTTTTTAAAAGAACTGTTTTTCTTGTAGGGACTGCAAAATTTTCCTGTGATGATATCACTGCTAAACTCTAGATTGCTATGTCAGATAGAAACAGAAGGTACTTTAATGCCCCTGCTTTAACCTTGAGAAATACAGACTGTAGTTAATGTAATTTTTGTTTTAGTTAGGGATTGTAAGAGCAGGCTTGTGTAATCTTTACCTTACTGCAATAATAGTAAATTCATCTGGATGTGGTAGAAAGTGGAAAATGTTCTGCGAGGACTACATCTATTGTTAGAGGGAGTAGGATTTATCTGACTAATTGCAGATGTCCATGTAGTTTTATTACTGCCTTTTGAGGACATCCTTTAGAGCCATGGAGGCATGATTCGTAACACAGACATCAACATCTGGGGAGATACATTGCAATCTGCAAAAGCCTGTTTATTTCCAGCGACTGTAAAGAAAGCCTAAGTTCAGTAATTGTGATACTACAGTTGCTATAGATCCTACACCACCAGTGAGTGCAGAGACATAGGTGTCAGGTGAGGCAAAGTTCACCTTATAGCACCAGCTGGGGGACGAGGTGGAGCAGAACACAGCAGGTCATATGCGTCCCAGAGCTGTCCACGGAGGGAAGATCAGTCAACAGAGGGAAAATAGGAGGAGATTTGTGCAACAACAGGTCTTTCAGATGGTCTGATGCTTCCAGAGACTGCTTCACGCTTGCTGTTGGGGGAATATGGAGGGCTCACCTCGGCTTTTAGATACAGGGATACCTAAATTTGTATGGAAACGAGAGCCTTCAGCTTGCAGTTTTTCCTCTTTGATATTTGAGTTACCAGAGACCTTTGTTCCCAACAAAGCATCTTTGCATTGTGATCAGTCTTTAAATTCAGGCTTTAAGAATTTAGTGGCTAAACTCTGCTTGAGATCTATGGAAGCAGGTTTTCATACTCTTGACTTTTAACTGCATTAGAATGATACTAAAAAAGCATAGACATAGCACAGAAAGTTTTAAACCTGCTTAAATTTGTTTCTATGGCTTTGATGTTATTTGTCTCAGTGCTGTTTTGGACTTTTTTCCTGCATTACGAAGTTACTTAAATTCATATTATTTTTTCTTCCAACGAAACAAGGTGTTGAAAAATCTCCATCTAACCTTTTTCTGGAGATTTCCTCCTGCTTTTTATTTTCACTTTGCATGCTTTATTTTTACTTTCCTGTTTTTAATCAATCTTTTTCTTTCTGTGTTAGAAGCCAAAACCACTACATTTTTCTAAGAGAAGCTTGCATTAGAGAAATTGTAACTAAAAGAATCCGTAAAGACAAATATTGATTTAAGATGTGCTCATACAAATGAGGAAAACACTCTCTTGCAACTTCATAAAATCTGTAGCTTTAACTGACCCAAGAAGAAAAATATTGATTACTTTCTTTAGCCTACTTAAAAAAAGGAACTCAAAATGTACTTTTCTGAATATGCTGCTTCTGAGGACCTGATGGGCACTTCTATCTCCATTTGTCTCTGTAGAACAAGTGGCTAAAAGCTAAACTTCACAGTGAATTTAACATCTCAGTAAGAATACCTTGAAGAAACAGAAATGTGCTTCTGACAATGTAATGTGATTTTAATATTTCAGGGTATTAGATTACCTCTTCCCCCCGAGGGATTAAAAGGGTAAAAAATTGCAACAGCTATACTTGCTTCACAAAGTTTTCTGAACAACATCATCTCTGAAGTTAAAACTTGGTATGGGCTACTGGGAGTGTGGCCAACTCATAATTTCATTGTAGGAGTTGACGCTCCTACAGGATAGTGGCCATTTGAAGAAAAATACTTTCAAATTCAAATATGTGGAAACCAAGCCTTAAGTGATCCTATTTTAGGTGCTTCATTTAAGAAGGCAGACTCTCCAGGCTTTCTCAATATTCTGTAGGTAGAAATAGACTTCTGAGCAAGATGTGGAACGCTTTCACTAGCTTTTCTTTTTATTTGGATTCTTGTGGAACCAGTCTTTCTCCTTTGGCAACAGTGGGACCCTAAACAGGTAGCCCCTTCTTTTAGGGCACCTAAAATGTTGTGGCTTCAAAGAAAACATTGAAGATTAAATCTGAGCACAATTCAAAACCTCAGAAATCGGACTTGTTTAAAACCTCCTCTCTACTTCGTTAAAAAATAACGTTCCTTTCACAGAAAAGAGAACAACAATCAAGAAGAAACGTGAATTAGCTTATGCAGATTTTGCCTTTCTGAACAACCTGAGCTTCTAGTTTGTAATATCATATTGCTAAGCTATAGATCAATTGCAACTTTAAACCATACTTTGACTGCATAATGTAATGTTATGGAAGCAAATATTTTAAGCCAACCATTCATCTAAAATAATCTATTTCTCTAATCATCATATTGATATTTTGAGTGCTTCACTGATGGACAGGAAATTGATACATGCAGAGCAGATGAATGTTGTGAAAATTAGACATGTAAATTATATATTACACATAAAATAAATCCTAAACCTTAAAACATTCTTTTTCTATTGCAGTGATAAGGGTAAATGTCTTTAGAATAAGAGAGAGATGACCAATATTGTCATCTCTTACTCCACAATCATTTTTCTTTCACTTACCATTATGATAAAGAGTCTCATTTGCAAATAGTGTGACTTACTTTAAAATTTAATCTGGCACCTGATTGGATAAATAAGGTCAATTTAGGACGAAGCAAAAGGCTATTATTACACTGAACATCTGTCACTCTTTCGCACCGCAATTCATCTGATAAAATGCTTAACTCTTCATCAATTTCTTGACATAATAGGAATGAAGTCATCATAATAGAGTACTGTCGTAAGATCGGTGTTTCACACTTTGAAAATAAATGTCTTGACTCTGCCTCAGCATTAATGTGGCAGCGGGAGACCATTAACCTAAGACAACTTTGGTTGCCATTGACATTATCTCTTAATTAAGAACATACTTCTGAGCATTTTTTTGGGGAGTTTGAAGTTTTTCAAATTAAGAGTATAAAATCTTGTTTTGTATAACAATTATGTTACTTGAAGGAAACAACAGCAAATGAAAGGGAGATTTTTAGTAAGAGTAACCATATCTACAATGTTAAATTACAAGCAACTGCAATGTACAAATATGAAATATTAATAAGAAAATATGCTGAATGATAGAGTAGTGCCAATACAGTAATATTTCAGAACCATAATATTCTACACATGATTTCACTTCTTTCAAATTGTGTATATAGAATGAAAGTTAATATACTCATTTAAGATACAAACCTTATTAAAATTAATGATTTAAGACATGGCTTTTATATTCTGAATTTTCTTCCTTCTTTGCTACTGGTTAAGAGTAATTTCTGAGGTAGTCAGAAATAATGACAACCGAGTACAAAGATTTATTAGCAAAATATCAAAATTAAATAATATTCCCAGCTAATGCCATGGACAAATGTTTAAAACTTCTTGCAACTTAGTAGTAGATCTTGCAGAGTATTTTATTTTCATCATTGTTCTTTCCCTCTTGTTTGCAAATTCCACATCTATTTTGCAATACGTATGAATATGCTGGTTATTCAAAAACAGTCCGAAGTATCTACAGTAAAATACTGTTTGCCTGTTGATAGTTATGCTGTCCTGCTTTATGTCCCCTGATTCCAGGAGAGCTATATGACTTCACATAAACAATGCCATATGACTGATGTAACTAGTCAACACATACCAGATTGCCAATACTACAAGCTGAAATTCACTTGCAAGAGATATCCCAGTGTCTTGTTTAAAATTTGCATGTAGTGACACAAATGAATAATAACATCTGAGCACCAGTGGAAACTGAATAAGAACCAAGCACATAGATAATTGAATCTTTTTTTTTTCTTCCACTTACGGCATCCAAATATCTGTTCAAAATAGGAAACAAAAATGAATACACCCAGAAACACTTATCTGCTTCTGGAAAACAAATATTATCAGAATGATTGGAAAATTTATGATTACCACAGTGCATTAAATTTATTATTCATTCAAATAAAAGACCAGCCTGCCACTGTGCCTAAGGGACCCAAAAGACCACTTAATTCTAATAGATTAGGAATCTCCAAGATGTGTGAAAATGTTGCCTCGTGTCACAATGAAGGCAGTTCACAAGGCATGACCCATCAGGGTATTCACCTCACTTTCATGTACACAAAACCTAATCCCGACTGAATATCTATATGGTTACACACTGCTCTTCATGACAACTCTTTCTCTGTATGGAATGTACAGAATAGCCTAGACACCTAATCAGGGCTCTTAATTCATATGCTTAATTTAAACTCTCACATTACTGCAATGCACACGTCTCTAACCTTTGACCAGATGGCTCAGTTGTCAAATGTCTCCCTTCCTTTCCACATCTTCAAAAAATACCTGGACCATTACCCTCTCCAGGTATTCCATGAATTTTGAAAGACATGCTCTAAAATGACTGGGCAGGACATGAATGAAAAAGTCATGACTTTGGCAGCTTGTAGCCCTCTCATACCACTTCTGCCATAAATAACTTGCAGAGGAACAGTGCAAACATGTAGCTGTCATTTGTCCAGGCTGTGCTGAATATAACTATACTCTAGAAAAATCATTAGAATTTATGATAATTCATAACTGCACTCAGCTATATGTTGCGGGTTTGATGGTCAAGCTATTCTAGTCATAACAGTCAAAACATCCATCATAACAATGTGAGGAGGTGTATTTGGAAAAAGGCAAAGTGTGGATCTATGTACACACCAAAACATATATCCATGTAAATGAACGATGTACAGTCTGGTGACGCAATCAAAATCAGCACCTGAGTCTGGTAAGATGTGAAGACTGCATGGCTATGAGAATTTTCTTTATGATGATGCTTTGTCTGTAGGCTGAAGGAATAGGAGCATCAGACCATGCCTCCATCCTCATCTATTAGGTATAAATAAGCCACTAGAAGGCAATAGTGCTGTGCCTGCATTTGGATTGAGAAGTTCAGGTTTTAAACATACTGCAACCAGCCTTCAAAATAAAAAGGTAATTACTATTGCACAGCTTCCAGACAAAATTTGCCTCAGAGTGACCTCTATACTAGTGAGTAAAACAGGGCCCTGAGGTGACCCCGGTGAAGCTGCCCAAGGTCTTATGTATTGTCCAACTGTCAGTGTGGTTCTTGGTTCAGTTCTGGGCTGTGCCAGTGCAAGGAATCCCAGACAGTGCCAGCCTGCAGTAGAGGGAATGACATGTCCCTCACACTCTTCCCACCACTCTCTTTCTGCATAAGTGAAAAAAACTTTGTCTTGTGGGTGTGATCTGTGCCATGCCTTTAAATCTTCGGGCCAGAGAATTGTTACAGGTCTGCATTTTTTAACATCATGGGCACAGTCACAGTCCTACAAAATGATGTCTACATTGCGTTTCTTCTAGAAATATGGCACTGTATGCTTTTTCAGGTGTGGCTGCATACTTCAAATCAAAACCATCATTAACCGCAAAAATTTTTCTCAGGTGTAAACATCCTTACACAATCTTTAAAAATACTCGTTATTACTACTTCATCTTAATGCTAACTTGTTTCCTCTCCCAGGTTGACATAATTCTAATTAGATTTTTTCCCCCCTTAAAGTATGTCAATATTCTAATGGATAATTTGTATTCCATATAAGCTGAATTCAGCTGGGACCGTAGATCTAAATTTTATTTTCAGAAGCATTTTAATTCACCTAACAAGGTTGATGTGGATTTGTAGCATGAAACACTTTCAGAAATCTTGATTCCAGGAATACCCTAAGAACTTTGGTTGTGAATGCTTCTTCTTCAAAATGAAGAAGTATTATGGGACCGCTTTATTCCTGAGATGGCAACTGCCAGGAATCGTGTCTTTTTCCAGTGAAAAATGAATAGTGGAAAAAACACTGCAGAGGAGTTAGTTAAACAGAGCAATTTCCTTTGTGTATCTCTAATGCAAACACCTAAATCCAGAGGGAGCAGGCATGATGGTTTAAACGAGAAAAGAAGCAGTGCTAACTGAGGCTGACAATTCCTTTTCTCATATGGAGATTCTAAAACAGAGTTTAATGGACTTTAAGGAGAACAAACAAGACTTCAGTACATTGATGCTTCAGTTTCTTACTTTCTTGGCTGTTTGTATACCTGAAGAACTTACAACGACATGAGAAAATGGATTCAGTTTAAGATTAGAGCTTCAGGGTTAAGATTTGCACAACAGCTTAGATCTCAAATGTCATTTTGACAACTGAGTGAAAAGTGTGTACCTTAAAAACAGTCCTTCAGCTCTAGCACCTAACTTTCTACTAGAAAAGCTCGTAGGCAGCCATGTTTCTATGGCTGGCCTTATGCATGGCTTATTTCAATGGTTTTGGTGTCACAAAATCACAGAATCACAGAATGGTAGGGGTTGGAAGGGACCTCTGTGGATCATCTAGTCCAATGCTCCTGTCGAAGCAGGGTCACCTACAGCAGGCTGCACAGGACCGCTTCCAGGCGGGTCTTGAATATCTCCAGAGAAGGAGACTCCACAACCTCCCTGGGCAGCCTGTTCCAGTGCTCCGTCACCCTCAGAGGGAAGAAGTTCTTCCTCATGTTCAGACGGAACTTCCTGTGCTTCAGTTTGTGCCCATTGCCCCTTGTCCTGTCGCTGGGCACTACTGAAAAGAGCTTGGCCCCATCTTCCAGACACCCACCCTTCAGATATTTATAAGCATATATTAGGTCCCCTCGCAGCCTTCTCTTCTTCAGGCTGAACAAGCCCAGCTCCCTCAGCCTCTCCTTGTAGGAGAGATGTTCTAGTCCCCTCATCGTCCTCGTAGCCCTCCGCTGGACTCTCTCCAGTAGCTCCTCATATTTCTTGAACTGAGGAGCCCAGAACTGGACACAGTACTCCAGACGAGGCCTCACTAGGGCGGTGTAGAGAGGAAGGAGAACCTTCCGCGACCTACTGACCACACTCCTCCTAATGCACCACAGGATCCCATTGGCCTTCTTGGCAGCCAGGGCACACTGCTGGCTCATGGTTAACCTGTTGTCCACCAGGACACTCAGGTCCCTCTCCGCAGAGCTGCTCTCCAGCAGGTCCGCCCCAAGCCTGTACTGGTGTATGGGTTTGTTCCTCCGTAGGTGCAGGACCCTGCATTTGCCCGTGTTGAACCTCATCAGGTTTCTCTCTGCCCAACTTTCCAGCCTGTCCAGGTCACGCTGAATGGCAGCACAGCCTTCTGGTGTATCCACCACACCTCCCAGTTTGGTGTCATCAGCACACTTGCTGAGGGTACATTCTAACTCTTCATCCAGGTTGTTGATGAATCACAGAATCACAGAATCACAGAATAGTAGGGGTTGAAAGGGACCTCCGTGGGTCATCTAGTCCAACCCCCCTGCCGAAGCAGGGTCACCTACAGTAGGCTGCACAGGTTCTTGTCCAGGCGGGTCTTGAATATCTCCAGAGAAGGAGACTCCACAACCTCCCTGGGCAGCCTGTTCCAGTGCTCCGTCACCCTCAGAGGGAAGAAGTTCTTCCTCATGTTCAGACGGAACTTCCTGTGCTTCAGTTTGTGCCCATTGCCCCTTGTCCTGTCACTGGGCACCACTGAAAAGAGCTTGGCCCCATCCTCCTGACACCCACCATTCAGATATTTGTAGGCATTTATAAGGTCCCCTCGCAGCCTTCTCTTCTTCAGGCTGAACAAGCGCAGTTCCCTCAACCTCTCCTCGTAGGGGAGATGCTCCAGTCCCCTCACCATCCTTGTAGCCCTCTGCTGGACTCTCTCCCGTAGCTCTTCATCTTTCTTGAACTGGGGAGCCCAGAACTGGACACAGTACTCCAGATGAGACCTCACCAGGGCAGTGTAGAGGGGAAGGAGAACCTCCCTCGTCCTGCTGGCCACACTATTCTTGATGCACCCCAGGATCCCATTGGCTTTCTTGGCAGCCAGGGCACACTGCTGGCTCATGGTTAACCTGTCGTCCACCAGGACACCCAGGTCCCTCTCCGCAGAGCTGCTCTCCAGCAGGTCCACCCCAAGCCTGTACTGGTGCATGAGGTTGTTCCTCCCCAGGTGCAGGACCCTGCACTTGCCCTTGTTGAATCTCATCACGTTCCTCTCTGCCCAGCTTTCCAGCCTATCCAGGTCACGCTGAACGGCAGCACAGCCTTCCGGTGTATCTACCACACCTCCCAGTTTGGTGTCGTCAGCAAACTTGCTGAGGGTACATTCTAACTCTTCATCCAGGTCATTGATGAAGAAGTTAAACAAGGCTGGGCCCAGTACTGACCCCTGAGGGACACCACTTGTTACCAGCCTCCAACAAGACTCAGCGCCGCTGACGACAACCCTCTGAGTTCTGCCATTCAGCCAGTTCTCTATCCACTTCACCGACCACTCATCCAGCCCACACTTCCTCAGCTTCCCTAGGAGGATATCATGGGAGACTGTGTCGAAAGCCTTGCTGAAGTCAAGGTAGATAACATCCACGGCTCTCCCTTCGTCTACCCAGCCAGTCATGTCATCATAGAAAGCTATCAGATTGGTCAGGCATGATTTGCCCTTGGTGAATCCATGCTGACTACTCCTGATAACCTTCTTTTCTTCCACTTGCTTGATGATGGCCTCCAGGATAAGCTGCTCCATCACCTTTCCCGGGATGGAGGTGAGGCTGACCGGCCTGTAGTTCCCTGGGTCCTCCTTCTTGCCCTTTTTGAAGATTGGAGTGACATTGGCCTTTCTCCAGTCCTCGGGCACCTCTCCTGTCCTCCAGGACCTCTCAAAGATGATGGAGAGTGGCTCAGCAATGACATCCGCCAGCTCCCTCAGCACTCGTGGGTGCATTCCATCGGTGCCCATGGATTTGTGGACATCCAGATCACTTAAGCGATCCCTCACACAGTCCTCCTCGACCAAGGGAAAGTCGTCGTCTTTGTAGGCTTCTTCTCTTACCTCCGGGGCCTGGGATTCCTGAGGGCCAGTCTTAGCACTGAAGAAGTTAAACAAGACTGGGCCCAGTACTGACCCCTGAGGGACATCACTAGTTACCGGTGTCAAATTGTCTGGCTTCAGCCTCAGTGGAAATACAGACTAGCTGACACCTCACTTACAGTAGTTGTGTTGGATCATCCTTAAAACACTACAAAAATATATTTAAAAAGTATAGCATTTTAAAAGAAAAACTGAAAGTGTGCCAACTTCTCGTGCCTTTTAGCTCAGTGGGCAGAGACTAACTTAGATATGGGGGACTTGGTTTTGGTCTTGTCCCTTCTTGGGCTAGGCAAAAATTTGAAACAACGTATCCCAATTACCGGGCAAACATTCTACTTACTAGAAGGGCTGGGGAGGGGAAGACTGTATGACCATCCTCCTGATGACACCATACTGGTCAAAGGGTCAAGGGAGATTTTCCAGTGTATAAATATTGTAGTGGATTAGAGACCAAGGTGTTCAGTAATTTTAGTACCTGCTCAGTATTGGAACTAAAGGTCCTACAGAATTTTCTTGGTAGCAGTAAGATCACAGAGGAGTAAGGATCAGAGGATCCAAATTTTAAATTTATGTGCTGTCACTTTGGTGTCCTAGTCTCAAATGTATGGAAACCTAATATTATGAGATGAATTAAAAAAAGACTGAGATGAAGTCACTTCTTACGGGTAATTATAAAGTACTTAGTTTCCATGTTTCTGATTTTTTTTTGAGTTTCTCATATTATTTAATTAATACAGCCCTTAAGGCCCATTTATACTTCATGTAAATCAAATACAAATGAGCTGGAGATAGTATCATGGGGAATGGAATGAAATTAATTAATATATTACTTATCATTAGTTATTAATAATTATTTTTTCCTGTACAATTAAAACATGCCTGTACTGTAGGAAAAGCCATAAAAAGTTAGTGTGTTTTGTTAAACTTCATTCTTGGCCTCCAGATACCCCAAATTACCAGCTATTAGAGAAGGATTCACATTCCGTAACAGCCATGAGCTGGTACTGTCAGCCAGGTGCCCTTCCTAGGGTGTTATCTCTCAATGGTATGTCCATCACCAGGGAGAATCTGTACGCTCACCAGGAAGTGTTGAGATTTTTGAGATGTTGAACAGATGCAGGTTTGTGCATAAGCCCAGCTTGGTAGTTAAACACAGATTCTGAGGACAATATGTCATCTGTTGGAAGTATTCCTGTGGAATTTTCTTCTCTCATCATTCATGCTTATTTCTCTCATCTATCTTTCTTCTTTCAGACAAGGTCTGACAACTAAAGTGACATTAAATAGCATGACAGCCAACTATACAAAATCAATCTTTCGAAGGCTGTATGCCCCAAATACTATTACGTTACAAAGAACCAACACAGAACACCATGAAGGCACCTGAGTATGTACTCACTCCCACCATGGTGCCATTTCTGAAATGACAAACTTAATGATTATGAAAAAACCATTCACTATATTGGTGCATTATGTCCACTATTATGTCCACTAATAATGTCCTACTGTGAAGACTGCGCTACTAAAGAAAAAAACTGATGAGCAAAAATATTTTATAACTCATGAACTGGACTTGGCACAATGTATGCACAGCTCGTAAAAGTATCTATTAATACTCACTTTTATTATACACTATGTATGGTAGACATGTACTTTGACAGAGGCAAAGCAAAATATTGTAACCATAGCCTATATAAACATGTCCTTTTTTGTCTTTTTTTTTTTCAAAGAAGGTGAAATGCTAAATGTTCTAGAAAGTATACTTAGACAATTTAGAAATGTCATATAGGAAAATTAGAGCTATGTATATCAAATAGACTTTTTAATGGAAGACTTTTTGAATAAGCCTCTTAAAGACTTTTAAAATTATGTTACTAACAATACTGAATCAGTTAATTCCCTCTCATTAAAACTTCACTTTTATGGGGAGCGACATTTGCATTAGTCTCCAATCATTATGAGCACCGTAGAAAAGTGGAAAATATATTATAAAATAGCTCAACACTGCTGTCACTTCATCAAGAAAAATTCACCATGACATATGCTGTTCCCAATGGAGAGCTAGTACAAGAAAAAGCCTACTCTGTCCTTGCAAGTGTCATGTTTAATGAATGTATTTGACAAATTCTGAGATCTTTAGTAATACATAATGACACAGAATGATTGAAGCAGAATATTAAATGTATTCTAACTATTCAGTTCAAATCAAACTGCATGAATATACAGACCAGGTACACATTTCATTTCAACTGGTGACATGAAAATCCCAAAGCAACATGTTTATCAATTTATGCACATTGCAATTAGAATGTGTTACACTGCCCTATCAAAGATGGAGCTTTAAGAGAAAATAAAAGAATCTCCTTTTCTTTCTGGGTACTTTACAACGAAAACTGTATGTAATGAGTAGAGCATGATGTTAACATACAAACATTATTAACTGTATCTTACTGTGTCCCACAATTTGTGAATAGTGAAGAAACAACAACTGTCTTTAGGAAGGACTTGACATTTGGCAGTTCTGGCCGTTGACTGAGATGAACAAGAATATTCCGTTATGTATTTACATAAATGACTTGCACTCGGTTCTAGACGAACTTAATAGTTTCTTCTTTTTCTATATTAATTGCTGACAACACGGATACTCAAGCCGCCAAATTTTCGTTGACTTAGTGTATGTTTAGTGTAGATTAATAATACAAAAATTGAAAAAATGCATTTTCTGATTAGCATAAAAATTTGAGGGGCTGGCTTTTTAGGAGAGACAAATAAAAAAATAGCGAATTCAACCATGCTGAGCTTTGATTTGGTAATTTTTCTTCTTCCTTTGCACCTTCGGTAGGATTTTCAAAATGAGCAATTTCATAGAATTTAATGGCTGAGCTGATATCACTGGAAATAAAGGTTGGCCAAAAATGAGTGCTTCTCAAATACTGTTGCATACCATCTGGATCCAAAAGAACAAAATGAGTCTTTGCTTATTGGATAATTTTCTGTCTTTCTTACCCCATTTATGTTTACTACATTTAGGATTTGGAGTTATTTCTGTGTATCTTATATACACAAGAAATATGATTAAAAGCCTGTTGATCTAGTACAACCGTGAGAATAATAATGTAAAAAAAAATACATTTGTTGTCAACTTGAAGAATTTTGTTTAAGTAAGTCCTTAGTATAAAGATTTGTCCTTTGCTTCCTGAATCTATTCCGAACCTTTACGGTCAAAGCCTTGATTATAATGTGCTTCAATATTCACATTTCTGCAGTGGAAAGCATTATTGTTGTTAATATACCCAAATGAATGAAAATGCGTAGTTAAACATGTAGGTAAAAATTCTATTGCAAGCGATGTACTTTCCATAGGGATCATCAATAATAAAAGAATGATGCTTCTTCATGATTAAATATTGCACTATACTGTATTACAGAGTAGCAAGCAGAACATTTAATATACTGCACATTATTTTTCCTTTTCCTTACTTAAATCTTTCTAGTAAGCACACACCGTGACAGCCGGAAACACAATAATGACTGAATATGCACAGATACCACTACATCATTCTTCCTCTATTAAAACCATATTGCATGTAGCAATGATGTTCTGGCTGCTCAGTGTTATTTCTGGGTCAGCATCATATCTTTCCAGGAAAGGTGTTTTTGCTGTTGGCTTGACTGTCCTTCTTTCTGATTTAACTGACATAGTTGAAACCATGCCAAGGTGAGAGAGCATTTCAAGTTCAGCAATGAGGAAAGCAGCTTGGGTAAGTGCCATGAACAAGGAGCTTTCTGAGAGAGATGTGGAGCAGAGATTCAGTACATGATCTTCTTGAAATAGGAAGACATGCACATTTGCACAGTGAATTCTGTTCTACCCCTTTCCTCCTCTTTCCCTCCCAGATGAAATAGGGAACAAAGAACAGGTATTATGTTATATATCATTCACCCCAAAACACTAAACTTTGAATAAAAATCTGAAGATGGAAGTATTTAATTAGAGTAATTTTTGTGGTAAATCTTATCTATAGAAAGACTTCCCAAGGAAAATAATTCACTTGCTTCAAGGTAGAATGAGATTTTCTTCAAAGAAGCCCAGAAAAGAAAGAACTGTCATAGCATTTAAGAAGAAAGTAGTGCTGTTGCAATGATTCCTCTTTCTGTTTCCCTTCTTAGCAAGATAACCCGGGTACAAGATACTTTTTAATTATTATTGTTGTTTATTGTAAGTATGAAACCTTGAAGCAGCACAGGCAGGGTTCCTGTGTCCACTGCACTAAGTATTGTGCAAACAGAAGAACCGAGGTAGGCAATTTAGATTTAAGACAGCTCAATGGCAAGTGCAGGCAGACAGCAACTGCAAAGGCACGAGGTAACGTTAGCCGGTATGAATGACAACAGTTTTGTCAGGGGTTGTGTAAGAATTGCATCAAAGGAAAGGCAGAATCTGTGATTTGAAGGAAAACAGTGAGTCAGGTTGACAGGTACTTATGGGACATACCTTTAGGTTATGGATGAAATCATGGACAGTGCATACTGGAAAAGTCTGCTGAGAGTGTGAGGGAACAAGCTGGGGATATATGTGTTTTGGTGACTATGTGCATCTGAACAGTCCTAAAACAGAGATGTTATGATTGTGGGGGTCAATAAAGTGGACCAGCATCAGAATACAGCATGACGTGGTGACTGTTATGGTAATTTTCAGGACTACAGCAAAAGGGTGTTTTAGCAATCCAGGCATAAATTGAACAGCTTAACTGGGCAGTGTGTGTGTGTATGTTTGTGTGTAGATAAAAACATCTGTATGATTAATGTTTGCATTTGAAAAGAAGTTCCCCAATACACTTCCTCCAGTAAAAACCAGTTAGGCCAGGGTACTAGACCTTAACAGAGCTTTGCATATGAAAGAACCTTAGTGACATTAGCCAAAAGAAAGAAACAACACTTAAAACTATTGAAGCTTCAATCTGATATGAAAAACAGAACAGTGACACAAAACACAGCAGCATCCTGTGACACGTGATTTCCCCAAGAATAAATAAATAAACATTTTTTGCCAGAAGCTTTCAGCTAACAGGGAAAGAGACAAGACTGAAAGCCAGAGCAGTGTCTAGTGGGCGTGCTCTAGGACAGTGGCTGGCCAGCAAGAATTTCAAGACAGCTTTTTAGAGGATGGAAGAAAAAAGTGGGAAGGGAAGGGAAGGGAAGGGAAAAGGAAAAGCAGTAAGACAGAATGTTTGGAGAGAAAAATAGGATGCAGTTTGGCTATGGGAATTTTCGCAAAAGCTTCTTTTGCTATCCGTTTCTTTTTAAATAGAAGTCAGCGTTGTGTAGCTGCTATTATTGTTGTGGTCTTCATTTCACCAGCTACAAAGGGTATGCTCTCTTCAGTACAACTTGTTCATTATACTGGCATAATTCCCAAAATAGCCTCCCAATCAGGGTCAAACACAGTTGTGATTTGCAGTCTGTATTGACTGACGAGCCAGCTGACTGAGACAGCTGGTACGTGATAGTCAGGCTTTAAGGCATTCCATGATTTCAAATTAATTCCAAAGGGTACATTACAAGTAGGCACAAAATAAACAATTTGCATGAGAACAAAAGATAATCTCATGAAATAACTATGGTATTTGTAAAGCATACAGTTCGAGAACAACCTCTCATTATTATTTATTGTCTGAGCACAGTAGAGTTGGTGTCAGGGCAATACAATAAAATACATATAGTATCATCACAAATGCACGTGCAGAAGGTTTACTGGTCGTGTTATCAGTACAAATTATGAGCAAACACCACCTATGTTGTGACTGTGTACATGGTCATGTACATGTATAAAACAGATCAACAAACTCCACAGAATTTCAGAAGGCCATTTCACCCTTACCATTATGATGGAGCAGCTTATCCTGGAGGCCATCATCAAGCAAGTGGAGGAAAAGAAGGTTATCAGGAGTAGTCAGCATGGATTCACCAAGGGGAAATCATGCCTGACAAATCTAATAGCTTTCTACGATGACATGACTGGCTGGGTAGACGAAGGGAGAGCCGTGGATGTTGTCTACCTTGACTTCAGCAAGGCTTTCGACACAGTCTCCCATGATATCCTCCTAGGGAAGCTGAGGAAGTGTGGGCTGGATGAGTGGTCGGTGAAGTGGATAGAGAACTGGCTGAATGGCAGAACTCAGAGGGTTGTCATCAGCGGCGCTGAGTCTAGTTAGGGGCTGGTAACAAGTGGTGTCCCTCAGGGGTCAGTACTGGGCCCAGCCTTGTTTAACTTCTTCATCAACGACCTGGATGAAGAGTTAGAATGTACCCTCAGCAAGTTTGCTGATGACACCAAACTGGGAGGTGTGGTAGACACACCGGAAGGCTGTGTTGCCATTCAGCGTGACCTGGATAGGCTGGAAAGCTGGGCAGAGAGGAACGTGATGAGGTTCAACAAAGGCAAATGCAGGGTCCTGCACCTGGGGAGGAACAACCCCATGCACCAGTACAGGCTTGGGGTGGACCTGCTGGAGAGCAGCTCTGCGGAGACGGACCTGGGTGTCCTGGTGGACAACAGGTTAACCATGAGCCAGCAGTGTGCCCTGGCTGCCAAGAAAGCCAATGGGATCCTGGGGTGCATCAAGAATAGTGTGGCCAGCAGGACGAGGGAGGTTGTCCTTCCCCTCTACACTGCCCTGGTGAGGCCTCATCTGGAGTACTGTGTCCAGTTCTGGGCTCCCCAGTTCAAGAAAGATGAGGAGCTACTGGAGAGTGTCCAGCGGAGGGCTATGAGGATGGTGAGGGGACTGGAACATCTCCCCTGCGAGGAGAGGCTGAGGGAGCTGGGCTTGTTCAGCCTGAAGAAGAGAAGGCTGCGAGGGGACCTAATATATACTTACAAATATCTGAAGGGTGGGTGTCTGGAAGATGGGGCCAAGCTCTTTTCAGTAGTGCCCAGCGACAGGACAAGGGGCAATGGGCACAAACTGAAGCACAGGAAGTTCCGTCTGAACATGAGGAAGAACTTCTTCCTTCTGAGGGTGACAGAGCACTGGAACAGGCTGCCCAGGGAGGTTGCGGAGTCTCCTTCTCTGGAGATATTCAAGACCCGCCTGGACGTGGTCCTGTGCAGCTTGCTGTAGGTGACCCTGCTTCAGCAGGAGGGTTGGACTAGATGACCCACAGAGGTCCCTTCCAACCCCTACCATTCTGTGATTCTGTGATTCTGTGATTATCAAATATGTACGTTTAAATATGCTAACATTTATGAGATCAGCTTCATTTGAAGTAAACTGTTAAGGTTTCATTAACTAAACGTAAAACCATGAGTGTATTTCAATGGCTGCTACTTTTGAGGGTTGTCACTTATTCTAGTCCTAAAGCTACCTCTGTTCTACACAAATTCTGATCAGAAATATACACAGCTAATAATTATTTATATCTGTGACATAGAATCATGAGAAGAGATCCTTTTTGTAGTGAACATTTAAGCCCAAAACAACTCAGGCAAACATTTCTTTCTTTGATGTTTGGTGTGTGTTTGAGAGACGTGCGAGCTAAGTAGTTCTAGGACAGGCAGAGGATATGTGCAATTTTTAAGAAGTAGGCTTTTGGGACAAATCCAAAAGACAGTTAGAAGGAACTAGAGCACAATTAATAGAAATAAGGAGGAAAATAAAAAATGTTCTTCCATAGTCACTAACTGAGAATGGATAAACAGTCTGTGAGCATCTTACTAATGAAGGCAAAATCTCATTTTTCTGATATTCTAAACCTCAGCTACAAGTTCAGAACACAAAACCATTGCAAAGTTTAGGATTCAATAAGATTTCACCTTTGTGGCTTATCTCCAGCTTGCATTTCAAAAACAAGAAAAGCCTGATTATATTTCCTTGATGTGTGCGCGCAAGCGAAGAGAAGGTCATGTGAAAAGTGTAGTGTCCGCCCCCTCCCCCCTTTCCGCAGGCGTGACAAGCCGAGCACAATAGCATCACTTCTTTGTTTGCTATGTGACAGGAGACCTCCATGCCAGGCCCTGATGGAAGGAACACAGCCCTCCCTGATGGCTGGTGTCTCGGAGGCTGAGCAAGAACCTACCCAGAGTGTGGGGAGAGGAAGCCCCACCATGGATTTCAGCTCTGGGGAATCTGCATGCAGCTCCCTCAGGATTTTTGTCTCCTTTTTCCCACTCAGACAAGGAAACTCCATAAAATGTGTTAATAGAATATAAACTTATAACGCAAGAGGACAATTCAGCAGCCTGAGTCTTCCTGTTCAAGTCAATGACCAAGGTGCATTGGACTCAAGATTTGAGTAGGAGACACTGAAGACAGAATTGTCTGTGTACTTAAATATCATGCTATTGAAAAAACCCCACACAACTCTTCTACTGCTGCTGTTTCAAAAATCACTCCAAAAGGTCAAATCATAAGATGGCATATGGAAGATTTCTCATAAAATAAATAATACATGGAATCCTCTTAGACATAATGAGACAAACAATTACTTCTGCAAAAAATATTTTTTCTCCATGCAAATATTATGATCTTTAATCATTACGTTAATTTTTCATTTATATTCACAGCTCATATGGTAAAATCATTATATGTCTTAACATTAACTTTGATTGCATAAATATTACATTAACTTTGATCATGCAAGTATTGCACAATCACCATTTTAAATAGTTATGAAGGTGACTGAATACGTTCCAATTGAGTTTAATTTAACTGAATTAGGATATATTTTTCCTCTGATTTTTAAATAATACTTTTGATTTAGTTATTGTATATACAGACCATCAAAGTTTTCATTCTTTTATTAACTCATTAAAAAATGCTCACAGGAGCAAGCAAGCGAGAGTTTGAAGCTGACTACTGCATAATTCTCAAATTATAACTGTCTTCCCTTCTATGGGATAACCCAGAAACAAACTCTATTCCTGATACAGCATCCATTTTAGCATTTGTATATCATAAGAATGTGATTAGTTGCCATGATTAATTTCACCTCGATTGCTTTGCTGTTAAATGTTTCTTCCATGCTTAAATCCCTGTATTTCATTGGGTAGGTTTAAGCATGTGTTTAATACTTTGCTAGACCCTGGCTGCAGCAAGCTCTTGCTGATAAAGTTTCCAGCCAATTCCTATATGTCATAGAGGGCTTTGATGCCTCTGAGCAAATGGTGGGATATTGATTCACAGAAACTGGGGTCTTGTACCTTATGTGACCAACACAGAAAGCTGTCAACAGCTGCCTCGAATGCGTATTAGCAGAGTCACAGGGCATGTAAGAAGTTACTGTAAAGTAATGCTGATATCATAAATGGCAGTTTGTTCCCTCACTACTTTGAGGAGAGAGAATATGGCTAGCAGAGTGTGATTCACTCATCTACAGTACTTGTTTGATTCACTTACCTGACCTTACAGAACATGAAATTGGAGTGACTTCTTATCCCTTGCTCAGGTAATTTTCATCCTTCAAGGGTGATCTCTCCAGGGTGTCCATGGTGGGACATTGCACTTGTGGAGAAAAAGCAGAGAACCACATCCAGTTCCTTATTTCTGGATATGCTACGCCTGGATACAGCCTCACTTAGTTGGAAAAGGACCAAAGAACCCTTGGTGCCTGCCAGCTTTATTTAAGAACATAATCCTTTATTATATAGTTATATATCAGCCCAGCAAACCTGTCTTAGGACAGCAAACATCCAAAGCTAACACACTCTTCTGCTGTACCTTGGAATTCTTTCCTCAGACCTACCTTACCTTCTTCCCTCTGCAAGAGGGGTACCATAAACTCCTGTCCCTCACTGGACAGATTCATATTAGCAAGTCCCAGGCAGCTTTTCAGTGGCTCAAATCTCTCAAGATACCCCAGTTCTAATCTGAGCACTGTGAGGACTGAATGAAAAACAGAGTAGTCCCAGATTTATTAAACATCATCCTCGGTTTCTCCATGATCTGTTTCCCTGCTCAGAGGTGTTGCATGCCACTTCTGGACCGGTCTCTTCCCCTCCTATGTGGCTTCTGAATATTTTCCCAGTTTTTGAAGCTGCTCTCTGCAAGAACAATTGGGGTTTCTTTTATTTTTTTTTTTTTTCTTTCTTTCTTTTCTTTTACCTCCTCATCTTTTTTCTTCCAGAATGAGAACTGGAATGCCTTCAGATTGCCACCTTCTCCCTCTCCTTCGAGCCCTTCTTTCCTCTCTGTGGCAACCTGGGAGTGGAAGTCTTCATCAACCACAAGAACATGGGATATATATATCAAACCAGGTTTTCCACTGCAGCTAGCTAAAAGGGCTGGGTTTTTGGCTGAAGCCATAGCAACCGTTCTAGAGGTGTTAAGTACTGTCCTTAGAGATGATCTAATACAGTAGGGACAGTAGGGATAGAGGATTTCTGTATATCTGTATTGGGATAAAATCTACTGCAGGCTTTTTAAAGTAAAGAAGAGTTGATGTGTTTTTACTTTTTACTTATGTTCTTTTTAGAGACAAATGCATGATTTTGTTTGGTTGTAAATTCTGTTCTTGAGGCAAAAATCAAAAAGGAACAATTAAAAAATTACTTCAGTGACTCTAAATTGGCAAACATTGACACATAATATTCCTGCTACTATCTTTTTTCCCCTCTCTCTTTCTTTGGGGCAGTTACACCTCTTTTAGATTCAGACAGTGTTTTCAAAACACAGGTTAATACATCTAATAACTTCGACTTCATGTTGTATTTTTGAAGCTTTTAGAACATTAACATATAAAACTGGAATAATGCTACTTAACTGCCTTCATGCATTAAAGTCTGTTTACAACATGCATTTTACTTTAGTTCTTATATTGCAGAGTTCTTCAGGAAGCATGAATAACTAAAGTAAACAGAACAGTAATTGAAAAACAAAACTAAAGAGCAAAAGGGAACAGATTTCAATGTAGCAAGACAAAAGAATCCTTTCTCTGGAGGATATAGCACTGAAAAAGATACTGTATTAACAGCTTCTTTTACAATACTCTAATTGTAAATACGCTTTAAATGAGTCTTTACCTTGTTACATTTTGACAGAAAAACCACATTCCCAGTGTTGCAAGTCATACTCGATCATAACAAGCACGTATTATCTATAAATAACCTAATCAACATTCAGCAAGGAGTTGCATAAATGAGCCCTTCTACATATTGCATGTTATAATGAGCCACTACACAACTAATGACTTATTAGTGCCATGGGCAATGAATGATTAATTAGTCAATTCAAAAGTGACTTTTTAAGGGCATAATTGCTACCTTTTCTAATTTCTGAAGGTTGGAGAGAATTAATGCAATGTTGGCATACTAGACCCGATAGAGTAACAACTTTGTTTGACAACAACGCACTAAGAGCAGGGCTGGTTCCTGAGAGCTGATGGCACTCCACTGAGTGTGCACTCTGCTTATTGATTCCCCAGATTACAGTCAAGTACTTTACAGTGAATCTTTTCTGGTGAATCTTGGGGAAATTTAGGAGAGCATCTAGCAAGAGAGAGCTGGAAGTGTCAGAGAAGATAAAGCATTCAGACCCTGCACAACTGCTGCTGTGCGCAGAGTCTGCTGCTAGCTTAAATTCTGGCACATAACTCATTCCCTCATCCAGCTGCTGCACTCCTCAGCCTCTTCTTGCTTCCCAGCTACCCTTCGGTGTTTATGTGTCAGCTTTGAGAGGGGTATGGACTAGATATTGTTCAACACCTGAGTGGAGAGAACCTCGATGCATGAAGATTTGTAGGGAAGGGCCATAAACCTGTGTGAAACTACAATCAATTAACAAAAGAAGAATTGTTTTAGAAAAATTATTTTGTGTATATGCAGTTCTAGGAAAGCTTTCAAGATATCAATATACTGTTCCTGGTAACACGCCGACCCCAGTCTGTCGAGGCATTTGGCTATTTATCGAACATATATAAATTATACATGTTCCTTTTCCGAGTTAAATAAAGGTGGCCCGTCCACCTGATGTCAAATTTGGTAAATTTTGTCATAATTTGGTATATATCGCGTCATGATAATCACGAGTCCCAATATGGTCCCTACGTACTATAGAGACCAGAGGTGTAATACAGTGGGGGTGTTTTCCACTTTTATTAATAAAAGTTAAAATACAATATATAAATAACAGAACAAGATGTTAAAGATTACAATATTAAGGCGTAACAGTCCGCGATTTACTCGCAAATATATGTATTATGTCCACAGAGGTGAATAGTGCTCGATTTGATAGTCGACGAGCAACCTTCTCTCGTGAAGAATTGTTTTAGAAAAATTATTTTGTGTATATGCAGTTCTAGGAAAGCTTTCAAGATATCAATATACTGTTCCTGGTAACACGCCGACCCCAGTCTGTGTGATCCAAAGTCCCCACAAGCCAATGGAAATTTTTCTCCTGAATCTAGTGGCATTAGATAAGGCAACAAGTAAAGGAGATGAAGAAAACCTTAACTTGGTTACAGTGAAATCTATATGGGAACAGAAAGCTGTAGTGATGAAAGAAGCGGATTTCTCTGCAACTTTTTTGTTTGCATGTAGGGGAGTCAGAGGAGGGACAAAAAAAGGCAATATGAAATCCATAACTATGTGATCATTTGGCCCTAATTCAAGGTTATGAGGCAGGAGCTTAACCAGTAGATGATCAGTTCTGTGATTCAGCAGTCTTACAGGACTAATAAGAACAAAGGGTCACTTCCAACACCCATGTAATGCCCTTTTTCAAAAACCTTTGGGTACAATTGCTGACATGACATCAATTAATAAAATGATACCTTCAGTTAAGCAAAGCTGCTACATATATCAAAAGGAAAAAAAAAGTATGTTTGTTAAAGCCACATAGAACTTTCTTAGAGATTTTTGTTTGATGGAAGTTGGAATATTATTCTTACTAATGTTAGTGCAGAGAAAATTGCTTCTCAGATTAATACATCTAACTAGCATCTGTGCCCCCATCTTATTCAGGTCACTCACCAAAGAAAGTGCTGAAATTATCAGCAGACAAGCATGAAACAGAAAAACATCAATAAGCAACACAGAAAGGGTTTGCATCTCTGTAATACTCACCTGAACTGTTCTAGGCTTTGAAAAATACCTTGGTGGTGAGGCACAACTACAACCACACAGCTGATGGTCTTTGCTGTATAAAATGGAAAATTATCCCTAATTTCCCATTTTTCTCCTGTTTCTGAGATTAAGCCTTACTCCCAGTTTTTCTTTCCAGTTGTCAGTGAGCTTCTTCCAAGTAACTAAAGATTAGTTACCTTACACTAATAATTTCTAGTGCATATAAAAAATCCCATTTTCCTGTGAATTTCTTAAAGGAATAGGAACACTTGGCTTAAAAGGGAAACTTCAGATATTATTTTAAAATATATATAAATGCACATTTATTTATTATTGAAGTCAAATATAAGCTGTAAAGCAAGATTTCTGCAACCCTTAAAACTTCTGTCCTCTTTTCCACGCTTTTATTCTCACTAGGGTTTGGATGATATTTAAGTTCCCTTCATGTTTCTGTTAATTTATGTAGCCCGTTCCTATGACCTTTCTTCTTACAGTTTCTAAACAGGTGGAGTATTTTTGTGTATGATTTGTCTGCATAAAAAGCTATTCCATATACTTTCTTTTGTGTGTGTTTTTTAATTATGCCTCTGTGTCTTTGTTCTTTGGATTAAAGATTGCTCTCCAGTTATCTCCCCCACCTCCTGAATATCTGGTTGTGTGAAAGACGCTTGTCCCATTACTTTACTATTTTGGACATCAAGAACTGCACCGTGAACAGTTTAGATAACCGAGTAGTGAATGTACCATCTCCTGCCCTATGCTATCACTTGAATTATTGTTGGAAATAATGGACCTGCACTGGGAGTAGAATTACAATGAGAGCATTTTATCTCATGTATATTACGATGTTATGCCCAATGAATATACAGAAAAAAAGTGGTAAAGCATTATCTAAATATGATCCATCTAAGAATAACATGATGCAGTGGCTGCAGTCCTTTTAGCCACTGGCCATTCATTGCCTGAGAGGTTTATGAGAATGCTGTTATGTTAGCTGTAGGAAATGTAAATGTAAATGCTGCAACAGAGACCAACAGGGAGACAAAAATATCATGTTATTCTCACAGCTTTTTTCTCTTTCTGTTGCTGCCCATGGGCTGGCAAAGGTTGTGACAATGGCTATTGTCTAATTTGTCTTTTTCACAAAACATAAGTCCTTATAAAAACAACCAAAAGCAAAAGTTCTGCAGTAAGGCATATGCATTTTAAAAGCAATTAAAAGGGATTTGTCTTGCTCTTTGATAGTCACTAGAAAGAATATTGTTCAAAATCTTAATTATGAGACAGGTTGCTTTTATGTTAGTTTTTTCTTGAATAAAATTCTAATTAGTAGCTAATACAGAGTTGCACTACACTTTGCATATAAGTGAACAGACAATAAAAACACTGAGGTTCACTAAAGTGATCAAAGAGAACTGCATACTCTCCACTCTTTTTAATAATTGTTCTACAGAGAGCTAGAATGTTTTTAAAAAGCCTGAGCAGCCCTTGCCATTAACGTACTAACTGAGTATAATTACCTTAATCAAGAGAACACAACTTATTTGCAATGAACTTTCCAAATTAAAATCAACATTTGACTACTAACACAGATGAGATTCCGCTCATGAAAGGATCATTACAATAAGCAGAAACTGTTACTTTAAACTAACACGAATTCTTAGCACAATGACCTGAGTTTGTCAGAACCACTCTTTGTAATATCGAAACCATGCGACCAACTCTGATTAGCTGGTTTGCAGTTTTGAAAGACGTTACTCAATAGTAAGTGTCTAAATCCATACTATATTCATTGTGAAATTTATTGCGTGCAAAGAGACTACGAAATCTTTGTGAGTTTCCACTGAACTGAGTAAAAAAATGTGAATCACTTTTCAGCTGCAGATAAAAATTCCTGGGTAACCTTTCTATCCTGAAAAATACATATGAAGATTCAAAAACAGAGAAGCAGGAACAGTATAGGCAGAAAGAGACAAATAAAGCAAAAAGGTGAGATGTTGTCACAATAAAAGAGAGAAGCCTCTGAGATCCACATCTAGATCACTGAAAAACAAAGGGCAGAATAGTAATAACTGAGAAACTACCACTGTGCTGTTTTTCTCATGGGCTTGTTAGTGTACAATGCTGGTTTGGATTTAAAAAAGAAAAGCAAACAGAGACACTCCGATAGGTGTTTAGTTGAGTAGGAATGGTTTAAGACCATGCTTAGCTTCTTTGTTAAATCCAGATAAATTTCTAACAAGTGAAATCCTCGAGAGTATAATCAGCTCTTAAATTTGAGAATTTGGCTTACAATGGTATAACGAATTAAAATACTGAGGGAAAAATCTGTGAAAAAACATAGCACTTCTAAAGGGAGAAGCTGAATAGTTTTAACTCTTAAAATATTCATTTTGTAATAAATAAAATGGAAAACTTGTTAAAAAGCTAGCATGAATAAGAAAATGCCAAATTGCAGTGAACATTGCTGGCTAAATTCAAGCTCAAGATTGCTGTATTAAAGGCCTATGATGAAACCTATTTTTGGTTTTGCTTCTGAAGGAAAAAATAGTGTCTATTTAACTTATTTTCTGAATGTATCAGAACAATGCTGGACATCCTTATATCTCAGCTAAAATTTAGTAAGAAATAATTAAGAAAAAATCTGTTAAAGTTTTTGAGTCACAGACTTACACAAAGAGAAAAAGAGGTGGTTGGTTTAAGAGAATAGTTTTATACTTTACGGGAGTAGGACCTCATGCATTAGAAATTTGGCCTGTGGTGTTCATATTAAAATGTACTTCAATTAGACAACTGTTAAATTGTCTTATTTTTTATATATTGATTATGATGTGCTACGTTACAGTACTTCACAAGCCAAAGAGAAGTATTTTGTTCCTACTATCAGTTATGCTGAATGCTCTTCAACATGAGCAAAAACTTTTTGCTTTCTTACAATATAGCTTCTGCTTGGATGCTCATGGTATGTTCTTGCCCTAGTGAACTTTTAACTATACATGTACATATACCTATAATTTGACTGAAAGCTTTTCCATTTTTGTTGATAGTATTTCCAATTTGTTTACATTATACATTGGACAATACATTGGCTTATCTGGCACCTGCACATTTCACTAGTCATAAATAGCTTTCTGGAGCAGAACTTTCTTTTCCAGAATCAGTTTCCTTTGTGAACTCCATGTAATTATTTCTTCCGGTTCATCAGAAAGGTTCTGAGCTGAGGAATTTTGCCACAGTGGAATATAGAGCTGACCTCAGGCAGCTCATAAATATGTAAGACATAGCTGTGTAAGCCATGGCTAACTGTTTTTAAACACTTTTGTATTACTTGGTATTCGACTGCATTTTAAAAACATTAAAAGTATTAGAACATTTTCCACTACAGCACAAATTTACTCAAAGCCAGCAGTGGGACAATTCAGGAAAATAAAATTATTCATTCAGCGAGTCTTTGCGGGATCAGTCTCTGAGTCAGTTTTTCTGGCTCTTTGCATGGCTGCTTCTTCAAGTAATAAGATTTAAAAATATTTATAAAAACATGTTGTAAAATCATAAACGGTTCCCGAAAGTCTTCAATTAACCTATAGCTATGTTATATTTATGTGTATCTACATAGATGTTTATTGCCTTTGTACATATTTGCTGGCATCTGCAAGGTACCTCCAACACCGTATGTTATAACCTAGTCACGGTAGCTTTGCCCAAGTAACCACGGTTAGCCAAGGATTTTAGCATGGTCTAGCAGCTCAAGGATTTACCTAGCTTTTGCAGTAGTCCTTCACTGATGTCAATGGCCTGTGTGAGAATCTGTGCCAGTTTTATTTCACCTCAACTGTTTGAATCACTCAGCTGAGAAGTAATGTTCTTAGGACAAATCCTGCCTAACAGCTGCTTCCAAAGCAGTGGGGTGAACTTTTTTACACCTACACATGAACTTAAAAAAGATTCAGAAAGATAAGAAACCATTGTGCTTTCTGTCAGCAAACGGAGCAACAGAAGTGATACACTGCTGTTCTCATGCTCTTAATTTTGAAGTGGTTAGGAATTACAGTAAAAGCCAAATCAAACCTCAAACTTTCATCAGATTAATAGCACTCCATGGAATAATGTCAACAGTTTCTCTCTCATTATTCATAATCTAAATATGCATACTAATATTTTCCTAATTTTAATAACAATTGTTTCACATGTTCTTGAGGATGGCATGATGCCTGGAAACTGTTTCACTAAATTGCATACCGTGATGATCTACTCTTTGGATGGCCTCCAGGACAAAGGCCATAAAGTATAATTAAAAGCAACTAATAATTAACTCCCATAAAACGTTACATGAAGGAAAGGAGTGATAACTTTAGACATATACTATAAGTACCTTAAATACTTTTTCAGCTGATGAAATAAAATAGCTAGCTATTCCGGCGATTACCAGTGTATGTAAATATGCTGAGATAAAACCTGAGAAGTGTGGTTCATTCTTTACTTCAGTACATGAAAACAATAGAATCAGTGCATCTTAGTGAGCACTTACTATTTTTTATTTTGTGCTGCATGCAAACTATTATCAGAATTGCAACAGTGCATTTTATATGGAGAAGATTCAGAGGCTAGTTTCATAAAAGCACAGAACCACAGAACAGCTGAGATCGCATGGGACTTCTGCGGGTCATCTGGTCCAACCCCCCTGCTCACACAGGGCCACCTACAGCCAGCTGCCCAGGACTATGTGCAGACAGCTTTTGAATATCACCAGGAATGGAGACTCCACAACCTCTCTGGGCAACCTGTTCCATTGGTCAAAAAATTCAAAAAGTTGACTTTAGTGTAAATAAAAATTGTCATAATGCTGCAACACAAAGAACAAAGAGAAAGCTTAAATCAATTAAACATGCTTCTGTTTAATAGATTTCTCACTTAAATGTATTAAGTGTACTCTGTCAAGGTGTGATAATTCTACTCAGGCATTATATGAACTCTCACTATAGACAAATATATATGTTGGGAGGGTTTGAGTGTGTACGTGTGTCTTCAGTTACTATATACATCAGCAGGCTACAAGATTTTACTTTCACTTGCACCTAAGTAAAATAAGAGTAATTCTACTGAATCGCTGTCTTAAATGAAGTTATGTGATGTGGTGAAACTGAGAATAATGCCAGGTCTACTTGTATTTAAATTACAGCCTTAATGATCATTTATTTTTAACGACTATAAATAGCTAAAATACTAGCATATCACTTACTACAGGTTGTTCATTAATGTATCAACACAACCTGGTAAATAACGCAGCAGAAAACTCCAATATCCAAAAATATGCCAGTGACCAAAAACAAAGCATACATACTTGAAGTCCATTTGTGTTACAAACCTTGAGAAATAGGTGAGCAACAATATATTTATCTTTCTTAATACGTCTTTATGAATATGCTCCATACCTAAGAATATTTTCATAAGTAGTCATTTATTTATTTATTTATTAATATGAATTGCAATAATTAAATTTAACTGCTTTTGAAATATGTGAAAGACATCTTCTGTACTATTAATTTTGTGGGGTCTATAAATCACTTTGGAGGCAATCACGGTACATTTGTGTCAGTGAAACGGGACAAACAGGACGAAAGTAATTAAAGATATTGCAAAAGAACTATGAGCTCTGACTCCATACACAGAGAAACTGTTAGTTTTCTGATATACATTTAATCTTTCCTTCACATCTACCGCTACCTTAAAGGACCTGCCATGTAAGTATTTCTAATGATCAGTCAATACTGCCAGTGTTGTCATCAGTCACTACAGAACAAGGACTCTTTTACGCAGTAATTGCATAAAACATCTTCCAAGAAATTATAATTCTTCCGGACACACCTCTTGATCTTTGGCAAGGTCATCTCATCTTGAAGCCTTCGTGGAAAGACAGCATTTGTCAAAACTCAAAGATGTATTAATGGAAGGAAAGAGTAGCTCCAGTTTAAAAAACTGTCAGTGTAAGCAAGCCTATCCCTTTAGCAAGCAATGTATCAGAAGCATTTTTAACGAAAAGTTTGTTATTTGCTGAAAATATCTAGTAGTACTAATACTTCTTCTACACACAAATAAATCACAAATGCTGGTTTGGAATATTGCCAGGAATTACTCAAAATTTTACCACAACACTCTGGAATGAGATTTGAACTTTTTAAAAGAATTTCTGGGAGAAATGTGTACACCTGTTTAATAAAAGTATCTGTGCGTCATTTCTGACTGCATGAAGGAAGGAAATATGTCCAAATCAACATAAATTTACAGCTACTGCTTCAGTCTCTGAGATGCTATTAGAAATATTCGTAATAGACAAAACTTCATTTGGGACAAATATTTCTGTGCCTTTTCTTTTAAGAATTTGCATTGTCGTCTTTTGAGCACAAGATATAGCCTTTACACAGACTTTTGCCTTTATGTGCATATATTAGGACTGTGGTAATTGCTTGTTATATCCATTAAATGTAAAAAAATACTGAAAGCAGAACAAAAATCTTTCATTGATTGTTGTTGTTTGTCTTTCTTGAAGTCAAGAGAAAAAAACAGTAAAACTTACGGAGAAATTATTTCTGGAACAACATCATTATAAACCAATTGCTAAGAAATGTCTTTATGTAAAACTGCTTTAAAAGAGAAATGGTCCACCAACGAGAATCATTTCAGCTGATGAAAAACCAAGGATAATAAAAAGGTATAGAAGTAAGAGGCAACTAGGGTCTGATTTATGAAAAGGCGCCACATACAGACGAACAGTTTTCCTCCTAACATCTTGTATGCATTACTCAATTTACAGGTCACCTCAGCCTATCAATAAAGAATAAATTTATGGAGATGTAGAGAGACAAAAGTGAGTTGGAATACCCATCCTGGAAAAAACAGTTGTTGCTTGAATAAAGTTAAATGGACAAATCCTGGGAAAGGAGCTGTTGGCTCCTTGAAACAGTGCTAAAGTTGCAGATAACAGTGAGTCAGACCAGAAGATGCCAGGAATCAGAAAAGGAGCGAACTTGTAAATTATATACAAGGGGACAAACGTCTGACTGGAGAGAACAAGTACTTATTACCCTTACTCGTAACAGGAAAGGTTTAAAAATCATCACAAATTCTAAAAAACAAATCAAAAGAAGAGCTGTTTTCTTCACTTAAGGGAACTAAGCTAGATTTAGATGAATGCTGGCACACTACACAGGAATGTAATAATCCTCATATTTCCCTATAACACCTAAACATATGACAATAATTCACAAGAGATTTTGCAGCATAGCTGAAAGATGTTACTGGCAATCAATAGGACAAGGTTATTCTCTGGAGAAATAGCACCCACTTAATAGTCTGGAAATAAAGCCCACATGCTTAAGTGTTTCCTGTGAGATAACACAAAATAAAAAATACACATAAAGCATATATACAGGCTGAACAGGAACACCTGAGCTCCTGATGTATGAAAGGTGTTCTGGAACATTTAAAGGGCCTTCACTGCAATGTTTCCTTCATAATATTATATCTTATCTATACTGCAGTAGCAAAGAAGTATTCACTGCCAACCAGCTTGATTCAAATTAGGAATGCAGTAAGGCAAACTCATCTGAATTCCAAATAGTTTAAATTGATATATACAAGAGATGGCTGGTTCGTGGCTATGTCACAAGACAGAAATCAGGAAAACAGATTCAGACCTTTTCTCTACCACAGCCTTTCTCTGTGACCTTGAAGAAAGACAATTACATCCGCACCATGAAATGTAAAGAGCTGGAGATTATAAAATATAATTTCTGGACAAGTCAAAATAAACAAAATCAGATTTATTTTTTTCCAGACAGAATGCTGATAAATCCATTGCTGTGTGACGATGTGCATGCAGAAGGTGACACTGGATTGAAAACTGACAAGGTGAATTCCAGTAAGAAATATGTTACAAAGACACCACAACATGTTGACACTACTCTGATACTCTTTCGTAGACACCGTTCCGAGTCGTTGGTGGAATTAAGAAGCCAGGCTACGTGGATCTCTGGTGCGGCCATTTTTATGTTCACAGAAACTTTTAACTTGCTAGCTTTGAAAGAACTTTTACCTTAACTACTACAAAACGAAATTCATCTATTTGACAAACTGGGTAAATACTGATGCAGTTAGCTCATGGTGAACATTATGTTGCCAGAGTTTCATTACTACCACTGCAGCTAATGCAAAACAGGCTTGTATCTACAGAAGTTGTAGTTGTTTAGGACAGAAATATCTATAGATACCCAAGATTTACTTGTACAAATTAATTATCAACTTTTATGTTATGACACATAATACATTTTGGTATGAGCTAAAGGTGCTGTAAATCTCGGTGTGAACACCTTTGCCTCATATGAACATATGCCATAACATAGTGAAGGGGATACTCTGCCCCTTTGTGCCAAAGGGTTGGAGTGAAGAACGGGACTGTCAATGACAAAAAGCTGACACAGCACAAATGTAATGCCATAGAATCTCATTATTCTATCAAAGTTCCAAATCCCATTCATTTTCAAATAGAAAAATCATCCAGGAACCTTGTCATATTGCCATGATTTAATAAGATATACTGAATTAGCTGAGCAATTTTGAATGTTTTTGCACTCACTCTTAGCCAGTGGCAAATATAAATTTGTTCAGGCTAGCCTGAAATGACTGAAGTTCAAGCTAAGCTGAAGAATGGTAACATGTTAAGCAGTAGTAACCTAATTGTGTGTCTGATTTCTCAGGCTCCTAAGTCTGCTTAAGTCACTTTGGAAAATTGGATTTCACTAAGTCTTTTATAACAAGATTTTTCAAGGTATTTAGACATTTTACTCACATCAAAATCAGTGCAAGAGAGATGTCACAATGCCTTTAAAAATCTAGTTTGCAAAGCCTTGCAATGCTGAGCAGAGTAAAAAGAAAACCAGACCTGCACCTTCAAGTTGTTTTCAGACATTGACTGCTTCCTGGCAACAAAAATGCAGTGATGATTAAAAGACGACAGACAGACACAAAGGACTCACTGTGCACTCATATAGACCCTCAGAGCAAGATCAAACCTCAAATACACATGGTAAAGGAAAGGCTGGAAGGGAGAGGCTGAATGATAATAAGATAATACTTAGCTTAGGCTGATTTTGAATGAAATTTTCATGGTTACGAATCACTTGAAAGCTGAACCACACAAATAACTCTGTACGTCACCAATTTTTTTCAAGGCAGTTGTAGTCAGTTCGCTGCTTGGCATCACAGCAGACATGAATAAACAACTCATGCAATTTCTTACACTTTGGGTTTCAGTACTTAAGCAAAGTCCAGATTCACAGCAGAGGTGGGCTCTGGTGCCCCTTCTCCCTGCTCAGACAGTGATTGGAGAGAGTCTGACAGCGCATGGAAGGACGAAGGAGTCTGTGTGTCATTCCTGGTCCTTACAGGGCGAAGAGGGAAACCACAGCCTGGCAGAGAGCTGGGTGACCAAACTGGCTGGTGTCTGCAGCAAATAAAAGCTAAAATGAACTATTCCAAGAAATAAAGCGGTGATCAGGATATTTGCTTTTGAACTATATGAAGAAGCGAGATCTGAATTTTTAATGTACTGACCTCTGCCATTGAAAATTATCCTTTACTTTTCTCTGTAGCTTAACTTAGAAACGAGTGGGAGTTGTACACCTGTTATGTGAGAATGGAGGGTGACCATAAAGCACCTCTCCTTAGAGTTAGTTTAAAATATTATCTGAGGTGTAAAATGCAACCATGCTTGTTCACATGCTTAGCATGATTACTGCTGTCTACAGTGTATTTCTTTTATTAGCTACTTAATAGCAAATGCATGAAAATAACCTAATAAAATAGAGCTAAATATCAAAAATTGGACTATTCAAACCATAAAAGAAGCTGAGTGTGCCAGCATTACTCTTTTCGTAAGATTTGCTACCCTTCCCGGTTTTTCAGCAGAATGAAGAGAACAGCAGGGAGCATGGCTGAGCCTCACAGCACAAGTGGCAACCCCAGCTACAACCCCAGCTGTAGTTACACAACATCCTAATATAATTTTTAAATTCACCCAAATGTTTCTGAAATTTAAAGCACACATAAAAGACTAAAAAACACTGGCATTATTTATACACAGGGTTGTGTGTGTGTTGCAGGTTTGAGGAACACCACATCATAAAAATGTGACGAATAATTCCTCCACAGTAAAATTAATTCCGATCTAAGACTGCTGAATTGAAAGAGTTGCACATCTCAAAATACTCAAGTCATGGTACTAACAAAACTGTACAAAGCTAAAAATACAGAGTGTTTAGAAACGAAACTACGATCTACAAGAGTTACATTCTTTTTGTTCCAACAGTAGCTAAAATCTCTTGCAACCTGTGATAAAACTTTACCCTTAATTATGCTGTTCTTGAAATCAGACTGATACGTCTGATATAGAAATCATATTCAATCAGAAGAAAGATAATCTCAGAAATATTTAAAAGGAAATGAAAATACAAAAGGAAAAGGACTTACATTTCTGCTTAGTTATTTAATAGCTAAAATAGTTAATGAGACAAACTCCCACTGATTTATAGATCTTTCGTCTGTTTCACAGTTCCAAGGTTTAGAAATACCAATTCAAAAATAGCAATAACGTAAATGTTTTTCGTCATTTCCTATATCCTTATAGCTGAGAATTACTAGGTAAAGTGAACATTATTATACTTATGCATGCTAGATAGCAAGTTACACATAGGAATGGAATTTCTCGCATGTATTAGTGTGACATAGGATATGTCATTGGATGCTGCTTGTGAGGAAGTGACATTCACTATGAATAGCATTGAATAGATGCCTGGATGCATAATTCCTTGGAAACTCTGACTGTTCCTAACAGACAGTCAAATATCAGAATTATGACAAACAGAAAACGTACGGAAACTCCTCAGAGTATCCACAGGTTTCCACACATGTATTATTTCCTTGTATAATATGGTCCTCTAATAATGACACTAAGTGTGCTATTTATTCAGTCTTTATCACACAACTACACAGCAAAGCTCACTAACGAGATGGCAAATAAGAGTCTTGACGATTCTACAGATTAGCAGATTTTTTTTAGTCTAAGGTCCTCAGGCTGGTTCTTGAACATATCATGAAAAAACCCCATTCTTCTTAGAGATGTCTGCAGATGAGTAAAGAGCTTCTTGTCTCTGGGGTTCAGCTGATGTCCTCAGCAGAGCAAATTATGAAATTCTTTGCCACCAGCCAGGATTCCTAGGAATTCGAAAATTTATGATACCCTTAATTTCTCCAGCTCTCCTGTTGCAGCACAGAATAGCTATGGCGTTCTATTTTTCATGCAACCAGCAGTATTCAAAATTTGTTGAGTAAGTATAGTGGGACTAATTTGAATGAAGCTCCTGTTTATAGTGGCAGGGTCTCCATTAAGGAAATGACAACTTTTAGTCCTACTTTCCAACATCCTGTGCTTTTACTTATCTATCTATCTATCTATCTATCTATCTATCTATCTATCTATCTATCTATCTATCTGTCTATCTATCTATCTATCTATCTATTCTTCTGTTTCATTAAGAGGCAGATGTTAATGCAACACTAAGTTGGCACTTGTGAAAAACTGCAGGGGTGTTTGTTGAATTTGAACTTTAGTATGTCTCTGTGTATTTCTGTGTAAGAAATTTTGTGCAGGTATTTATGCCAATGTTTTAGAGACAGCTGGGAGAAGTCTTCTCATTTTGTGCTTCTAGAAGTTGCTGGATATTATTTGTTGAGAAGTGCACTTAGCTTGCTCTCATGCTGCAGCCTGCAATAAGGCACAGTTTTGAGCTATGCTGTGGAAAAATCACAATGTAAAAAGTTGAAACTATCACATTGCAGTATTCTAGCTATCACTGAGTGTATGTTATATGATTTCCATAAAGTTTCACAGAATTCAAAACTTTCTAATGATGATTGCATCTATTTACACTAATTATGTAATTATACCAATTGCACAAATAGAAGGCAATACATATCATTGACTGATGCCAACAACAAATTATCAAAGTAAAAACAACATGAAACCAATCTGGGAGTAAAATTGAATGAAAAGTTAAGTGTTTACTCTTCAAGTACGTGCAACAAACATGTACAGCCTCTCCAGTCCTTTTCCCCTTCTGTCTTTTGCCCAAAAGAGAACTACCCCACTCAGACACTGCCTCAGGAAAATTTCCTTAAAAGGCTCCCTAAAACTTGTTCCGTATACCAAAGCTGAACTTAAAGATATGCCTAAATATTGCCCCAAATAAGAGTTGAATTACATAGCCTCGGTGCAATCTTATTCTGCAAGTATCTTAGTTCAGAGGTCAAAAATCTTTCCAGAGAAACATGGGTGATCTGTTTTTCTTTCCAGCTGGAAGTTAATATTGCTTTTAGAGATGTGAGCTCAGATTCTGGGGTAAGTGAGCCTTGATCTAAGGCAGGAACTCCTGCTTGAGAAGATTTATCAGTTTGGCAGAACCTGGAATCTACGTCTCCGAGGAACAGGGTTTTTTTAGGTGATATCTGTACAATGAATATGGAAGGGTGTTGTCACTCTCCTCAGTACATTGCATCAGTGAAGTCTTGTCTTATTTGATGTTTTTTTGTCCTATGCCTCTTGCTAGTGTATGTAGCATGTTATATTTCAAGAATCCCATGATAACATACTAGTAAGCATTTAAATAACAAAACTGCCTAACGAAGTACTTCAAAGTTAATTATACCTTAATTCATGAGTCAACAAAGGATCACACTTCCCACGCAGAATCAACCTCACAAATATTTCACTATGTGTAGATAATGTAATTTAATTTACAGTCATTTCCAATGCACTTTCCTCCTGGCAGATCCTCTACTCATTTTTTCTTGGGGATTACAGAAAAAAGATGAGTATTTCAAACATAGCATAAATCAACTCTTGAATTAAGTAACTGGTAGGACTGCCTAAAAATGTTTCTAAAAATCACCAAGCTGCTCTGAGAGGCTGGTAGCAGCTGTGCTTGATGGACTCAGATTTCCCAAATTATCTGGAAACTTTTGCTTTTGTGGGGAAAAAAAACCCAGTTTGTCTTCAGAAAGAAAGTATGCCAGTGCTGTCATGATGCTAGGATTTCAGTCTCTATGCAATTAAGATTTGGTGTTAATCCGTCCTATTAGAGAAAAGACTTGTTGCAATTTAAACATTCATTTTCCTCACTTTATGCAGAACAAAGACTACCACTGAATTTGCATTGATGTAGGGAAAGGAAAATGACTGTCTGTTCACTAATTCATCTCTGCCTTAAAAGCTCACAGGTTGTTCCAATAAAAATGTGGTGAGATTGATCTGCGATTATATCAGGCAGAATCACTGAAGTCTGTGGACCCCTCACGTAGAACAGTTTCCCAAGCCAGCTTGGCTGTATATGTAGCACAGGGCACAAATGGATCATTTGTAAGCCATATTGTCAATGCCAGTTTAAAGGAAGGGAATGCAATTAATAGTAAAATACGCTTTATCTATTAAAAATTATTTATTATAGTTTCCAATTATTTTTATTTTCTTTCTAAGGAATTTCATGCATACACGTGTCATGAGAATGAGTCTTCAAAGCACAGTTTTGCACTTTCTTTTATTTGTTTCTGTACTAAGGGATATTAACATACACTTCTAATGACAGATATCATTAACTTTTGAAAGAGTTGTGGTAGTTTTAATTAGGGCACTGAATGGCATTTTCTAGCAACATTTAACTTTAATTGACAACCTGTCAACATGATCTAACATTTCCTATTTTCAAATGACTATGCGAGACAGAAGTGCAAGCACCACTAAATGAAACTTCCAAAGGACTTGCCATTAGTCATGCAGCTAAAGAAACTGCTTTAATGAACAGCTAGATTTCCAGGTTTCCTTTGAGATCATTATGGCAATTTTTATTTTTAAGCAGGAAGAATGGATTTCTAAAGTTCAGGTTTTGCATGAGGGTATTTTTGTGTCTTAACTGCACAGCACTGAAATGTATTTAAATTAAATCTTGAAACCAATACAATTTTATTGACTACTAATTTATTTTTTTCAGTAACAACAATGATGACATGCATGAACAACTTTTAAAAAATTATTATCATTCTTATTGTCATTATCATTATTACTGGAATGCTTGGAGATTCTAACTGACCTGATTGATCCATTTTTCTGTGTCATTTTTTTTACATCTGTTGCCTGCATTCATTTAGGAAATGCATGTATATGAAGAAGAAACTCACCCCAACCCGCATCCCCCAAATAGGTGCATAAAAAATCAGTAATTCGTCAAAGCTCTAGTCTGGGAGGCAGAAATGTTCTCTCCTTCTCTGCTTTCTGTAAAGCCCATTGAGGGAAAACAGATTATCCCAATAAGGAAATTTGGAAGAGAGGGAGTGGAACTATAAATTGAGCAATTAAGAAAAGATCATTATCTGGTGTTTATTATAGAAGCTGAGGATGAATTAATCTGTCTAGCAGTTTTAAAGAGTTGTAAACCAATGGCGACATCTTCATACTGCAGTAAACTATCGAAGTCAAGATAGAACAGTATATTAGGGTACATAACATAAACATAATCAAAAAATGGGGAACAGCAGAGTTCATCAGATTGTCACCAGAGGCACACAAATTGGATAATGTTTTAGATAACTTCTTCTGTTGAATTAAAAATCGAGTTTGATGGTCATTATAAAACAAAAAAGTTCCCTATTATGAAGCATACGCTGTTTTGTAAGAAACAAAACATTTATCTATGCCTGCAGAGAAGAATTCCTTTGCAAGTGTCAAGAACTTCTGTTGGGATTTTAAGTGGTTGCTAAAGGTCAAGGAATATGTTTTAAATTATAATAAGAATAAAAGATGTCATAGTATAGTCTCTAACCAAATACTCTTCTTAATCCATGTTATAAGATTAAGGGTCAGGTTCACCTTAGTTGAAATAAATGAAGAACATAGCTTCTTCACATTTTCTGTTTTTAGCCAAAGTAAATTGATATGAATCCCTAGATGACCATGCCACCTAGCCTCCACTATCTAACAATGGAGGTAGATGAAAAAAAATCTAGATACAAGGGCTTTTCTGCTTTGGAATATAGTTTGACATAGCTATGCTTCAGTTGCTCTTCTACTCATAAAACTCTGAGATATTCTTATCCCTTATTTTTGAGCAATAACCATACAGTTTAGAAGTAGGTTAAGTTAAAGCATGTTAAGAGCTTGATGTCAAGTTTTTAAGCAACAGTTACCTAAAAAAGCCTCATGGGACAAATTCCCACAAATGCATAGATTTTATCAAGACCACAAGTGATCTGATTGTGCAAGTTACCGTGCATCAGCTGATCCTGGATAGCTGTCGGCGTGGATGGTCTTACCTCAGGACACAGTATGGTAAATTTCTTGACGTAAGTAATCGCAAGCAGAATTTTAAGCACATGCTTGAATCCCTCTGAGACTCAGTACAATTTGAAGTTCAAAGTTAAGCATATGCTTAAATATTTTCTTGAATATGCATGAGCTGCTCAGCTAGGCCCTTTAGTGAACATGACTCCTTTTAACATTGTTTGCTAGAATATTTGCAGAAAGTGAATCCACTGAGGCCACAAATACAGCCAATTTTATTTTCTTTTAGTTCAAATAAATGTTCGTGAATAAGTTTTGCAATATTTGCTTAGCATTTCTTAGGGGAATAATATCTGCCAACTGGCCTTGCCATCAATAAGGAAGTAACTAAATACAAAGTGTCAATATATATTGCTCTCTCCAGAGCAGACATGTCAATGAAATTAAAAGGTAAATTACTGAACATCTGGCTAGAACTATATTTTTAAGAAGCCTGTTCTAGTTCAAGTTGTAGAACTGGGAGAAGAATGCCTCGCCTCTACTCAGGTGTCTGATGTAGTCAACAGTTGCCTATTCCCAAAAGCTTTGAATGAGCTGGGAACCTAAGAGGGCACTGGGCATTTGAAGATTCAGTGAAAAGAGTGGTTGCAGGGCTTCAAGTCACAGCCATGAATGAGGGTTTCCATGGTTCAGCAGTTGCACAAACTAATTTCAGTGACCTGTGCCTGTACTACAGTGATCAGATGACCTATGGAAAAGAAAGGAATCACAGTGTGGCTTCAAATCTGCAGTAAAAATAGAGCAGAGACAAATCTCAATAGGATTCCTTACAATTTCCAAAGCTAAAGTATTATTTATTACTTTGTTAACCATTCCTTCTCATTCATAGACTGTAAGATAAGAGCAGATGCAATACAAGACTAGAGAATGGGTGTCAGTGTCATGTCTCTTACATTTGAGTCACTGTTATGAAATCAGGTTGGGCTGGTGTTTATGAAAAGTCTTTACTAGGAAGCACCTACAAAGTGACAGGATAGAAAAAAATGTCTAATACTTAACACATACCACTATATTTAGGAAAATAAGAACTTAATGAGTTATATAACTCAATGAACATAGTTCTGAATAAGTAGTATATCCAATAAAGGAGTGATCTCTTAATTTCTGGTACACCTAAAGCTCCTTGATTTTCCCGGAGGAGCAAACTCCATAGCAGACGAATCTACATTTTGAGAAAATAGCACCCATCTGTACTGAAGTGTTGTACAATTCATAGTGTGTTAACTATTACTGATTGCTGTACATGAATCTGGTTATTGTCAATCTTATTATTTTACCTAGAATATATTGATTATTTATCCAAAACCCATTAAGCAACGTTGTTCATCGTGCTACTTAAAATAAAATTATATGAAGGATATGCTAAGGTTTAAGATTCTTATTTTTATGGTAATTCTTGAATGTTATTGTAGCAAAGCCAGAAAAGGGAGGCAGGGAGACAGGAGCTTCTAGCAGAGATCAGGCAGAAGAGAAAGGTCCATGGAATGTGGAAAGAGGGGCAGGCCACTTGGGAAGAGTACAGAAACGTGGTGAGAGCATGCAGCGATGCGACGAGGAAGGCCAAGGCCCACCTGGAATTGAAGCTGGCAAGGGATGTCAAAAACAACAAGAAGGGCTTCTTCAACTACATCAGCAGCAAAAGAAAGGCTAGGGACAATGTGGGGCCGCTGCCGAATGAGGCGGGTGTCCTGGTGACGGAGGATGCGGAGAAGGCAGAGCTACTGAATGCCTTCTTTGCTTCAGTCTTCAGTGCTAAGACTGGCCCTCAGGAATCCCAGGCCCCGGAGGTAAGAGAAGAAGCCTACAAAAAGGATGACTTTCCCTTGGTCGAGGAGGACTTCGTGAGGGATCGCTTAAGCAATCTGGACGTCCACAAATCCATGGGCCCCGATGGAATACACCCACGAGTGCTGAGGGAGTTGGCGGATGTCATTGCTGAGCCACTCTCCATCATCTTTGAGAGGTCCTGGAGGACGGGAGAGGTGCCCGAGGACTGGAGAAAGGCCAATGTCACTCCAATCTTCAAAAAGGGCAAGAAGGAGGACCCAGGGAACTACAGGCCGGTCAGCCTCACCTCCATCCCGGGAAAGGTGATGGAGCAGCTTATCCTGGAGGCCATCATGAAGCAAGTGGAAGAAAAGAAGGTTATCAGGAGTAGTCAGCATGGATTCACCAAGGGGAAATCATGCCTGACAAATCTAATAGCTTTCTACGATGACATGACTGGCTGGGTAGACGAAGGGAGAGCCGTGGATGTTGTCTACCTTGACTTCAGCAAGGCTTTCGACACAGTCTCCCATGATATCCTCCTAGGGAAGCTGAGGAAGTGTGGGCTGGATGAGTGGTCGGTGAAGTGGATAGAGAACTGTCTGAATGGCAGAACTCAGAGGGTTGTCATCAGCGGCGCTGAGTCTAGTTGGAGGCTGGTAACAAGTGGTGTCCCCCAGGGGTCAGTACTGGGCCCTGTCTTGTTTAACTTCTTCATCAACGACCTGGATGAAGAGTTAGAATGTACCCTCAGCAAGTTTGCTGATGACACCAAACTGGGAGGTGTGGTAGACACACCGGAAGGCTGTGTTGCCATTCAGCGTGACCTGGATAGGCTGGAAAGTTGGGCAGAGAGGAACGTGATGAGGTTCAACAAGGGCAAGTGCAGGGTCCTGCACCTGGGGAGGAACAACCTCATGCACCAGTACAGGCTTGGTGTGGACCTGCTGGAGAGCATCTCTCTGGAGAGGGACCTGGGCGTCCTGGTGGACGACAGGTTAACCATGAGCCAGCAGTGTGCCCTGGCTGCCAAGAAAGCCAATGGGATCCTGGGGTGCATCAAGAAGAGTGTGGCCAGCAGGACAAGGGAGGTTGTCCTTCCCCTCTACACTGCCCTGGTGAGGCCTCATCTGAAGTACTCTGTCCAGTTCTGGGCTCCCTACTTCAAGAAAGATGAAGAGCTACTGGAGAGAGTCCAGCGGAGGGCTACAAGGATTCTGAGGCGACTGGAACATCTCTCCTACGAGGAGAGGCTGAGGGAGCTGGGCTTGTTCAGCCTGAAGAAGAGAAGGCTGCGAGGGGACCTAATAAATGCTTGTAAGTATCTGAAGGGTGGGTGTCAGGAGGATGGGGCCAAGCTCTTTTCAGAGGTACCCAGTGACAGGACAAGGGGCAATGGGCACAAACTGAAGCACAGGAAGTTCCGTCTGAACATGAGGAAGAACTTCTTCCCTCTGAGGGTCATGGAGCACTGGAACAGGCTGCCCAGGGAGGTTGCGGAGTCTCCTTCTCTGGAGATATTCAAGACCCGCCTGGACGCAGTCCTGTGCAGCCTGCTGTAGGTGACCCTGCTTCGGCAGGAGGGTTGGACTGGATGACCCACAGAGGTCCCTTCCAACCCCTACCATTCTGTGATTCTGTGATTCTGTGAAGTCTAGCCTGGCATTTCCTCCTAAACGTCAGTACGTAATGTTGTAATCAGTGTTAAGAGATAGTGGTTTGTAAAACAGGATACAAGGATGAAGTGGAAGAGAGTGATTTTTTTCTTAAGTGTTAGTAAACTATTCTGACACTGGGTATAAAGGTAAAACATTTATGAGACCTACTGATACGCGCCGCTGGTCATGTGAATTATGGAAACTATGTTTATGAGTAAACAAATCTGCTAATTAGAGCTAACCATGTCAGATGCATGGCCAACAAACATAATTAATCTAAACTTCCGAATCCATTGGGGAAAAGGTATTACTAAGTCCATGAGATGAAAAATGCAAATAAACCTCAGAGTGGAAGGCAAATAAGCGGTAAAGTGTGAAGAAGCATTCAACATAAGCATGGTTGAAAGCACAGAACATATTAGAGATTTGACAGAAAGTTAGGTGATAGGGAAATACACAGGCAGATGAATGCAGAAAGGGAAAATTTGTGCTGGTTGATCTATGGTGAATATAGGTAAAAATTACTGATTTACAGTTTTTACACAAAAAACAGTTGCTGCTTTGTTACTAATACTCCATTGGCAAATCTCTGACATCAGAACATAGAAACAGCTACTCAAAATATCTACATTTATATATATATAAGTAAACCCGGTACATATATAATCCTTTTTGTTGATGAAGAAATATAAACCATTCTGAAAATCTTTCTATTATTGCAGGTAGGGAAAGATCGCTACTGTAAGTCAGTGTGGTTGCCATCAATGATCAAATGCCTATCCAATTAATCTATCTGAGAGGCTTCCAAGCCATGCTTTTCTATTGATGCTCATGCTCTGAATTGCAACGAAGAGCCTGGAAGGCTGTTAAAAAAATGAAAGCAATGTTTATAACCCTATGATTCAGACTCCTTTTCCTGAGAACAAACAGGCCATTCTGTGGAGAGCAGAGCCATCAGCAAACACTTGAAATTTATTAAATACTTTTCTACAGTGTTACTCCTCCAGCTCACTGATTGCTGCAGCTGCTGCTACAAAAGCATTTCAATTACAGCTGAAAGGAGAGGTGGCCCATGCAAATCTTGCAGGGAAAAAAGACCCCTGTGATACTCCTCTGTGATGTGGTCCATCACATGAATCTTTGTGTGACTCTTCTGCTTTCCACAGTCATCGCTGGGTGACATTCTGGCTGTTGTGGTGCAAATGGACAAACTCCATCTTTTACAGAATATGATTTCACCTTTTGCCTTTTTACATTACACAGCTGCATAGCTTCATTGTAGGAGTGAGAGCTGTGAATCCTTTTCTTGTCAGTTACAATAAATTTAAACTCAGACAAGATAAACCATGGCCTTAATTCTAGGTGCCACTTGAAAACAGAAGCCAAAATAGAAAGTGAACTGCTTGGATCAATTTCAGTTGAAGGTCTTAATGAGCACACATCAAGAATTAAGAACATATTGTGGATTGCCTAATTTATTCTGTGTTGGGGCAGAGTAACTCTCCTGGACTGTTTAATCAGACCACACATTCTGAGAGGATTATGGAATTTCATAAGTTCCTCTGCAATGACCCAAGTGGCACAATATAGATTTCCCAGTTTTCATTTCAGAAGCATGAAGAAACCTGTACTATCACAGGCCCAAACTGTTCTCTGCATTTCAAATCCCAGGAATGTTTCTAGTCAGGTGGGACTTACAAATGAGGTGGATGAGATGTGTTATATTTGTTTGTTCACTGCTTACTACACTTGTACTGTGCATGGAGCTTTCTAAAAGAACCACCATCAAGGAGGTGGCAGATATCTGTTTTCTTTGGCCTGGGAGAGGAAGACACCACTAAATGAGTAAGCAGTTGTTCCTTTCCTGGAGGCAATTATGAGAAGTTTTGGGAGTGCTCACTGGGATCACACACAGATGGTCTGCAGCACAGCATCTCCTAGGAGTCTGTGGTGACACAAAAGGGATCTCTCCATAGGGCCTCAGAGAAGGTGGTGTGAAAGGTTTTGCTATCTGAGCAGCCTATGACCATTGGTGATTGGAAAGCATGGCTGCAAGAAAGGTTCAAAGAGGAGGCAGGTTTCATGATCACTTTATTTCAAACTTACTCACTAGAACTGGGCTTTCCATATTTCAGTTACCTCATTTTAGCTTGTCTTCTAACAGAGCGTAGCTTTAAGGAATGCTTTTACTGGATTTTGTTTGCCCATGTTAAAATAAGATAGGATATTCATACCGCAAGGTCATGGTTATCCTAGAGTTGTCGAAAGATCCATTTTCCCCAAATATTACTGGTTGAATAAAAAATGCTAGGCCCTTTCATCTCCCTTTCCAGCCATCAGAAGCAAGAATCTGTGGCTTGCTGCTCTCAGCAAAATTTTCTGCATTTGATTCTGCACCACTATCTTTGCATTTCTTACCCCTCTTTGCCTTTCCTTAACCCAGAGGCTAAGCAATGACTCAGCAACAGCAATGAAAATTTTAAACCTGGTTTATAGGCATAGAAGGAAACAACTACATGACTTTTCACTTTTTCTTTGACTCAGTCAGAGTGGGTTTACTCTCTCTTTAACCTCCAGCTAGAATCCTGTAACTTTTTGTATAGATTTTGGCTGAAAATATTTGTAAATGCTCTCTTACATTTCTCTTTCCCTTTCATGCATCCTCCTTTTTCTTCTTCCTCTTCTTCTTTAAAAAGAAAACAAACAAAAGAAACTCTCTTCTGCACTTTTAATGTATCATAATTTATATTCCAGTCAAGAAAAAATAGTGATTATTTGTACATCTACCTTTATCTCATTTTGAATGGCATTGCAAGAGGAAAATAAAGATGTCTGTCTTCAGGAGAATGGCAGGTAGATTGATAAAAGATTGTGAAGCACTATAGTGCTGTATTGATTCTTCAACAGTACTAATTAGAGAGACAGAATTCAGCTTGTGTTGAGATAAAATAGCAGAGCAAAATTAGTAAAGGGATCTACTTTTTTATCTGGTATAATAAAATTAAATATGATTGCCTAGCTATTTCTATTAGTTTGCTATACCCTCTTTTTATTTATAGCTTTATTACTTGGAAAATAATACTAAGGATATGTTAGAAGCTTACATATAACTCAGGACTCACCTGAAATCAGGTAGTTGCCAGGAGTCCCTGAACAATTGCACTACTCAATAATTTCATTTTCATACACAGAATCACACACAGAATGTTTGGGTTGGAAGGGACCTCTGTGGGTCATCTAGTCCAACCCCCCCTGCCGAAGCAGGGTCACCTACAGCAGGCTGCACAGGACCTTGTCCAGGCGGGTGTTGAATATCTCCAGAGAAGGAGACTCCACAACCTCCCTGGGCAGCCTGTTCCAGTGCTCCATGACCCTCAGAGGGAAGAAGTTCTTCCTCATATTCCGACGGAACACGTCTGAATTCATTAATTAATTTTGGCTGAATTAACATCAAACCCAAAACACCTTAGGGTGAATGGACAGTCAATGACCTCTGTAGTACATGGGAATCTCAATCTCAACACCACCCAGCAGAGTGTACTTGCAGCCCAGAAGGCCAGCCATATCCTGGACTGCATCAAAAGAAGTGTGGCCAGCAGGTCGAGGGAGGGGATTCTGCCCCTCTAGTCTGCTCTGGTGAGACCTATGAGGAAAAGCTGAGAGAGTTACGGTTGTTCAGCCTGGAGGAGAGAAGGCTGTGGAGAGACCTTACAGCAGCCTTCCAGTACCTGAAAGGGGCCTACAAGAAAGCTGGAGAGGGACTTTTGAGAAGGATATGTAGTGACAGAACAAGGGGTAGTGGCTTTAAACTGAAAGAGGGTAGATTCAGATGTGAAATAAGAAAGCAATTATTTACTATGAGGGTGCTGAGGCACTGGAACAGATTGCCCAGAGGAGCTGTGGCTGCCCCCTCCCTGGAAGGGTTGAAGGCCACGTTGGAAGGGGCTTTGAGCAACCTGGTCTAGTGGAAGGTGTCCCTGCCCATGGAAGGGGGGTTGGAACTAGATGATATTTAAGGTCCCTTCCAACCCAAACTATTCTATGACTTTATGATTCCGTGAATAGAAATCGGTTTTCTAACATTTCCAAAACTGTATTGTTTGTCTGCTGTTTGTCTGTTTCTCCTTCTGTCATCCAGTCTCCTAAATATTTTTAAATAAAATACAGCAAGTAAAAAATAAAAATGAGACACTACAGCTATATATATTTATAAAGAATCAATATTCAAGCTCAAACTTGTGAAATTCCAATAGCAGCAAAAAGTGTTTTAAACTAGCAATGAAATTACATACCAAACTACCATTTATAAACATTATTAAACATTAAAGCTATGCCACAGATGTGTTAATTAAATAAGAAGTTTCTGTATGCTGTAGAATGATTTTTAAGGTTTTTACGTTATTTTTTATATTATTTTATTTTATTTTATCCTCTGGCTATTTATATAATATCTAGTGCTGTTTTATTTAATTTATTTTATTTTAAGTCCATGAAACACTTTCATGAACTGCATTCTATATATCAAAAAAACTTCATGTAAATAATGCCTAAAGTTGTGAAATTTATTCCTCACATATTAGGTAACTAATGAGATACCCTGACTGCCATTATCTTCTGGAAGAGTTGGACTGGGCCCTTGATCTTCTACAAATCATGCACTTGAAAAAAAGAGAAATTGTGATGTCTGATTCTATAGGAGCTGTTAACAGAACTGAAATAAAACATCTCCTACTGGTGCAATAATGAAACCACAATGTGATTATACAGCAGTTAAATATATTTTAGTGTGAAACACACATCTGATAAATTATTTTAAGATGAATAACCACATCTACTTCATAACAGTGGTATGACAGAGACAAAACGCTAAGCTCCCCAAATGAAGTTTATAATTCATCGACTCCTGTGCTCTACCTCTGCTCAACATCTAAGGGATTTACACAGTGAAATGTGGTACGGGTCAAGCTGAATAAATTGGGGAATTGTTCTCTAAATAAAGTGGTATATTCTCTCTTCAAGTTTGCACGTAGATAATTACAGAAGGTAGAATATGATACCCCTGCCTGGTTACAGATCAAGTTCTGAACCTCCTGTGGTCTGGAGCCAGGTCAAACTAATGCAACTGTCTGTGGAAAAGGATTGCAGAGTTACTGTCCTCTAAAAAAAACCTTTCTACAGTGTATCTTACATCCCAAATGTACTGATCACATTCATTAGTTCCCTTTCCCCTTCACTTAAGTAATGAGTGGAACAGAAATAATATCACATATGTTTAAAATATTGAGGAACTTCTCCTTCCAAAAGCTGTGAGCATGCTCATGCCAGGCAAAGAAATTCTTGTCTTAAAGTGTTCAGTAACACACCATAATGTCCCTAACCATCCTGCAAAACTAATTCATTATCTTTATTCACCTTTCCCAGTGCAGTTACAGAATACACTGAACCTTCGTCCAATAACTTATAACAATCAACAAACTCTCACTCCTTTGCTTAGGTGTTACTGCTTCACGTTCGAGATCTGACAATAAACTTGAGCATCTGGGTCTGTAACAGGTATCTTGTGCTATTTATTTGTACTATAAAGTTTCTAGCACATTTCTGAGGTGCTAGAGTGCAAAATCAATATCAGATGTTAAGAAAGGATGATATATGATTAGAAATAGTGTTTATTAGAGTTTAAAAGAGAGGATAAATAGCAAACTATTACCATTAAGCAGAACCTGAAGATATAACAGTTTGCCAGGTAGTTCAATAGTGAAATAGAATCTGCATTACAGTCTTTGCTACTTTTTACTCAACTCACAGTAGAACACATTTGCCTATGATTATTATGATACATTCCTATTTAAAGCACACTTTTCCAAAAGACCTTTTCCTGAAGTTTCCTTTAGGCAAGGGAGGTTGCAATTAAGGGCAAATTTCAAAGTTGCTGTTTCACTGACCATGACATCTTTACCTCCAAGGTGACATCTTTATAGAAGGCCAATTCCCATCTAAGATTTCTTTATATTTTGTAAGATCCCTGTGACAATTTCTGTATTAAAGCAACCTTTAAGGGCAATGTGGGTTCTTTCCTAGGCTTAAGGGGATTCAAAGACCTTTTTTTTTTTCCTCAGCCTATTTTTCTAGTTCTTTTTCCTGGTTTCATTGATGAGTATTAGTAGTCTCAGGTTCAGCTTGTTGTATTCATGCAGTCATACAGAAAGTGGAATCAATGTTTCTTTGTAGTATTCAACTTCAGATGTCAAGTCCCAAACGGAAATTGATAGTCTAATACCTGAGACTCTTGGGCTCTAAGATTAAGCTTTTCCTCTTTTAATACCTGCAGAAGTAGTAAAAACTGAATCAGCAACAAAGGAAAAACAAATGATTGCATCAGCTAGAGTAAAAGTAAAGAATCAAGAGCAGTGTCAGCAGTGCTACAGTAGTGCAATCTTCCTTGTTACCATATCATTGTGATGATTTACTTAATAGTATGATTATTTATTAACAATATCAAATTTCAGAGCCAAAGAGGAACATGAAAGATCTTTAAAGACTCTTAAAATAATAACTTGTTCAGAATTTGATTCTGTGCTGATTTTATCCCTGTGCACCTTGATAATAACTGCTGGAATTACACAACTGGAAAGCCAGACAGAACCCCACATTTCTGATTTAATCAGATTTTTGCAATAAAGCTGTTTTTTGAATCAAATGATACTACATTGAAATAAAGAAAAAAGGCTGCTTGTTGATGAGTTTAAAGAATTTCAGGCAGAGAAAACTGTTAACATTTAGTCTTACATCCTTCCTAATACAACCATAGAACTTCCCTAAATTATGTCTTGCTATTATTACTAGTATTTCCTGTACTAGTGTTTGCTGTAGTTGAAATAAGTGCACTCTTTTTGAAATCAGAATCTGATTTCAATATTTAAAATTATAGCACATACACTATATACTTTGCTGAGGTTGATATCGAAACTGTTTGAAAAAATGCCTGCAAAAAAATTATGTGGAAAACACTAACTAGTTGAAATAAATGCCAAATAAATACCAGATGGGCTCCAGCAACTCCTCTTACTTATGGCCACCTATACAACTTGGAGCCTAAAAATCCTGATTGAAGTTAGATCTCCTGCGGCTTTATGCTTCCTCCAGCACAGCAAGGATTTCAGAACCTCTGAGGAGTTGGCTTGATTTAGCATTTGCAAGGTGTCAGGTGGACTTTAGGCCAGCCCCCAAACCTCACATTTCGAAAGCAAACAAACAAGCAAACAAATGAAAAACCCAAACTCCAAGCAGTCTTATCTGGTGTTTAAATTTGTAAGACTCACTTCTCAGACTGTAATCTGTTATAACTTTTTCTACTGGACTGAAAAACTCCCTGCTAACAAATTTTTCCTTTGAATTTCTGTTGCAAACTACGATCCAAGCATTGCTCTTCGTAATGTGACCGGACTAAGAGCCTTCATTTTCTTTCTGTTTTGCCTGTTTTCCTGTAATTTAATTGTCCCTTTGTCATTTCACTGAAGCTGATTCATTTTTTAACATCTTTCTGGACGTTTGGTGACAACTGAAAACAAGTAGCCCAATAGAAATGGTCTCAGTACCAAGTACAGACATGCATTATTGGTATGTTTTCACAAGAATGTGTATTTATTGTACACACCTACATCATCTTTGTGTCGTCATTCTCATTTGCAGTAAGAATAGCATGAAAACTGTTTATAGAAAGGTTATCTAGAACACACAGGCCCCAAATGTTGAACCAGTCTTGGCCCATGTGATGCTCTTTGCAGAGTCAGCAAAAGGGAATTTGATCAAAGATTAGAGATGAAAAATATTTGCTGTACAGGTATCTGCTTATAAAATCTAAAGTTAGTGGTTTATATGGTTCCAGCAAATTCCATCAAATGGGGAGAAAATTAATATTAAAACTATTATAATATGACTGTATGACCACATCCTTTCCACTCAATTTACTGCTGAAAAGGGACCATTAGATCACTTCATATGTTACATATCAGTATATGCTGAAGCCAATGATTTGTGCTTCACCGCAGTACAAATTGAGTTTGGCCAAAAATTATCTTCTTGAAAAGAATCCAGACTGGTTCTGAAGACACCTGGCCACTGAGACTTTAACAGTTTCCTGTAGTTTTCCCCAGCAACTAGTTAATCTCACTGTTGCCAATTTTGGCCCAGTTTCCTATTTGGTTTAACTATCTTCCAGTTACGAGTTCCTATTAGGTTTTTTTTTTCACATTAAACAGACCTTTAACAGTCAGTAGTTTCTTTCTGTGAAGAAATGAATCCTCTGGTCCCCAAGTCACCTCTCAATCTTCTTTTGACAAGCTAAAAGGCTCACTTTCAGGTGTTCAACCAAATTTTTGTTTATCTACACCTAAATAGTTCTCAACATACATTTGCAAACATGAGTATCCAAAATATTCACAGCATAAACTTTTAATCTGTGAACCCTGTACACATCTTCAGCTAGAAAGCGCTAGTTATGCCATCTCCAGTAGTCCGATGGAGGTGCGTACCATTCAGAGATGTCATATAGCTATGTTGAAACCTGTCATCTAAGATGAAGCCACGGATTTTCTGAGGTTCCAAATTCCTGACAACATTAACAGTGATAAAATTTCCTTCAGGAGGAACTGAAATCAAACAAATGGGGAGAAACAAACATTCAAAGCAACAGGAATGAAATAATTTTGACAGGGCGAGATTATTCCCACCTAATTTTATACATTTACCATGTGGATGATCCACAACAGACCAAGCCATCTAAACTCTTTGTAGGTGGTGGAGAGGAGTGTCACCCAGAGGTACAGCAGTGACTAACACAGAACAGAGGGACCAGCAAAGATATCCATTGCTGAGTACTCTTTTCTTTTGATCACAAGTAATGTCTAAGCTAGATGTAAATATCTATGTTATAGATATCAGAATTGGTGAGATGCGTCCCATCCATACTGACATACAGATAAAGGAATTTTTAAAAACAAATGCAGGTTAAATCAGACTTGTTCTTTGAGAGTCATCCTCAAGCATTTTAATTGGTGGGGGGAAGTAATTGAATTTCCTGGGGCAGGGGGGAAATGCGTGTACTTAGGAGCCATGATGGAAGAGGAAATCCTCATCAATCTTCTGTGTGCTTGAAAATGAAAATTCCTTTCCAAATATCTCCACCACCCCTAACTGCCCCAACCAGATATGAAATGAAGATAAAGTACACAGATGTCAAAGTGACTTCAGCAGAACAAATTACAGATTGAGAAACCTTCTTTTTCCTCTTTGACAGCTGGTATTTTCACTCTGGTTAATTTTGAAGAGGGTAAAAGGAAAGAGGTAAATATAAAACACAGTGGTAACCTCCCTTCAGGGCATCACAGATCATTTTTGTAGTCAAGGATTCACAGCTGTATGAGCGTGTGCAGAAGATGTGCAAGCTGAGGTGAAAATGGAGGGTTAAAGCTGGCTTAATGAAGGTCTGTTATCTTGTCCATGAAGAGTGCCCACTTTATGTTCCTCTCTGACAACTGGAGTTGATTTGATTGACTCGGGAACAGCATTTCCCTGTGCTGGAAGAAAGTCTCAAAAACTCCACATTCTGTCAAAGTATGGCAGTCCAGTAATGGTTGGGTTTGGAAACAAAGTGACAACATTTAACTGTTTTCAAGACAAAATATGCTTGTCTGTTTGCCTATTTGCCCAGGGAGTAGAGCAAGGGCCAGGGATGTTTGGTTGCCAGACCTCTGGCTGACTTACAGACTGAGCAGCTGCAGCATGGGCAGGCTGCCCAGCACACAAATATGTGAAGATTATCAATAAAATTGGAGATTACCAACTCCTTATACTTGCTTAATGTTTGCTTATGCGGTGGAAATGCAGCTAGTGTCCTCCTAACAAGCATGATGGTTGACAAAAAGCACTGCTGCCAGTTGTCAGAAGGCAAAAAGCACAAACATCCTGGTAATTAGAGGCTGATAGGCTGACATGGATAAAAATCTAATATTCTGAATTAGCAACGGATTGAATGGAATTTGACTAATTATAATTAGAATGTAAGCACTCAACTGAGAGGACACATGTCCTCAGCTGAAGCAGGAAGAGTTGAAAAGTAGGGTTTCAAAATTATAAAATAAGAAGGAAAAAGGCCTGCTCTGATAAAATTGCAAGGAATATTTGCACTGAATTGAGACAGGCTTAAGAAGGAAAAGTTTCCACATGAAGAAATAAGTATCTTTTACTCAATACAGACTGCATTAAAATGCAGGATTTTATGCTGGCTCTGAACAAGTCGTCTAGAACGGTGGCCAAGGTGTACTTTGGAAAGGCAAAAAGGTTTTTGCTGCTGTAAGAGTAAATTGGAAATTCTTCATCTTTAACAGCCCCCCAGCAAGTCATACAACATAATTATAAAACAATTCCTTACTCTATTGTATGCGTACCTGTTCTTCTACTGTTCTAGAATTGGTTATAATTTTGGAAATCTAGAGTAAGAAACACAAATTAATGGTTGCAACTTCTGAAATCTTTGGAACACGCAAGTCTAATGAGACCTGATCTAAGATGAACACAAGAATTGTCGTAATAGGTCAGATCGAAGGTCCGCTTAGCCCATCAGCCTGTCTCTGATAGCTGCCAAGAATAGAGACAGAAGTGAAAGAGCAGATAGACAGTAAGACTAGCTTATGAACAGAGTGCTCTTCCTTCTGGTGTATCCTTTCAGTTTCCAGCCATAAGTAGCACTGGTCTGAGCAACAAATTGCATCTAAACCATTAATACCCAAGCTAAGATATATTCTCCATTAATTCAGTTATTGTTTCAACTTCTACATATGAACAATGTCCTAATCACACAATTTAAATTACATACTGGATGAAAGCAGTGCTTTCTTTTGATCAGTTTAGAACTGTTGCCTGATATTTTAATTCAGATATTCCCTCTGTTGTGAGAAACTTCAAGAAATCTTTCTGCTTTGCTTTCTAGCCATTCATCATTTTGAAGAAAATTATTGTCTCTCTAGGATGAAGAACCACAATCTGTTCTGTCTTTGCCAATTCCAAATCTGTTCCTTGTCTCTGGTAGTACTTGTTGACCGCCCCTTGTTGACCGCCCCCACCTCATTAGTTTTTTTTCTATTCCCTGTTTATGGCAGGTCCCAGAACTTCTCCAGGACTTTTCTTTGTCCAGCTCAAAATATTATGCTAAACTAATGGTATCTTTTAGGAAATGTGCTAATGATTTCAAGTGAAATTGTATGTTAATTTTTATGTGAAAATCTTTTGGAGATATACAGCTGTTTGCAGTATTTAAGATGATGCACTACAGACATGTATGATGTTATGTATTTCTTCTCAAATACTGGCTAAATACACAGCATTTCTTATGACACTTTGGTTTTATTGACCTCCAGTCACTGAGTTATATTTTCAGAAATTTATTCTTGAAGAATCTTTTCTGAGCGGCAAAAGTCAATTTAGAGCACATGACTGTAATTGTCATTGGGTGTTTGTGGACAGTTCCGTTTATATCACTTTGCATCTATCACGACTTCATTGAATTTTTGCTTTTATTGTCCAGTCACTCAATGTTTGGGAATTCTTCTGCAACTCTTCACAGTCAGTTTTAGATTTAGCTACCTTGAGTACTTAAGAATGTAAATATCCTCCTATTACTCTTTCCCCTTCTCATTTTCTCTGCTCGTTTATTATTGTATTAAATAGCACTTTCCTGGGTGAAATCCCTGTGGCACACACAGAAGAAAATCTATTCAAACAAGCCCAGTTGTGCACCTGTTAAAATCAAACAACAACCTGTGGATATGATTATTATTCATCTTGATATAGTGGTTTTGTGCACATTTTCATTTAAAAAAATTAAGAAAGCAAAACATTTCAGGTTTTATTCTGTTCTAAGATTTTTCTTCTGTTAATAGTATGCAACATAAATGGCTGTTTTCAGACACTGCTGTCATATGCTTTCAACAAAAACTCATATTGAGTTTTACAAACTGAATTTCCTGGAGATTAAAGCCACATCAACTACATAAAAAAGCAAGAGTACTAGCCATTTAAATTTTCCTAATATTCATAAACTAACATGATATTTAATAGCTGTTTATACTTCTGAAAAGCAAATAATTTCTCCAATTGTATTAAGGATAAACAAATTTATCCTGTCTTATGTCTTATCCTGTTTATTATGTCTGTACTTCCTGTGTTCTGCATCTAAATGTTGCACGAGTATGACAGGAATTATCATAAATTGTGACTCAGTCAGACATCACATCTCTGAGAGGATAAAGTGGGGTTAACAAAATTGCTACTTATCTTTTCTTGTAAGTTTTATTTTCTCTTTCTGCTCCTGCTTGCCCTTGACAAAGATTTCCCTTGCACAAAGGTACCTCTGCCCTTACTGAAGAAGGGAATCGATCTGGATGTTCAATGACTCTTACTATCAAGATCTCTTTCACTTCAGCATGACAGCAAATACCTAAAGGAACTGGAGTGTTCACGATTTTTCCACAGTCATTTGTTTAGTGACAACTGTCATCTCCCTGTCTATCAGCATGACTTCCTTGCCACCCGACAGAACAGGGAAATGATTTTCCACACAGATTTAGATTTCCATATCCCAGGGCCAGTATGGTGAAATATTAGGATTAACTGCCAACAAAATACAATGTTTTTCTTTTAAAACAATCCTTTTCAGCCATCCTTTAAAAACACACTCTCTCCTTCCTGTCTCTCCACTCAGAAAAGGCAGCTATAGCAGTTACTTTAACATAAGTAACTGACCACATAAAGAAGATTAATTACCTTGACCATTGAGAGGATATAATGTCTTGCTGTTATTCTAGTTGCTTAAATACTGTTTGAAAGTGTAAGCAGCAGTAACAACAAAAGAGACACAGTTTATTGCTTTTTTTTTTCTTTTTTTTTTTTAACAGCTTGTGAATCCAAAAATGTTGTACTGCAAAGTCTGGCTACCTATGTATCACCTCCAACCATTTCCTGGATGATTGATTTCCTAATTCCTTTGGATTTCAGCACTGAACATCATTCATCTTAACCAAATGTTTAACTGCTTACAAAATATGAAGAGGCAACTATAATTACTCCATTTAGTCTAACTTTAAGTTCTTACCTGAAATAAGGCATGAAATCTAAAATTCTAAAGATTCATACTTGCATTTTAGAACGTGACATTATACATCCTATATGTTAAAATGTAGAGAATATCAGGAAGAGACAGAAAAGAGAAAGATGATTTTGGCAGTTTTAGAAACCACTATTTTAAGATGCGATCTAGAATTTTCAGTCAGACATTTTCTGCATTCAGAGTACTGAAAAACTTCCTAAACACAATTTTAGAGATTGTGCAAGAAAGAACAGTCACACTGCAAATTTAGAAGGGGTTGTGTTCATAGGAGAGTATAATATTAAAAAAGCTATTACTAACATTCTTGGACACTCAGTTTGTGCCCTAATTCAAAGCAAAATATTTTCAACATATACACTAGTTGAAAAACAAGACTTTGTAACAGAATTTCTTTGTTTGTGAAAGACTTGATTAAACTGCTCACTAATGGGACATAAGCCTAGGCTTTGAGTTAAGCATCCCTTTTAAATACCCCACTGAATCATAGTCTGGATTTTTCCAGGTGCCCAAACTGATTTGCTTTATACTGAGCACTTAGTCAGTAAATAAAAGTGCTTTTTACTCTTGTATAGACTACATGGCTCCTGAGTGCTCTCTAAGCTTTACAACATGTAACTCGCTGTGAGGGTGATACATTAATATGCTGTTGCCCATCCAAATAAGATTCTAGCCTCCAATCACACCATAAACTTGGACCAGATGAACATCATGAGATGCCAAATGTCAGAGAAAGGTAAGAATGTCTTTAATGTGTGAGAAAAAGACAGGAGACTAGGCTTATGGTTAACTTCAGCACTGAAGAAAACAATTTAACTCACTTGGGAATAATGAGATAACTCACACAGTACAGCTCACGATTTCTTCCTTAAATTCTTCCACCTTGAAGGCTGCCACCAACCCTTCTCTGCTGCAAGTAGAGATTAACTGAGGGGCCTAAGGTGAGTCTGCAGACAACCCTCCTTTGCATTCTCCCATTCATTCTATTCAGTGAGCTGCGTGCTTTGTGTGTCAATACAGATAACAAATACACAACTGCATAGTCTTTCCCTAAGAAGACAGACAACCTCCATTCTGTTCTTCATCATTGACTGCTGCTAAGAATGTCACAGCCTTCACCAGTTTCCTCTTAATCTTTCCAGGACTGCGATCATTACATTTTTCACCTTTTCCCACCCTTTGGGAGGACAGCTCCCCTATCTCTACTTCTATCTGTGGATGCCCAGAAACAAATGTATGTGTAAACTGCAACTTGAACCAATCTACCTCATGGAGGTTCCACCTCTACTCTCAGAAAGGTGGAAAACCCCACCCTCCTCTCAGAATATTTGATGACCAAAGTGAAAACCTAGTCCTGTCCTTCAAAGGTCAACCAGTGTAATGGATCTAGTAGACTGTAAAACCCAACCCCATGCCAAAGGGATGCTGGAGCTGCTTATCTGTGAGCAATGAATCTAGTTATATTAGGGTTGTGTAACCTCATCCAGTTGTCTGGTTGCCGATTGCTTAGTTAAGCCACACTGGGCAATATGCTGGCTCATGTGGTCTTCAGCTTTCCTCACCTGAAAACTCCCCGTTTTCATTCCTCACACAGAGCAAACTTTAAAACTACTTTTTTTTGTTTGTTTCCAGTGGGCCTGCTATGTTGAGTTCATCAGATCATCAAGCTACTTTGAGAGCATAGACAGACTTCACAGCGAATTGTGAATTTTGACTCCTTCCATGCTGCCTGACATTGCAGCCCATGTGGAGGACTACACAACGTGACACAAAACATTTTGCTAAAATGAATGCACCTGCTGGGCATTAACTGTACAGAGCAAATTTAATAGCATTACATGGGTATAAGGCAGGACAGACTTTGGCCTAAGAATTTTATGCGGGTTTTACATATGAAATGTCGCATTACATTTTCAGCTTGCAAAAGCCAGTTTGAAATCTGATATGTTAATGTGATACAGAGGTTTGGAGAACAATAGGGGCTAGTTGGCTGCATGCTCATCTGGCCAGCCAATTCTATTTCCCCTTTTGTGGATATTACAGGTTTTATAAGGTGATGTATCACGATGAGAGCGTCAGCTGCATCGTTCTACAGCTGTGCTAAATCCTTCTTCACACAATGATGTACATTATGGTGTCCTGATACTAGTAGGCTGAGTTATGAGCTGGACACGGAGTGTTGTGGAGTGTTGAAGTGGTCTGGCAGCCAGCCAGGGACATGCTACAGTGGTGTGTGCCTGGTGGAGTGTAGCAGATGATAGCCCGTCGCTGGAAATGGCAGTTCTCTCGTGCTGTGCGGAGTTATGATAGGGTGTGATGTGTTGGCAAGTGGTGGCTATAATTTTTTGGTAAAATTGAACTGCAGTACGAAGCGGGATGAAATTGTTTAACAGCTTTAGTTTGTCAGGATTTGACTTAAGCCATTTTTTCTAGTAATGAACTAAGTCAGAGTGCTGCTATTTGGTACTCCAGGAATGTGTCCATTTACTTCTTCAGCTGTGAGTCTAGAGGTGCCTAGGCATTTTTAGTTCACTTTCACTTGTGTTTTGTTTGATGAAATAGCATGAATTTAGAGCAGATATTCTCATGGGACTGTCTCGTGTACAGTACTTTAGTTCAGGAGAAAGAATAATAGAGTTCACACCATTTCTATCTGTAGGTGTCTTCTGTGGGCTTTCAGCATTTAATGCTGACTCCTCACTGGGTTACTGCTGTGCATGGCCACATCATAATGAACTAGTTAGGCTTCACCGACTGTTTCATACAAGAGCATTTACTCTCACTGAACACAGTTGGCAATTCCTTTGATGAATTCCTTCATGGGGAAAAAAGTTCTCACGTGAATCCTGAGAGTGGTGAAGGAACAAGACCCTCAGACATGATAGTCTAGATTGTCTCAGCCCTTTCCTTATTTTAATATTTTGCAATGAAAAAAGATCCTCCCTATATGGAAGAAATCTTTTCCTGAATTTAGGTTTAAGATGATAATGTTTGGGATTTTTCCGGTTTTGGTTGGGGTTTTCTTGTTAGTTTTTATTTGTTTGTACATTTGTATGTTGTTTTTGTTTTTTAATTTATTAAAAAAGATTTGAATAATAATACTGCAATAGCCAATTAATTTACATTTTTAAGAAGAATCCCTTTAACCGCGGAACTTGTCTGTACTCTATAATGCAGATGAGAACAAGAAATTAAAATTGAGACAGCAAGTCTTCTTCCAAGTAGGAGAGATAATTCAGTTCTTCACAGATCAAAGCCATCATTATGTCATTCAATATGTGAATTGTGGAGTTGTAGTGTCTAATATTCACAATAACAAGTGGTCATTGAGTTCACCATGTATCTCTTCAGTCTAGCCCACAATAAGCATATTTAACTAGTCTTGCTTGAAGGTGGTAAAAGCACGGGCCATGATACTAGGGTCCATATCTGAAAAGATATGAGAAGAACATCATATTTCATGAAAAGAACTTAAAATTTATCTTTTCTATTATTTGGGAAAGTTTCCATTAGATTTTTCTCAAAACACCTGAAAATGAAAGAAACTGCAGACATTCTTTTTTATTGTCCAAACATCTGGCAAATGTTTTAGATTCAGAAGGCTGCCAAAATACCCACATGCCACCATACTCTCCTCACTTTTTATCTCCCTCAGATATGAAAAGGTAATTTGCTTTCATCTGTGTCCTGACTGAGGTCAGCAGAATATTTAAGACAAGAGAGAGATGTAAAATTGGGCATCATCAAGATGCTACTCATATTTCAGCTGATGTCTCTTCACCAAATCCAAGCAATATAAATCATCCTCGGATTTGAAAGAGGTGACAACAGTTTAAATCTTAAGCATCCTGTGAGAACCTTTAGTGTGAAGACATTACTCAACACTAATTTTACTCAGTCTGAGGAGAGCGAATGAAGGGAACAATAGGATAACCTTGTCCACTCTCACATGCATGCCTACACCAATTTTAGGACCCAGATTATCAAAAATACCTGGTGGTTCCATAACAGCATGAACATTAATCTTTCATTGACATCAAGAAATCATCTATCAACAAGTAAATGTATTGCTAACTGCTTCAGCAGAAACAAAATAACCGTGTTTAGAGAGTTCAGGTGCATTTCTGTTGTCTGACCCTTTTCTGTCCTAACTTTTTCCACAATCTTGAACAGAAATCAAAGAGAAGTGGTGAAAAGTCAGCATGAGAGGTGCCATAAGAAAATAAAAAATCAGTGGTTTCTACAGCAGTTATCTTCCAGACCTTGTCATAGAAGACCTTGACCTCACAAAATAATAATGATCTATGGTATCTAAAGCTTCCATGTACATCACTTGCTTAAACTGTTTCTTCATTAACAACTGTTATTTATGTTTCTGGGTACTAGATTATTGAAGGGGATGAAATTGAAATCTATTTCTAAGCTTATTCCCATTAAGGATTATGTTTGTCGTTAAACATTTGGGTTTTTATTTATCCTGTTGTAGTTGATCAAGCTATGTATTTTTAATTTTCTTCCATTTATATGTGTGCTGATTTCTACTTTTATGACTTTACTGAACACCCTGATCTGCTAACATGTTCTCCTCTGTGTTATAGTCCCATTTCATAATATTTTAATATCGACTATTACAGTAACCACCTTCTATGTTGTAATTTCTGTGCATTTTTATGTTGCAGTTATCTGTTGTGAACTTAGTTGTTAAATTTTGGACTTTAAAAATTATATATGTATACAGACATACTTTAATTTCAGTTGTTGGTTTAAATTTTGTACCTTCCAAGACAGTCGAGAACCCAAAACATCGTGAGTCCTGCAGCTGAAAGTACTACAATGGTATCATTCAAAAGCTCATTGAAAATATTGGACTTCTATTCTGAACCTGACACTATGGTCCAAACATGAATGAAATTGGACTTCTGTCTTTCCTTTCAGCAGTTATACCTCAGTGCAGCTTTTGCTTCCTTAAAGCTTGCTTGTTAGGATGAAAAAGAGTTTAGACTGTAACTGCAGAAGACCTTGAATTTTCCACGGTTTTGGGGAATTCATCTTATAACTATAGCATGTAATATATGTGGGAATATATGTACAATACTGTTCCAACTAAAAGCTCTGACTTTGAATGACTGCTAAAGAAAAGTTTTAGTTCCTGAATTGATGCTTATCCTCTTCAAATGCCTATTTTATTAACTAAAACATGAAAAACATGAGAAAATGACAGCATAAATCTTTGCTAGCAGTCATGTTTAAAAGAAATTAAAATTTCAGTATACCTCATAAAATGAAATTTTTTTTTTGTAAAAGATGTTTCTTCATACTAAAGAAAAAACCCAAATATGGTGTTGGCACACACCATGGATCAGATTCACAAAGACTATAAAATATAAAAAGCATATTTATGAAAATGGCACTATGTAGAAATCAGCTAATGATCTATTACAACATTGTTATGTACTGGTTAAAAAGTACTTTTCTTAATGTATGCCACCTAGCCTTGCAATACTTTTCTCATCTTTCAAATAGTCATAAACCCAGAGGCTTTTTCAGGAAACTATTATTCTTGTATAATGTATAAGTAATTATATACATATATATAATACACCCATATAAAAATAGATTAGCCATATTACTGGGTTATTAAGCAGAAACTGTAAGCGATGAGCAGTTTTTAGGCATGAATGTATATTTATGGCTATCAGAATAGATAATAGTATCAGATTTACAGTAAAAAGACATGAAAAGTAACACAAGACAATTTTTTAAACATACATTACTATTATTTCCTGGTAGCAGGGTTTGGTTTTTTTCCTTTCTTTTTAAATGAAAACATGCAATTTTAAATCAAGCTCTCCACTGCTCCTGTCTTATGATAATTGCACTCAGTGGGGACTTCTGAGTTTACTGTATTGGAAGAAGTATGATGTTATATATTGTTGCTTGACTAAAAGAGTAAACTAAAAGCTCTAATAACTTTTGTTATTGGCAGAGAACCAGCAAAATGCAATGTGTGTGGCTTATGGATTAGCTGGTATTCAATGTAAAAATACACAAGGATCATAAACAATCCCTTCTTCATTTTAATTGGCTTTACTCAATTTGAAATTGTGTACACAATTCCTATTAAAATACATAGCACAAGATGAAATCTAAAGCGGCCACAAAAATAATGCAGTAGTTTATGGTTTATTTCACACATCGCATCATACCACATCATTCACGGACCAATCAGCCAATTTTGATCAAAGCATTGGTTTGCTAATGGCTAAGATTTTTCTGGTTAGGAACCCACCACAGCAACACTGTCTTTCTGAGTTTATGTTTTTTGATTACACAAAGTTAGAAATAATAAGGTAATCTGTTTAAATGCTTAATGAATTTTAAAACCATTTGTGATATTAGTTCACTAAAGTGTTTTCCAATATGTTTTTTTCCCTGTATAAAGGTTGAGGAGTTTATCTAGAAAAAACTCTTCTTATTTTAACTTTTTGTTTCTCCTGGAACCAAAGGAGAATGATAGCCTCAACATCAGGTTTAACACAGAGAGAAAGAAACAGAGCTTGAGACTTCTAGATTAACACTCTGTATATTCAGGAAAAAGAAATTGCCTTAGGAGTTATTTGAAACCTAATTATTCAATTTCAAGAATAAACCAGAACCATTTATTGTTGTGTCACAAATCCTCTTAAGGATATACTGATGTATTTCTACTGTCTACATACAAAAAAATGCAAATCGAAATGTTGACTATAATAGCAGAGAAACACTTTTTTTGAATAATCAAATAGATGGTTTTAACCAGGAAGCTGCCAATATCTATTTCCAGTCGTCCTGTGGAAACCGAACTGTGGCAGATGGCATCCAACCTGCCTGACATGAATTTTACCTGCTGTATATTCACTGATGATTTAAATCACTGATACCTATCTCTGTGTGCTTCTACATACATATCTTAGCCTATGTTTCCTTATCTTGAGTTATGCCGCATATAGAAAGCCTACTCTTCTGGCATGATAATGAAGGGATAGTTAAAATGTTTTATACAAGGACATTTTATCTTGCTTTTTTCATTTAGTTTCTAGGCAGATCTGTGACCTATTCTCTTTGGACATCTCAGTTCTACTGGATGAACATGTCTTATCCCTCTGGGCCCCCTCAGAATTCTTGGCACAGCAACGGCGCTCAGTCCCTTTCCTTCTGAGCTATTCCATTTTTCTACTTTCTCATTTTCTCTATGGAATTTGAATTCTTTTACTTTCATTTTTCAATAGAGTATTTTCATTTGCTTCTCACTTGATATTCTGCTATGCCAGCTAAATCTTTCCCTTCTCCTCCATCTACACATTCTCCTACTCATTAACATATTGTCGGTGTTCAGCATTCCTCCCTCACCTCACACACGTGGAGGTGCTATCACCTCCTTTAGTGGCAACAGTCATGAAAGTGCTAGAGCAGGAAGGATGCCAGCATTTTAACTACTGTGTTGTCTAAACCTGAGCAGATGGTCTTGTAATCTCCTAGGCAGAGAAGGCTTGAATGTGTGATAGATAAATTCTTTGGGGTGAATTTGTGGGAAAATGGAGGGCTCTGAAATACATAGTGCACTGAGGTCAATGTTTTGAGGTGAAGCTGAGAGGTACTCTGACTTTTATTCCTCCCTCTATTTAGAGCTTTATCCTAAAATTAATCCATGACAAAGGTGAGGCTTTGGCCATTTTAGTTTCATGTAAACCTGACTATTGTACAGCTAGGGATGAATAGCACTTTATCCTTTCTACTTGAAAACATAGAAGCTTTCCTTGCTAAATAGTGTCAGTCTTCCAATGTCACTGATGTGTAACCTCTCTCCTAGGGGTCCTCTCAGAGCTGTCTGTGATTCAAGGACTGCTTTTGTTATAAATCGGTTGTTCAATCTTGGCTCAGACTTCTGAGAAAAATGTTAAGTTGTGAGAAGGAGCTGTGAAAAAGCACTAAGCTAGAAAAGAAGGACAAAATACAGGCAGAGGTAAGATTGTTGATACAGGGGTAGTTGGCATCTCAGTGATTCTAGGACAAAAGCACTGACATGAGAAGGTATAAAGATGGCATAACAGTGGCACTGAGGATTAGCAATGGAGGTTGACCCTTTCACACCTGCCATCAAGCTGTCCGGCCAGCACAGACTCACTGCATATTTTACTAGAGGTCGCAAGCATATTAATACTTCTTCTCCTTTCTTGTTTGTCCAGATTCTCTGTTGTGTGTAATAGCAAAAAATCACTGCTTTATACTCTTCGGATGTGTACATCCTTCTTGCAGTATCTTTGTTCGTGGTAAAAGTTGTCCAAACAACGTGACGCAGAGCAGGCAGGTTACAGACATCAGCTGAGCAAATGCATCAGCCTTGTCAAGGCAAAATGTCAGGTGGTGATTAACAAGAGAGATTTACATAATAGCTACTGAGTGGGAAGCCTCTCCCTAGAAATCAACATCACGGAGAAAAATTTGGGCCATATCAATTCTTAATATGTGTAAATGGAGAGCTGAACAATTCACCATCATTCTTCTCTCAGTTATAACTAGATCGCTGCACCACTAGCACAGAAACCAGAACTTTGTGCTCAGGGTGCAAAGAAAAAACCTTAATTTACTGCATCAAATTCATTAATTGACTGATATGGACCCTTCTTGCCCCAATCTATCAAAAAATACTAATGCAATATAAAACGAGAAATATATATTCCCATTGCAGTTCTATTGTACCTTAACTACAAGAAATTTGATGCAGAAATTTTGAGGCAGAAGTTTTCCCTCCTGTATTTGATATGACATCATCCATACTGATCCAATGGGACACTTCCACCCACAAGTCCTCAAATGAAATCCTGGCTCTGTTAGTATCAAGGACAGAGGGCCCTTTCATTCATGTTTAAAAAGTCAGATGACCACATGGTTCTATGAACTACTAAGTATTTTATCAATGCTTATTCAAGTATATTGAAAATACTGAAGGTTTGTGCAAGTCAGTATTGCATGTAGACTGGCACAGATGTCAGTAGGACCCATCTGTTTTAGCATTTTACAGTGGTTCCTGCCCTTACATTCCCAAAAAGTTCTGAAGTAATGTAACTGAGATTAAATCTCATTATGACTTTTTGACTCTTTTTTCTCTCATTAAGGGATGCTCTTTTTTGGGGTAGCCAAATGTGACAAAACCTTTTGCATTTTAGAAGACAAATGTACCCAAAAAGAACATCTGTGACTGAAAAATGAAAACAAACAGGAAAAAAAAGCATGTGCCCTCTTTAAATCATGTCACTATCTACAAAACCATCAAAGAAACCAATTAAGACTGAATGCAACTTTTATTCCTCGTATCACACAGTATTTCCCATGAGGTTGTTTCCTGAGATGTAAATGTTACAGTGAAAATATACTGCACCCTCTAGTTCCATTTTCTATTTTATATGTCATGATCTGGCTCTAGAAAGAGAATATATCCATAAAACGACAAGTAATTTTGTAACTGTCTGTTGGAAGTTGGATGATTATAAGTTGCTCTCTGCAGTTGCGACTTAGGTTTGCCCAGGTGCTCTGGGTGCTTTTTAATTGATTATATCAGAGTAATAATTTAAAATAAGAAATTCATATGGCTACATGTATAAATACATGTTTCTCGTACAATGATAATAGGGAGTTTTCTAATGTTCTAGTGTTTTCTAACAAGATTTGAGGCCACTTTATTTTTAAGGCCTTTTGTATTTCTAAGCTACAAGAAAAAATTTCCTGAAGTCTGTCTGTGTTTCTTTTTATGCAGATGTGCTTTTACATCAAGTATTGAGATTGCTACTACATATGAAAGTGATTCAAGTGATACTGTAAGTCTTCTCTTACTGCTTGTTATTTCAAGTACATTAAAACACCCAGTTCCCCATTCAATGCAGCTTGACCTACAAAACTAACAACTTAGTATTGCCAGCGTATCCAAAGAAGCCAAGCCAAATGGGATTCACCAGGAGAAACACTTCTGAAATGTAGAACTGTAATAATGCTCAGTAAATAGGATTTAAGATGGAAACCAGAAATCTATCACACTTTTGTCTATTCAAACTGAAACTAGCTATTGAAATGTAGAAACAATTAAGAAATATTAATATTTGAAACCACATTTATATATTACATCATGAGAAGTTGGTATATTTCTAAAAGCTATAGTCAGTGAAGATACTGACACTATTTTCATCCACAGAGAAAACTTGGAATACTTTCAGTATAACTCCCAAAACATAGGTCAACAGTTTTCATGCTGCATGTTTGTTTTGTAATGATTGTTACTGGAATGAGACGTCAGAAGGAAGAAGGAAGGAAGGATAAGAGGGAGAGGTTGCTTGAAGTCTTTGTGTAAGCAGTGTTGAATAAAGAGAAGAACTCAAGCAGTTCCTCAGCATATAAGGTGGAGGGCAGAGATGTGGAAGGATGGCAACATGGATGCAGTGGCCAATTGCTTGAATATTGCATCAAGATGAATACCTTGAGAGAGAAAATACACAACTGGGATAAGGAGTTGAAGTAGTCTGGGACAGGGGCATGCAGGAGAAGCAAGGGATGTAGGGCCTTTCGCGTATGGGAACAAGTACAGTGAGCTCCACACTGAGGCAGGATTCTTCTTTCTATATTCATTAGAGAAACTAGAAATCTTAGTGACACCATGTCCATGCTCTTGAATAACTTCACAGTCTTCTGAATAAATCATGGGTGTGTCAATGTGATTCCACATCATAGGATTTTTTTAACTGTACTTTATTTTTTAAACTTGAGAAATCTGAGACAAAAGAAACTCAAGTTGTCTTACAAGAAGGTTATTCTCTTCAGAAAGTCAAATACACGAGCCTTAAGTAACAATGTAATTAAGATTGCACTTCTGCCTTAGCTCAGATTCTTTCCATGTTTATTTGCATGATTTATTTTGTTTTCCAGTCACCAGCATATTGGAAACCCTCATAGAATCATAGGTTGGAAAAGATCTCTAAGATCATCAATCCAACTGTCAACCCAACACCACCATGCCTACTAAACCATGTCCTGAAGTGCCATATCTACACGTTTTTTGAACACCTCCAGGGATGGTAACTCCACCACTTCCCTGGGCAGCCTGTTCCAATGCCTGACCACTCTTTCAGTAAAGAAATTTTTCCTAATACCCAATCTGAACCTCCCCTGATGCAACTTGAGGCCATTTCCTCTCATCGTATCGCTAGTTACCTGGGAGAAGAGACCCACACCTGCCTCACTACAACCTCCTTTCAGGTAGTTGTAGAGATTGATAAGGTCTCCCCTCAGCCTCCTCTTCTCTGGACTAAACAGCCCCAGTTCCTTCAGTCGTTCCTCATAAGACTTGTTCTCTAGACCCTTCACCAGCCTCGCTGCCCTTCTCTGGACACGCTTCAGCAACTCATTGTCCTTCTTGTAGTGAGGGGCCCAAATCTGAACACAGTACTCGAGGTGCGGCCTCACCAGTGCTGAGTACAGGGGCATGATCACCTCCCTACTGCTGCTGGCCACATGATTCCTGATACAAGCCAGGATGCCGTTGGCCCTCTTGGCCACCTGGGCGCACTGCTGGCTCATGTTCAGCTGGCTGTCAGCCAACACCCACAGGTCCTCTTCTGCCGGGTAGCTTTCCAGCCGCTCTTCCCCAAGTCTGCAGCATTGCTGGGGGTTGTTGCGACCGAAGTGCAGCACCCAGCATTTGGCCTTGTTGCACCTCAAGCAGTTGGCGTCAGCCCATCTGTTCCAGTCTGTCCAGAACCCTCTGCAGAGCCTTCCTACCCTCAAGTAGTTCAACACTCCCGCCCAGCTTTGGTGTCATCTGCAAACTTACTGAGGGAGCACTCAATCTCCTCATCCAGATCATTGATAAAGATGTTAAACAGGACCAGACCCAAAACTGAGCCCTGCGGAACACCACCTGTGACTGGCCACCAGCTGGAATTAACTCCATTCACCAACACTTTCTGTGCTTGGCTATTCAGCCAGTTCTTTATCCAGCGAAGACCACACCCATCCAAACCATGGGCAGCTAGTTTCTCCAGGAGGATACTGTGGGGAACAGTGTCAAAGGCCTTACTAAAGTCCAGGTAGACATCCACAGCATTTCCCTCATCCACTAGGCAGGTCACCTGGTCATAGAAGGAGATCAGGTTGGTCAAGCAAGACCTGACTTGCATAAACCCATACTGGTTGGGCCTGATCCCCTGGTTGTCCTTCACATGCTGGGTGAGTGCACTAAGGGTGAACCGCTCCATAATCTTGACCAGCACTGAGGTCAGGCTGAGAGGCCTGTAGTTCCCAGGATCCTCCTTCCAGCCCTTCTTGTAGATGGGTGTTACACTGGCTATCCTCCAGTCATCTGGGACCTCCCCTTTTAGCCAGGACTGCTGACAGATGATGGAGAGTGGTTTCACCAGCTCCTCCGTCAGTTCCCTCAGCACTCTTGGGTGGACCCCATCTGGCCCCATAGGCTTGTAAGTGTCCAGGTGGCATAGCAGGTCGTTAACTGCTTCCTCCTGGATTATGGGAGGTTTATTCTGCTCTCCTTCCATATCTTCCAGCACTGGGGGCTGACTACCCTGAGAATAAGCAGTCTGATTATTAAAACCTGAGGCGAAGAAGGCATTAAGTACCTCAGCCTTTTCCTCATCCTCAGTGGCAATATTCCCCCCCACATCCAACAAGGGATGGAGACTCTCATTGGCCCTCTTTTTGTTGTTAATGTATTTGTAAAAACATTTTTTGTTGTCTCTTACAACTGTGGCCAGCCTGAGTTCTAGCTGGGCTTTTGCCTTTCTAATTTCCTCTCTGCATGAACTAACGAGACCCCTGTACTCCTCTTGAGTCACCTGCCCTTTCTTCCATAAGTCATAGATCCTCTTTATTTCTCTGAGTCCCAGCAAGAGCTCCCTGTTTAGCCAGGCCGGTCATCTTCACTGATGGTTTGTCTTGCAGCACAAGGGGACAGTCTGCTCCTGTGCCTTTAAGACTTCCTCCTTGAAGAATGTCCAGCCTGCCTGGACCCCTTTGCCCTTCAGGACCCTCTCCCAGGAGACCCTCTCAACCAGCGTACTGAACAGGCCAAAGTCTGCTCTCTGAATGTCCATGCTGGTGGTTTTGCTGGCCCTCCTCTTTACCACAAATCAAGAACTCTATCATTTCATGGTCACTACGCTCTAGACAGCCTCTGACCACCACATCTCCCACCAGTCCTTCTCTGTTAGTAAACAGCAGGTCTAGCGAGGCACCTCCCCAGGTAGGCTCACTTACTGCCACCCCGCTCCACTCTGGTGAGACCCCATGGGGAGTCCTGCGTCCAGCTCTGGAGCACAGGAAAGACATGGACCTGTTGCAGCGGGTCCAAAGGAGGGCCATGAAAATGATCGCAACCTCTTCTATGATGAAAGGCTGAGAGAGTTGGGGTTGCTCAGCCTGGAGCAGAGAAGGCTCCAGGGAAATCTTATTGCGGCCTTTCAGTACTTAAAGGGGGCCTATAGGAAAGACGAGGACAAACTTAGCACGGCATCTTGTAATAGGACAAGGGGTAATGGTTTTAACCTAAAAGAGGGTAGATTTAGGCTGGATATAAGGAAAAAATTTTTATAGTGAGGGTGGTGAAACACTGGCACAGGTTGCCCAGAGAGGTGGCAGATGCCCCATCCCTGGAAATGTTCAAGGTCAGGCTGTATGGGGCTCCGAGCAACCTGATCTGGTTGAAGATGTCCCTGCTCACTGCAGGGAGGTTGGACCAGATGACCTTTAACGGTACCTTCCAATCCAAGGTATTATGATTCTATGTTTCTATGATTGTTATATTCATACCATCCTTATGAACTTCTACTCAGCACTGGCAAGGCCACACCTGGAGTGATGTGTTCAGTTCTGGGCTCCCCAGTACAAGAGAGGTGTGGAACTACTGGAGAAAGTCCTCTAAAGGGCCACAAACATGATTAAGGGGCTGGAGCATCTGTCATATGAGGAAAGGCTGAGAGAGCTGGGCTTGTTTAGCCTTGGAGAAGAGAAGGCTCAGGGGAGATCTCATCAATATGTACAAATATCTGAAGAAAGCAAGTAATAAAGATCGAGCCAGGCTCTTTTCAGTGGTGCTCAGTGACAGAACAAGAAGCAATGGGCACAAACTGAAAGACAGGAAGCTCCCTTTGAACATCAGGAAACACTTTTTATCTGTGAGGGTGTCCAAGAACTAGCAGAGTTTGTCCAGAGAGACTGTGGAGTCTTTACCCTTGGAGAAATTAAAAAGCCATCTGGGCATGGTCCTGGGCAACTGGCCTTACTTCAGCAAGTGTCTTGCACCAGGTGGCCTCTAGAGGTGTCTTCCAACCTCAACCATTCTGTGATCCTGTGTGAGAACAATATCTTACAGTTTTTCTCATTTTTGCTCTTAGAAATTTAGTGGTAGTAAGGATCCACTTAAATTCACCGGGTATCTTTCAGTTTGACCTTGAATTTTCCTTAGTAACTACCAGTTACCTACGTTGGACCCTCTTCCATTCATGCAAGGAGACTGAAAATAGAGTAAAAAGAACCCCTAATGTGCTTTATATTCACAGTTTATAAGACTTACATAAAATCATGGTGGGTTTTTTTTAATTTCTTGCGCCATTACCTTCTCCATTTGGCCTCTGAATTCTCTGTCATCCCTCATGTGCCCGTTGCCATTCCCCAGAGCCTCCCTAGCCCCTTGCTGCCACTTGCCACCTGGCAGGCAGAAGCAGGTAAGCCCCGGGGCTCTGTTTCTCTGGTGTTGACAACAACACTGTGTTCTAATTCTGTCATGCATGCCATAGGCTCGCTATCACTCCTTATTATAAACTGTAGATGTGCACGAAGACTTGTAATTTGAACCCCCATAACTTAAAGGCTTGGATAAAGGTGGACTAATTTTTAGAGATGCTGCACATTAGCAGCTCTCATTGACCTCAGTGTTGTTTGTTTAAAAGTGTGCACAACATACTTTCAAAGCCAAACACAGAAGCAAACATTAAAAAAGAAGATGAATAGTCTTGAAATACACAGCAAAATTACTGAAAGGAATGATAATTTTACTGACCAATTTTAACTTCATTTGCTGAAATAAAAAGTGGTGGTTTGAAGTTCAGCAGTGAGTGCCGAAAAGCTTAAATATCACATATATATCACATAAATAAAACATATATTTTACACATATATGTTTCCATCAATCTACCTTTAGCAAAGTGAGCTGTCTGAAGTATTTGGCACTTGCTATTTGCAGTTTTATGCCTTGATTAAAACATGTATGTTCATCCAGGTACAGTATTTCGATATAATCTCTGCCACACTAATAAAGATCTTGTGCTATGATTTACTCTAGTTGCTTGCCACCTTTTCCAAGTAGCGGATATTTAGGGCTGACTAGGTCTAAATTGCCTGTTGGAGCACCACTAAGTATGGAGGCCACAGTCTTAATTTAGGTCCCCAAGTTAGATGCCAGAAGTTAGATGGTGTGAATACTCCCTTCGGAGAAGAAGCCATATAAAGGGACAGCAGCTATGTATAGAATGCAGAGCAGCCCAATATAAATCTCCCAAACAAAATTGCTATATGTCCATATTTGGCAAGTGAAAACCTGCTCATGAGAGATGCTCACGCCTCTTAACTCCAGTGAGAACTTCAAGAGAAGCTCTGCACCTCCCAACATCTGGCTTTAAATAATCAAGCATTTCCATCCACTGCCGTGCTCTACCTTGCCTGATCTCAAGCGGGGCTATTACAAGAACAGGGATTACACATCATTTCCCTTTACAGGACTCTGAATTATTTAATCAATGTACTTTGTTCTGCAAGCCATTCTAACCGTGCTTGTGAGGGTTTAAATCAAAAGATTGCATTGTTACATGAGCAATCCTTAGAGAAACAAAACACCCTGCTGTATTCGCTGTGGCAACAGTCAGAAAAATGGCACGCACCATTTAAACCCCCGGCACTAATGGTGGTTCCTAGTCTGATGTATTATTCTAATATTCTCCCAACTTTCTTTATGATGTCGTGTTGATCATGCTGCTGTTAGTAAATTTTGGAACGACTCACTTCCTGCTGGCAGGTACAGTAAGAGAGGATAATGCTGCAGCTGACACCAGGCATCTGTCTTCAAAACTGTCAGGAAGCTAAATACAAAAGAGGTTTACTGGCCAGATCAAAATTCCCAGAATTTTTAGCTTCTATATCTCTGCTGTGTCTCTTGCCATTATTTGTAGCATTACAATGGCTACTTCCATTATGAACATGAAACAATGTTTTTCAAAGTAAAACAATGGTTAAAAAGGATGTAAACTATTTTTTTTCCATTTTGGCAGTATCATTACAGTCTCTCTTTTTCACCATCAACATTACAGAGACCATTTTCAATTTTCAAATCTAAAGCCCATACCACCATTTATAAAACAATCGAGATGACAGTATTTAGACAGTAAAAGTAATGTGCTTTTACCTTTTTTTTTCATTTTCAATTCCACTGTATAATTTACTCTACTTACAAGGCTTTCCTTTAAAAATGAAATATTTACCCTAAGATAAAATTATGGCTTTCTGATGTATAAATAGTATTTCAATTGCTTAACAAAAAAACCTTAGTATATTTTTCAACATTCATCTTCAGAACAAGATATGCAGTCTGAAGGGGAGACACAATAATTACCAAAGAACTTGTGATGCTCCTATAAAGCCAATTTATTCCAACATTAGTCCTAGAATTTCAGGACAGGACCCTATTATTTGGGTTCACTTGAGATTATCAATTTATGAGTTGGTTTCAATTCAATATTTAGGGACTGTTGCCAAAGGATCTCTTTAACTAAATCAGCGGCCATATATAAAGCCATTAGTTTTGGAACATTTATGTAGAGAGAGTGCAAGATTCTGAATTGGCCTGATTCCTCTTGGAAGAGAAAATAATAAATGCAATAAGGAACGGGTCCATAAATGGTTTATGCGTTTTTGGACTGAGTTAAGAAATCAGTGGCTTGTGATTCTGACTAACCAGGAAGAAAGCATGCAAATAACCAGACCTGTGAAGAGGATGACCCATAGTTTCTTTGTTGTGCTGGCCAGGTCCATAGCACCTTCAGCCAGCACAAGCAGTTCACATGACCCTCACACGCTCTGCTGTTTAGTCCCATTTTTCTCACTGCCTTCCTCCATGATAGTAACAAAATTACTTAATTTGTCTCATGCTTGGTATTCCCTTCTGTAAAACAAGATGACAGGAACATATATCTCTTGAAAGTCAGGAGAATATTTCTATAAAGTATTCTGAGATTCATTTATATAAAGCTTTAAAAAAGTTTTATTGTACAGCAATACACAGAGAGGAATAGTATAAAACGTCCTAGTTGCAGAGTTTGATAAAAGTTTAACCTAAGATAAATACGGTACCTGGTTTCCATGTTGCACTTTGTTCATGTTTTACAAAAATGTCAGTCTGAATACTTCCAGCTAAGTGACACTCTCCTTCTGGGCCATGTTAATCTGTACCCATTCACCCTGAGAAGGGTGAGGGTCTCCATTCCGTGTCCTCCATTTCTCAGAATAAAATGCTTTTTAGAAATTAAATCAGATCTCTTTTTGCTTTTTCTTGTTTTAGTATCAGAAATAGAAAATAAACTCTGTTCAAGGTATACAGGATTTCTCAAAACATGATGAGCATCAATGAACTAAACTAGCTGAAATACAGTTTTCTTTATTTAATGATGTCCAACAACACGAACAGTTCATCCCTACTTAGCCTTCAGTATCACCTTCTAGGCTTTTTAGATATTAGCATTAGAAATTGATTTCTGTAATGGTACTTTGGCCAAGCTGTATGTTTTCATAAATTCCTAGGTCATAAAAACTAAAGGACCTCAGCAAACATTACCACTTACATAATTCAGACTGCAGGGCTTCCCTGATGTTAGTTCTTGTCCAAACAACATGTCTTTCAGAAAAAATGGTTACTCCTGATTTGAAAAGTACTTTTGATAGAGCATCCATCTCATTTCCTTGGAATTTGCTATAAATGTAGATGAAGCTTTTTCTAGCTTCAGATCTAGCCAGTGGAAGAATTAATTTCTGTCCGTTAGATTACAGAGCCTATACTTGCTACCCACAACATCAGTACATGTCACAGACAATCTTACTCGACTATTTATTCTATAAACTGAATACACAGAGCTTCTACAGTCTTTTAATGTATATTCTGCTTTTCACTTGTCTAAACACTTTATGAAATTTCTCTGCACTCTTTCTGTATCAATGTTCTTCATGTAGTCATCAAACAGGCACACGATCATTGAGAATTTTATCAGCACTACAGACTGAAGTAATGGAAGGACTTTTGCTATTGCTTGATATGGGTCTGGCACCTGAGGACCACATTTGGTTTTAGCACTGCACTGTCTGTAAAAGTTACTATTTATTTCATTATTTATCAGTACCCTAAGTTCTGTGTCAAGTGAAAACTTTGGCTTATATTTTTTCACTATGTATAAATTAAAATAAGATGAGACTGACCTTTTTGGAATAGTAGAAGTTTCCTTCCACATGTTCACTTAAGATGCGTCATCTAGCTAGTACTTAACGCTCTTGAATTTAGGGTAAATTTTTATTTCCATGTTTTTCAAATAAAAATAATTAACCGTGCTATATCATTGTCTTCAACTGTTTTAAATGTAATGTATGAACAAAATTGTTGTCTTATTAAAATGAAACTGCTTATGAGGGTAATAATTTTCACTTTATTCTTCTGGTTGTCTTTCATTATGTTACCATTATTTAATAGTTTATTAATTGAGGTCTGCATCACTGTTTGCATTGCTTTTCCTGTAGGTTTATATTCCCCAGGTTGGCTTATTTACTCTTATTAGATAGTGATATAATAGTTATTATCTTCCATTCTTCTGGATACTGATTCATTTCAAGAAAAATAAAAAAACCCAGTAATAATAATCCAGAGAGCTCCTTGATTTCAAGGCTTTTTGATGCAACAGATCTACAGATGGTAGTTTGAAATTGTTTAACTTCAGTAGCTGCTGTTTAACCTCTAGTTAGAATTGAAACAGAAAATGTTTTTCCTCATCCTGTGGTGTAAGTATAGCATTTGGCTTTTTCTCCAGAACAGAAATATTTATTGAACATTTTTTCTTTTTGACAGTTATTACTATGTTCATTTATTTCCATTCTGAAATCATATCTGTATCATAATGAAACTACAGTCCTGAGTTCTTGTTAATTGATGTAGCTGTGCAAACCAGTTTCAGATATTTTAAGGCTAAAACCTCATGAAGCTTTGTGCATCTTTGTGAAGTAATGAATATTCTCCATGTGACAGATAATCCTAATTGCTAATCAATATCTCAGCAATCAATATTGCTGAGAAATTAAGAACTGTTAAATAAGCATTTGTTTACAGATGCACATACACACACAGAGCACACACATACAGTCACTTTCCTTTTATACCTGTGATTGACAGAAACTGAGCTCTTGCCTAAAAATATTTTTCAAAAGACTTCAAAGAGCCCAGAATTTTTTACAAGAAGTACAGAGATGTCCCCATTTTCCCTCCATATGCTGGGGGGACGTGAATCATTAAAGGTCAGTCCATGGGTGGACAGCACCTAATGCAGATATTCACAGATAGTATTTTGATTTGATAATAATTTTGCATTTGCAACGGACATGTATAAAGGATTACATGAAGTGCAGGGCTCTGGAGACTCACTACATTGGAACACGAAAAACAAATTACTCTAATCAGGATATGTAGGAAGCATTAACACATCTATAATGTCAAAGAAGCTCCTGAAATTAACTTGAAATAAGAACAAAATAAAAACCAGACAACATCCAAATGACTCCAGGAAACACAATGCCATACAATTTAGGAGGAAACTAGGATAGATAACAACAGCTAGAAACCAGAGTGGCTTTGGATGCACCTGTGCAAATAGGTCTTTTTAGGGTGCTAAATATAGAAGATACATTCATGCTTGAGATAATAAAAGATCAGACTTTCTACTTCAAAGAATCTAAGGGATATAAATAGGAAGAGAGAAAAAAAGAAGCTCATATGTATGTGTGCGTGTGTGGTTTCAGTTTATAAAAATGCAAGTCCTTCTGACGCACAAAGGGATAAACTACCGAGTCTCCAACATTAGCAGGCAAGAACTCTGGCAACGTGCATTTAACACTGGATACCATGTATTTCTGTTTTCTTTAGTAGCATGGTGGTACTTATATAATCGCTGTGTTGTCTCAATGAACAGAAAACTACGCTTAGGGAAGACATTATTTCACAGTTATATTCTTTTGAATTGAATTGGCAGAATACTCTCTAATTAACAAATAAGACTGTTACTGTAAAATTCTTAAAGAGCCATTTACCCTGATGAAAATAACATCTACATCTGAGCTATCTTGTAGCTTTGTGAAAAGCAGTGCTAGACAGTTTGATAGCATACTAATTTGTGACCAGTGATGTGATCAGCACAGGATGTTAAAGAAAACCTGAAGTCCAAGACCTTATCCTGCCTTATCCTGCGATGTTTCGGCTGAAGTCTGTTTGTCACGGTGTATTTACTCCTACGCAAGAATTCAGCATAATGCGTAGTCAGAAATACATACTTTCTATAAACTGGAAAAAATATGTTCAGTGTCCAAGATGTTTTATTTCCTTGCATTATTTTAAACAACATATTAGATGTGACCAAAAGACACAATATTTTTTGGAAAAATCTTCAGGAAGATGCTCCTCTGAATGAGCCCTTTGCAGCAGTGTGAAGACCCCATCTAAATGACAGAAAGAGGCTAGCCAAGGATTAGATCAGGGCAGCATGGGAATATGCACTGGCAGTTCCTGAGTGGCGGATGGCCTTTGGCTGCCCCTATGATCCCAAAGTTGCAGTTCAATTTTCCATTTCAGCTTCACCCAGTGAACAGCGTCAGCCCACACTGTCTGCTACAGATCGATATCTTATACGCACGGCCATTTCAAGGGGTGCATAGGGTTCCCTTACATAACCCCTCCCTTCTTTTTGCTGGGGCTTGCTTTATTCTCTTTATTAACCTCCTGTTTATTCCTTTTTACATCATGTATTTCCAAAAGACATAATAAAAAAGCGCGATCTTAGCAATAATGTAGTGACAGATTTAATTACGTAACATAGCAGCTTTTTAGTTTATTTTTAAAGCTTAAATTCCTCACTATTGCTGTAACTTGGTGGTGTGAATGAAAGTTAAAACTTTGACTGATGAGGTTGTTACACATCACTTGTGTGTGATGTAAAATCATTGTGGCTGTTTTCTCAAGGGCTGTTCTTCCACGAGACTGAATTACATCACTGCTTCACAGAAAGCATTTTTCTGCTCTGTCAGAAGGCCCACAGGGTGAGGAAGAGATGAGTGCCAGCTGCCAATGGAAGATGCTGCTTCTTAGCATTACTCCGTGAAGATAGGCTCCTAAGGACATGTTTAATTTTGAGCATCACTGGCCCCATTAATATTCAGAAGATTAGACAAGGGATTAGTGTTCTTCCTAGGATGCCCATGCATATTTGCAAGATTCGGGGTAAAATGGCATTTACAAGGAAGTTTCTTCCCCCTTTCTTCTCTCAACTTTCTCTTTTACAGGCTTATAACATGCTAAAACAATAGACTCATCTTGGTCATCTTCCCTTCAGGCAACACAAGGACATCAAGGACAGCAGTTCTCATCCTGCTCCCTTACTGCAGGTATCTTTCATCTTGCCGTACACCACCATGTGCGTTCACAGGGAAACTCTGTTCCCACCCCAGAATAACTATAATAATGTCTCTAAGAAGGACAAAGACAACTGTGTACAGAAGACTGATTTTTCTGATCACGTGAAACCCTTTTCTTACAAAACTCAGGATGACAAGAAACAAGTCCTGTCACCGGCAGAGTAGCACGATATTTCTTAACAACAGCAAAAATAGTACTTAAAAGTAAAGGAATTACATGGTAGAAATGACTAAAGGGTACTTAGTAAGTGTTTGATTGCATCCACAAGCTGCAGTCATTTCTTGGGGTAGTATAGAGTTCTGTCCTTAGAAAAGAAAAAAGGTCATAGCAAAAGGTTTCAGCTCATGGGCTTTTCTATCTTCATCTACAATTCAGTTTTTTTGTCCGCCACTGCTACACAGTGCACAACAAAGAAGGCAAAACCATAACTCCCTTTCATAGACCAGCAGATCTTCAGAGGGACGGGGAAGAGAGGATAGCAAAGAGAACACAAGGTCTGTATGCAGAGCCAACTTTTTGGCAGACAGAACAAGCAAAGGCAGGGATAAAAAGAAAGGTTGTCTGCATACTCCAGCTGTGCCTTTAGAGATCCAGAACAGCATATGAGCTAATTGCAAACTGCCCTGCATGGCTAAAATGAACTGACAGACAAATAAACTATTTGGCGATGTGATACTTATATAAAAATCAAATTAAAGCTGTTTAAAATGGGCATATTACTGAAATGACCTACTAGAGCTCAAACACTCAGGTATCTCTGCTCTCTTAATCAATACACAAGAGACACCAAGGTCATGCTTCAGAAGCAGCATACAAATTACAGCCTGTTTCCTGTAAGGAAAATCACATGAAGCTGAAGAACATACATATAGAAGAAAAAAACCTGCCAAAATCTACTACTAATGAAGCTATGCTTAAGGATTTGAAAATTATTGAATATTCTGTTAAACTGAGAACATAGCAACATTAACATTTATACTGGTGAGGTGCATTTTGCTTCCCCACCTATTTCTCCTCCCCACAAAGGGTTCTGGGTGACCAGTTCCAAGAGAACGAGTGGGTACAAGAAAGCTGCTTTGATCAGGGCAGAGTGGTATCTAACCAGGATCCTACATGAAGAAATGCAAAAGGTAAGCCTATTCCCTGTTATAAAGTAATGTCTTTTCTTCATATATGAATCAGTCAGCTTGTTCTGGGTCACCGGCTCCCAAACATTTCTCTTTCATAAACTTTGTAGCCAATGAGTACTTTTTTCCTCACTGTCCAACTCTGCAATTGCCCCTGTGAAATCCATATTCCCTGACAGATTTCTAATTCCTGGTGGTGCTGCTTTCTGCAGGTCTGCTTTCTTGTACCACCACCACCCAGCAGCAGTGAGTTCTAAAGGAGGTGCAATAAAAAAGCAGCACACCATGAAACAACAGTATAGAGTGTAGCAGATTGAGACAGAGGAGTGGTTTGTTGGGAAGGATAGTGCCTTCCTGTTCTCATAATAGTGTTTGCTCTGTCTGTGCAGCAGCATGGACTCCAAGCTAACAAGCCACACTGATCTTGTACTCTAGGTCTTATCTATGATGTAGATCAGGTTGGTATCTGCTGCTCTAGATGCACATAACAGGAACCAAGTACAAATTTGCTCCCTTGAACAAAGGCATGATAAAGAAATCTATACTGGCTTTCTGCAGTGTTAGTTACATCTGCACTTCACTGGACTGGCGAATGCAGCAGTGCCCCAAATCCTTGTGTGCTCCATGGACCACACAAGTTTTGCCTGAAGGACAACCTGCAGACAGTCTGTCTGGTCATGTCCAGTTGTGTACCAAACTGTTCAGTGCGCTCAGACTTGAAAACCTCAAAAAAGAACATCAGTTCAAGACAGAGCATAGAAATTGTACCCAGCCAGATTTTACAAAGTACTGAGAAAACCACCCCCGCTCCCTGCCTTTCCATGCTATCCTAGCCAGCAACCAGCACCATATAGCTGTGGGCTACCACTGATCCCATTAGAGCTGCCTGGCTCCTTATCTACCTCTGACAGGATGCATACAGCAATCTCTTGCTGAGCCACTGGTGGAGCTTTGGCCACTTTGAGTAACAGTCTTTGAGACTAACAGCCCTCTGTGCCCGAAGGGATCAGAAATACGACTGGGAAACAATGTGAATCCTAGCTCTGACACTGCCTTGCTGTATGACATTAGACATATCAGCATCTTACCTCAGGGTACTGTGTAGGTGACTGTGGAAAATAATCATGCATCATCCTAAATTCCCTGGAGACTGGCTCAGACATCCTAAGCCCAACTGCCTCAGCAAGAAGACTTAAATCACATTCTAGGGGGTATTAAGCTCTGAGAGATATCAGAGTGTTCATGAGGTCTAAGCTGAGGACTCTTGCCAATTCTATTTTGAGAATAAACTCTGCTCCCTTCTAAGAAAATAGTTTGGAATGACACGAAAAGGAACTCTGAGGAAGCCCCTTTTCTTTCCGCTCTTTGCTACAGTTTGTCTGCGGAATGTTGTGACTCAACCCCAGAGGACAGTAGTAGACTGAATCTTGAGGTGAGAGGTACATGATCAAGGGCAACACGTCTACCTAACAGGTCCAAATAACAGTTTGATTTATGTTGCTATGTTCTACCTTATTATATATATTATATTTCTATATTTTGTGTCCTATATTCATTTATACCGCTATATGTTTTGTTCCTATGTGCCATAAAGAAGCTCTACCTGGTTTAGTAGCATTAGGGAAGAGTAACAGCAGTCCTTCTAGCTAAAGGAATTTCATTTTATTCATAAAGATTCAGCAAGTTTAAAAGACATTCCCATCTTTTAAAAAAGTGGGTTTTCTATGCTTCTTTCAGGGAGCCTGAGAACAGATCTGTTTCTCAGAAGATGAGAAGGGTGAAAATTCAAGGGGAAAGCTACTCTCTTGAGCATCAGAGGAAGGAAAGTAGGAAACTGAGATGTCAAGAATGAGAAAAATATAGAGAGATAAATTTGAGGGATTAGAGGAGTATGACAAGTGGATAACAGGGGAATGTCTGGAGTGACAACAGTGATGGGAAGACAGTGGGAACCAAAACAAGTTTCATGTCCTTCAAACTAACATTGCGCTCAGAATAGCTTCAAATGGAGATTACGTTGCTGTGCTTCACTGAGACTGACTGCTATTTATAGACCCATATTTGTCCCAGTTCTGCAGAATTTATGCATTTTTTTCTTACTTTAGAACAAACAAACAATAAAACCTGAAAACATTTGCTCTCAATGTATAATGTAACACGGAGAATCTATTTGACTTTTAAAAATGGTATTTTGATACTGAGTTATTTTCAATGATTTTTAGTGATTTCTAGTTAGGTAGAAGACATAAAGGTTTTAGATCACATCGTGTAGAAATTGTAATTTCTAAAATATTTCAGAAAGTCAGATTAATGATATATTAATTTTCAGGAAGTAATTTTTTGACATTAAAGATTGTGCTACTTAATTTCACAGAGAGAGAGAGATTTTATAATTTTTGTCAGGTTTTCATCTTGTTTCTAGAAAAAAACATCACTGTTCAAAAACTTGAAGTTTCAAGGTATTTCTATTATTCCTTAGTAAAAAACTTGACAAATATAAAACCTGTGAATTTACTCAGTGTTCCAGCTTACAAGTTTCTTTTGAGACTCAAGCTCATTTTTGAAGCTATTTACCTGTATGGTATATAATTTTTTAATAAGAAATTTGCATCAGTATAAAAAATGAATTATGGCCTGATACAGCCTGTTTTAAGAATCAAAACTAGACAGCTGTGCATTCACTAGGAATTAATTTAGTATTTTTCTGGAAATGTTCCAGTAAGAAACAGAGGAGCTCAGTTTATTGGTAACCTGAAACTAAATGAAGAAATTTTTTGAAGTTTTTTGTATTTAAATCTTCAGATGTTTACACAATCAGAAGTAATTAATGATTTATGTAAATTTTACACTAGTGAAAAAGAGAAAAAAAAGGATCTGCAGAAGAAAACAAAGCTACAAAGAGCAGAGACCAGTAACTTAGGTTGTGATAGGTGATTTCCACCAGTTACTAAGAATTTAATACTGTCTTCAAAGTTAGGTGAGCCAAGAAAGGCTGAATTTGTCATTGGCTAAGAAAACCATTCCAGCACACAATTTTAGTATCTGAAAGTATTGTAAGATATTATTCAACCTGAACATGGAGGTGAGAATGTCAGAAAGAACGCACTGGAGCAGCAGACAGGAGGTGAGAGGGGGTGGTGGGAATGACAAAGTTGGGGAAGTGGAATGTGAGAAGAGCCAAGAGTAAATGCAGAAATGTAAGATGCACAACAGAGATGGAGAGAGCTGCCTTAAGAAGATGCACAAGATATAGTGCTAGGAGAGTTCAGATGAAAGGGTATCTATAATAAATGACAATATGATAAACTAGGAAAAACATGGGTCTTGTTTCCTATTTAGGTGATTTATGACCTTAGAAGCCTGAAGGATCATCTTGTTATTGTTTCCATAAGGGGACAGAGGTGGAAAAGCTTTATGCCTTCTTATTTACTCTGCTATGAGGGAAAATAGCTACAATGACCAATTTATTGCCTGTATTTATAACAGAAACTTGTGTTGATTACTTTTGGGAAAAAGAAATATGTGGTCATCTGGAATGATGTATAAAGATTAAAAAATATAAGAAACTATTGATACCTCTTTTCACATGTAAAGAAGAGAAAAATGAAGTATTGCAATAGCTTATATCAGAGATGAGACACATCTGGCTCTTTGGACCATATTTGAGAAGCACTGCTCTCCTGACCATGCTCTCTACCCTGACTCACCCTTCTAGTTCATCTCAGGTAGTATGAGGAAAGAGACAACAGTGGGCACAGGAAGAGATAGGCAGACAAGGAATGGAGTGAGACTTCAAGAAAACAAAGGATGAAGACTAAAAACAATAGAAAAGGTGCATGCATCTAAAGAAAAATTATTTAAGCCATTCTAAACCAATCTGTCTTGCCATGGGAAGAGAAATAAAAGCATTTTAAAATCCACCATGACTTTCCTGTAAGCTCCCAGGACTCTTAACTAAGCCTTGAAGCAAACTGTGATACCTTACTAGAATTATTAATTTCCTCTATAATTTAGGGATATTTATCACACTTATCTCTTGTGGTTTTTTTTGTTTGAGAGTATGAGTTCCCTCAGGAGTAGCAATTGAGGGCCAGATTCCCACATAGTATAAAATGTTGGAAATCCGCTGACTCCAGCAACACTTCTGTCTCGATTGCACCACTAGAGACTGGTCCTCATGCTTTTTACCTGCTGCCTGGTGCTCTGCAGGGCATGCATAGTAATGACATCACAACAATTAACATAATTTAGAGTTCAGATAGTATCATACCATTCAAGGGGGAAAACAAAATCTACACTGTGTATTAACACTGATTTTTCACTCAAGATAAAAAAAGGTTTTGTTGCATGCATGAAAATCACAGTGAAAAAACATGCAGTAACTTAGACTTCATCTTCACCACTGTTTAGATGTGTGTCTTGAGTAATTTTCCTAGAAGACTTCCCACTTAAAAAGAACTACTGTCAAAACATTTTATGATATTCTGGACTTTCTGTTCTCTGTGAAAAATCTACAGAGATATACTCCAAAAAATACTCCTCAATTCGTATGAAAACCATAGTTTAAAATTGCTTTTGCCTTTCCTGTCTTTTTATAGCATCTTTCAGAACATCTACAGTTACTTAGTCATATCAACAAAGTAATATTGAGGGAAAAAAAAAAAAAAAGCTCTGCAATCATTCCCTATAAAACAGTCATGCTTTCACACTGTTTTTGTAACAGTCTCCATAATAAAAACCCACAGAAATATTACTGCAAGGATTTAAGGTCTTTTCAAAACAATTTCTAGGAATGGGTGCATTATGCCTGTTCGGCATAATATGGGGTAACAGTCAAGCAGGGAAATGAGTATTTTTCCTAGAAAAATACTTTCACTCCAAAACCAAATCTAGAAATTCAATTTTTTAACCCGATTTTACTATAAAAGGCAATCTCATGAAGAAAATATCCTGTAAGATGTGCCTTACATGTAAGATGTTTTACATTGAGTCTATCGTATGCAATATGTTGTAAAAAACCAAAACCCTTAAAATAATAAAATACGATGAGAGAGGATGACCTTTTTATGCTCTCATATATTATTGGAATTCAGTTATAATGCTAATACAAATAAAGGTCATGCAATGCCAAAATCCATGAAATGCCTTACTGTACTAGTCATATTTGAGGGATTTATATGATTAATATTACATAAAAGTGACCTTCCCTTTAATGTACTGGTAATATAATTCCCAGTGAGAAAGACCTCACTTCAAGATATTTTATTTTATTAAATTACAACATTTTAGAAGACACCCCCTAATTTGCTTCTTAATGTAATTTTTGAGAAATTGTAATCCAGTGACTGTTATAATAGCTCTAATGCTTCCTTTATGCATCTATAGGTGACCTGCCCATACTGTTTACCCTGAAAGCAAAATGAAGTTGCCCTCCTCCAGCAATTTGTACAGTAATAAGAGTTTTCTGTTTCTGTGCCACAGTAACCATAGCACAACAACTATTTTAAACAGCCTCAGCACTAAATTATAGCATTCCATACCTGGAAGGATATAATGTGAAAGACTCTTTTGGAGTGTATAATGAATAAACACATAGCTATATAAGTGAACTTGTAATTTTTGTATATAAGTCAAAACCCAGGCAGAAGCAAGGTCCTAACTTATGAAATCCTTAGGTCATAAAATTGAGTCCTAATATTCACCAGCATATAATTTTGTATTGTTACTCAAGCCTTACCAGTGAAAAAGGAATTCTGTGAAAATACAGAATTTAAATGAGTAGACCTTAGACATGAAGAATCTCAAGAATACAAGCAGAAGCAAAGAGATTCATAGATGTTCTTAGTTGTGCTTCAGATATCTCTTGTTTTTCTGCCCTAAAAGTATACTTTCTTTAACCTATTTATCTACAGAGCAGAGCAGCAATAATTCTGAGGCACAATTTCCCTTCCTGGGCAACCTAAAAGGGGGAATGGACAGAAGGGAAGAGAACTGTGTAGCTGCCTGTAATATAACACAGATTGCCGCTAGCAAAGGAACATAAGGAGCTAATTACCTTGAAGGTGCAAACTAATGAAGGTAGGGTGATAGCCTGATCACGTTATTCACACGAATAGCACAGATGAGGTTACTGAAAATAGTGAGAAGTTGCTGATGAAACAGACTAACATTTAAGGGCATATGCCCAAGGGGACCAGTCATTAGTCCCAATCCCCATTCTGTCTTACTGATCCTAAAGTTCAGATGTCCCATCTAACTCTGCATCTGAGCTGAACCCCATGTGTTATGCAAAAATCATATGAAATTGTTCTTTCCCCATATGTCTGTGGCAACCTGCTGTTTTTCCAGCTGTTCACCAACCCAAAATATAGGAACTATCTCCCTGCACATAAAGCCCAAATAAACAAACCTGTATATCATGGGTATTGGTTCAGCTGGACTCCTTTATTTTACAGGTGATGTAGTCTTTTGCACATGCATAATTTATCTGTTTGGGTCTGAAAAGGATGCCCAAAGCGGTAAAACCATAATGCCTTGAAGAAAAGGATCGCTTGTTGACGGTGCCTGCTTTGGATGGGCAGCTCGGCACCAGCTTCTTGTAGATTAGGACTCTATTGCCTTTCTATTTTTCTATATACAGTAATATTGAAAGATGAGACATAAAGAAGTTTGGATCAATGCGTAAAAGCCTTCCTATTCATTTAGAGAGAAATAATATTGTTCGTTTCCCAGAAATTGAACAACTCTGCTTTTCCTCTCCAAGCTGTTTTACACTAATGTAACTCCCTTCAGAAAAGTGATTTACATCATCATAAAGAGGAACAGAGTCAATAACTACTGAGACAAATAAAGGAAATCTTAATGATGCTTCTGCGTGCGTTTTTTAAATGTTAGGTGAATAATCCCAAGAAGGGCACAATTATGTATCATTACAGGCTGCTGCTACATCAGCCTGAAGAGGTTGGAGGAGGTTTGCACACCACCACAGCTGGGACAGACAGGTCTGGCTGTTGCTTGAACTTCTCTCCCTACACAGCAAACACTTGGCCACCAAGCATAAAAGCTTTTTTACTCACTGGAGAAATGAATGAAGGTGAAATATAACAGGAGGGGATCGCCTTTGAACAATTTACCTTTTTCCCAGCTGCCACACTTGAAAGGAGTAGGTATTACTGCTCTGCTGAAGATACTGACCTGGAACTTTTCATAACGGGTAAGAGAAGAAATAAATTGCCACTTTCTCAGATGTCTGTATGCACTGATCTTCCTTCCCACTTCTACTTGGCAAGACCAAATCCAGTATTATAAATGTTAGGGGATTTTTTTTGCTTTCTGTTTTGGCTTTTTTTTGGGGGGGTGGAAGTGTTGGGTTTTTTTGTGTGTTCTGAAATTTTAAAGATGATCAACTAATATAGCTGTGAAGATAGTGTCAACCAGCGCATCATCAAATTTGAAATAAGACAGTCTATACTGTATTTCATTCCTCGATCTGTAAAAAAGGAACTGCTTTTCTTTAATTGTCCCTCAGATAGGTTGTGAGTGAAGCTGAGCAAAATGTTTCAGAATCTATACTCTATTGATTCACCAAGGGGAAATCATGCCTGACCAATCTGATAGCTTTCTACGATGACATGACTGGCTGGGTTGACGAAGGGAGAGCCGTGGATGTTGTCTACCTTGACTTCAGCAAGGCTTTCGACACAGTCTCCCATGGTATCCTGCTAGGGAAGCTCAGGAAGTGTGGTCTGGATGAGTGGTCAGTGAAGTGGATAGAGAACTGGCTGAATGGCAGAACTCAGAGGGTTGTCATCAGCGGCGCTGAGTCTAGTTGGAGGCTGGTAACAAGTGGTGTCCCCCAGGGGTCAGTACTGGGCCCAGCCTTATTTAACTTCTTCATCAACGACCTGGATGAAGAGTTAGAATGTACCATCAGCAAGTTTGCTGATGACACCAAACTGGGAGGTGTGGTAGACACACCGGAAGGCTGTGCTGCCATTCAGCGTGACCTGGATAGGCTGGAAAGCTGGGCAGAGAGGAACGTGATGAGGTTCAACAAGGGCAAATGCAGGGTCCTGCACCTGGGGAGGAACAACCTCATGCACCAGTACAGGCTTGGGGTGGACCTGCTGGAGAGCAGCTCTGCGGAGAGGGACCTGGGCGTCCTGGTGGACGACAGGTTAACCATGAGCCAGCAGTGTGCCCTGGCTGCCAAGAAAGCCAATGGGATCCTGGGGTGCATCAAGAAGAGTGTGGCCAGCAGGACGAGGGAGGTTGTCCTTCCCCTCTACACTGCCCTGGTGAGGCCTCATCTGGAGTACTGTGTCCAGTTCTGGGCTCCCCAGTTCAAGAGAGATGAAGAGCTGCTGGAGAGAGTCCAGCGGAGGGCTACAAGGATGGTGAAGGGACTGGAGCATCTCTCCTACGAGGACAGGCTGAGGGAGCTGGGCTTGTTCAGCCTGAAGAAGAGAAGGCTGAGAGGGGACGTTATAAATGCTTACAAATACCTGAAGGGTGGGTGTCAGGAGGATGGGGCCAAGCTCTTTTCGGTGGTGCCCAGTGACAGGACAAGGGGCAATGGGCACAAAGTGAAGCACAGGAAGTTCCGTTTGAACATGAGGAAGAACTTCTTCCCTCTGAGGGTGACGGAGCACTGGAACAGGCTGCCCAGGGAGGTTGTGGAGTCTCCTTCTCTGGAGATATTCAACACCCGCCTGGACGCAGTCCTGTGCAGCCTGCTGTAGGTGACCCTGCTTCGGCAGGAGGGTTGGACTAGATGACCCACAGAGGTCCCTTTCAACCCCTACTATTCTGTGATTCTGTGATTCTGTGATTATACACAATCAACTGATTATAGATCATCTGTTGACTACACCTTACTTTTAATGATTCACCAGAAATATTTCATTAGAATTTCTTGTGAATTTTTCTGATTTTGGATTATTTCAGATGAAAAGTTGTGTTTTAAAGTAAAAATTAATTATTTGAAAACAGCTGTCTGTAAAACATATGAAAAATACTTTACCCTTTCACTTGAAAATTTCCCCATTTGCCCTTTCAAAAAACCCCATCATTTAAAGGTGGTATGAACCTCGCTCAAAATTAGTGAAACTTTCAATTATTGTCATATAAACATCTTAGTCAAGCTGAAATTTTTTTTCTAATTTGCATTTTGTCCAATAAACTAAAAGGAATAAACACTTTGCTCAACCCTTCTTGTAATGATAAATATCATTAGTGTGAGAAGTCAGAAATACATGAGTAGAATGTAATTATTATGTGAAATCGATGTGTATTAATTGTTTGAAAATAAGAAGTGAGGGTTCTTTATGCAGTTTGGTGTACAGCCAACTCTAAATTTTCAAGGAGATTTAAGAGTTTATGTCAGAGATTTAATCACTTTTTCAGAGATAAGTTTGACTGGAGGTAACCTTCAGCTGTTCCATAGTTTCTTTAAACTTTGATTTGTCTTTAGGAGAATGATTTAAAATCTGTTCTATTTCTGATTACTTCCATCTTTGGAATTCATTAAGGAAATGTCTACATGCTTTGGAAAACAAACAAGTTGCCACTGAAATTTTTGTTGTTTGTAAAAAGCTGATATATTTTAAACAAATATGGAAATTGTAGAAGAATAAATTCTACTTTTTAAGTTTATTTTATTTGGAGATATGTTCTCTATACTTTGCAAATGTATTAAGAGACATGGGAATAGTAACTGCATTCTTTCTTTCCTTGAAAAGAGGCCAGACTCAGATTATTATTCAAATAATAATCACATTTGCAGCTCTGCTTTCATATAGTCAGAGTTTTAATTTTCAGTGAGACCCAATACACTTTTAAAGACCTAAAATACTTTCCTGATTGCCTGAAAACATCTGCTTCCTAGTGGAGGAAAAAGTAGAAATGACACAGAAGTATTCTCATCTGTAATTCGGAACACCTCAGAAAATGTCACAGCTGGGATTTATTGGCTACAGCAGTCCCATTGATTTCAGTGCATTTTGAGGGCCATCCAAAGACCGGATTTTCTGTGTCAACAATTATGTTATGATTGTGGTGGCAGGCATAGCCAGAGCCTGGTGGGATGCCACATGCCTGCACATATCTGCTGGCTTCAGTGAGCAGTTGGAAGCATTTGGCAGATGGAGCACATGGTAGGTCTGAGGCTGGAAAACTGCTGGCTCACCACAGTGCTTCACTCATGAGGTTTTCAAGTCAGCTAGACATCGGGGTTGTCAAGGTAGACAGTATGCCTCCACAAGCAAACTACTCATCAAGTACTGGTTATTCAGCTTGAAGAACCATAAATTGGTTTTACTGTTTCCAGTTTAGGCAAGCACAGAAGAAACTCCTAATCTTTATGCAATTTTCAGATTCTTCTCACTTTGCATTTCTTTGGCAGTTTCTGTAAGAAAGAGTTTGCTGTACTAACCCTGAGTGTATCTGTCAATTCCTAATCAAAGTTTGAACCCATTATTCAAAGTCTACCAAATTTGATAGAGAAATAACAGTATCAAGTCTAACAAGTTCTTCAAAATTTTTTAAAATGACTACTGCCAAATATGAACAACCTATTAATATATCCACTGAGGGAGTGATTGTATTGTGAATTAACCTCGAATTAGACATGATAAGATCCATGCAGGAGAGAATGACACCTTATGAATGCTCCTAAACCAGAAAAAGTTTCAGTTAGAGATTACAGCTTAGGATGTTACCAAATCCAAACAAGAACATCAGTTCTTTCGCTACTTCTATTACTTTTTGTCTATGAAGTAGATTTTCAGAAACAGAAAATCTCTTCTTGCAATGAATTTTTCTAGTACACAGTTCATAGTTAGTTAAAAGTATAAACTTTTTGGTAATTCTATATATAAAAATAGATATAGAAATTTAAAACAGCAGCACCGAATACATAATTTCATATTTAATGAATTATTTTTAACTTTGCAGAGCTTCTAATTCATAATAGCTAAATCTCTTTTGTCAAGATGTAGTCTCAGTCTGAAATAGATACAGTGGTTCACATTCAAAAATTATGCCCACAGCTATCAGGTACAGAGCTATTACATTTACAATGAAAGTGTACAGAACTGTTATTTCAAAAGCAGGACTAAATTAGATGACTAGATCAGGTGTGCATCAGTTAGTAGCTTAGTACTCTTACTAATAAAAAAGGGGTTGTTTTAAATATATTTTTTGTGGTACTAGTAAACTAAATGTTTGTTAATATTAATTTATCATTTATTTGATTTACATGGTATTGTTAACTTCCAGGGTGTGACAGAACACGCAAATCATCCAAAAACCAATGGATGGTTTTGTTCTACAGTCCAAATCTGTATTTGTTTCTCATGCTAAAATATGGCTCTGCATGTGCCTCAGCACAAAATTCTGATCCACAAACACCAACAGAGTTTTGCTGTAGGGTCTGATGGGACTACATTCTCCAGGAATTTACACTGACTAATGGTTGCAACAGTGAGACTAAACAGGGAATAAATGTGATGACCCGTGGGACAAAAAAATAGAAATTAACTAATAGTAGGTTAGTAATCAACAATATACCTGGCTACTCATCTCTTATGGAACTGTTTAACAGCTTTAGATGTCCACAGAGATGTGTGTACTTTTTTGAGTACCTAGAAGTGCTGCCTTGGTGTAGCTTTTACATCAGAGCTTTCAGAACAACACTTCAAGTTCGAACTAACTGTCAATACCCTTGATGTAAGTTGGATTTCACTGAAAGTGATCTTCAGATCCATTTTGAGTCCATGTTTCTCTAATCAGAGGAATCAAATTTTACTACTTATTCCCACTGCAGTTTTGCCTGTATTCTTCTGCTAAGGTTTTATGAAACTCAAAAAGACCCCAAGAGGAGCTCTTTAACCTGAAATAATGAATGTTAGAAAATGTCTAAATCTACATTCGTATCATGCATCTTGATCACTGCACCAATGAATCAGTTTACAATGAAACAGATCTGGCTTGACTCTGCTTTAGCCCCTGGTAAAGCAGTTAATCTTATGGTGCTGAACCTTCTGAATATTATTGGAACAAAATATTTTCCATTTAGAAGAGTCTGTCTTACTTTCTGTAAGTGACTATTACAATTTACTAGCCATTTACTTCAGCTTTATTTTACTTTCAGCTACAAATGAGCTGTTCACTTAAACTGACATAAATTTTCTGCACAGATTAAAGTGGAAGACATGAACCATTTACTGCAGAGGAATGCAGTATTACAACTATGATTATATCACCCCTTCAGTCTCTAAAAAACCTTTTAATGTGCCAGATTTATTAAAAAGTTCACATGTTTATCAAAATACCAATCAGCTAACACCAGTCATTGAGAGACAAAAAAAATGAGTTGTCTGGGAAGAAGTACATTTGGTTTGGATTTCACTGTACTTAGCAGCAGAAGATATAGGATAATGTCTCAAAAGACGGACATTCTTGGCATTCACTCTTTCTTTAGCTTTAGAAACACTGCATTCTGCTGTGCCAAAGGAACTCTTTTTTTCCTTCTCAAGACAGAATTAAAAGATGAGAAAATCCTTGAGCCTGGGAGTCCAAGCTTTATTCTCTGAATGACCAGAACCAGGGCATTAGGCAAATATGTACAGACTGTCTCCATCCCTTTAGGGCTCTCATGCTTTAACAGGAAAGAGTGATGCAATTATCCATGCATGAAAGGAATCACAGACTTTTATACATCCATGTGACAGTTAGCAGGCTATGAATTTCAATCCCATGCAGGTGCCTAGTGCAAGATGGGAGTTCAGTGTGCTTGCATTTCTAAATGTATTTGCACGTCTTAACTGCACCAACCACTGCCATGTTAGGTCTACTTGGATGAACTCTACACAAGAATGCAGTTCCACACTGCTCAGCATGGCACCATGCTTGCACCTGGTAAGCAATGGTGGTCTGCTTCTGCAGTACAAAAAGGTATCGAGTTAGCTGGCCCTGAAGTTCAGGTCAGATTAGGTATTTGCTTGTATAGCACTGAAGTAATTGTGCTGTTTTCAGTCTAAAAACCTTTAGGCTACTCTGACCTGTGGGTATGTGTGCTGTGTTTTACTGAGTATAAGAAATATGACTTATGAGCACAACGAGAAGATGTGTTTAAATTCAGGAAACCAAATTCCTTAAAGTGTGGAGTTACAGAAAGGAACAGAGGGATTATGACAGAGATTTTTGTTTTCATTCATAAAAGAGCATTTAGATCGCAATGCAAAGCAAAGATAGGCTATATCAATAATACCTCTGCATTTTACAAGACTCAGAGAAAAATCTTACAATAACCTGTATCACGCAGTAAACCCTTTTGATGGATACAGACCTTTTGAAATGGAAAGACCTGCATTAAAATCTGGTTTCACATCATACTTAAAAATAGTCATTTCCATACTAGGGTAAAACAGTGATACTATGTACATTACAAAACAAATGAACAAGTAAAGAATTTTTGCCTCCACTGGTCGCTTGACTCTTGAATTTTATTTTTCCAGAACACCGAAATAAAATTTAAACAATGTAGATTTAAATTGACCATCTGTCCATTTTGGTTTCTCCTACTGTCTTCACAGCTTTTATTTCCTTATTATGTTTTCTTAAGTTCAATACTTAGTAATTCACAAAGCCCAAAATGCCGGTTGGTAAACAGAAAAGAAGGTGATGTGAGACAGTATCTTTTATTGTACTTCTCAGGAAAAAATGTAATATAAAGCTTACTGATCCATAGTGCAAGCGGCTACCCAAGACCCTAAAGACTGGATCTGTTTCACATCATTTTAATCATCCTAAAGTTAGTTACTTTGTAAACTTCAGCCATCTATGCTTCCTTTCTAATCAAGGGAGGGCAACAGATTCTTCCAGAGGGTAATAAAAAGAATATCTATCCTCATAAGATGCCTTTTTCCTTCTTCAGTGACAGAAAACTTCCATGATTTACCTAAAATATCTATACCCACGTCTATAATCTTAATTGAGATGAATTCCAAGTTAAAACCTGAAGCTAAATGTTTAAGTATGACATGAAATTGTATATTACTAACCTTATCTAAATTTCTTTTTATATAATTCTGGGCTGCAGGCTGAAAAGTCAAACTTCAAACGAGTTACAGGCATAAATCATGCACCGATTCACATACCATGAATCGCATGCCAGTTCTATTGACAAACCTGTGCCTACTTGTATGGATGTGGCTTTGACAGAAACTTCTGTCACAACTTTTATTTTAAGACACGCGAAGATTTACTTCAAGATTGCTAGGGACATAAAAGCCTGAAACTCGATTTGATCTTCAGAATGACAGGGAGACACTGACTCATTAATCTGTTTAGGAGCCTCTTGTGTTCTTTGTTTTGTTACGAACAGAATGGTTATGAAAAGGAAAAGAAATCTGATTTTAGAGCTGCAAAAGAGGTTAAAAGAATAACTAGTGCTTAGTTTATTTGGTTTTAAATTATGGTCTTTCTACTACTGTGACTTGGGTTTTTCTTTGTGTTTAGCATTCTGTTTGGATGTTAGGTCACTGGATTATTTCAGCACGCTATTGTACTGACTTTTTAAAGTATATTGTGAGTCCTAAATCTTATTTTTATGTTTTTGAAAGAAATATTATTTTCTGTATATGATAATTCAATACAGAAGATCTGATTTTAAAAGCAGAAATATCTCCAAATGATGCAAAACTGTAGCCTCTGATGTGAACATAGAATTACCATAAGTAGTTAGGCAAACTGGGCTTTTTGTGCAAAAGTGTTCAAATTTATAAAGCCAATTATTATAGTGAAGCACACAGATTTACAATTTCACTCATGTTTTATATGTTGGCCCTGGGATTCTGCATGTTTCAAAAGTCAGTGCTGAATGTTAATACTAGAAATTATTTTTATTAAAGTCCCATGTTAATACTAGAAATACAGCATTATGAGTATCTTAGGGCCTCATTTAATTTAAAAAAAATATTATTTTTTTATAAAGGTATATTTTATGGAAACATGATGACAATGTTGGAGACATTCTTTCTGTAATCAGGCCCAGTCCCATGCTAGCCAACTTCATAATCAATTTTACGGTAATTTAGAAATTATATTGTGTCAAAGAAGTAGAAATAGTTATTAGGGTATAGAGTTTTCATCTTCCTGTAGTTTCTAATTTTATATACATTTTCTTATTTCATTCCTCAGCTGCTATTGTAGTACCTACTAAATTTCTTCAACTCTTTTGATTTCTGTGATCTCATATGCACCAAGCTTTCCGAAGGGGAGTTGACTCTCTTGCTTTTGTCAAGAGTACCTATGGGATTTCTTAATGGACTTTCACCAGGCCAGCATAGTACCTAAGAAAGTATCAGACCTAGCCAGCCCTGTGCAACCTAGGTAATATGGAAAACAGTCCAACCAATTCTGCCTCCATTTGCACTGGAGGCATCTTTATATCCTGTATTAATAAAGGTAACTACACACAAGGTGCATAGTACAGTGTGGTTCTAGCCTTAAGCATTTTTTTAAACTTTCATTGTATTGTATATGCAACTGTGGAAACAATGACTAGATTAGTCAGCAGTTTGGGGCTGTAGTAGACTGCTTTGTTTCATAGGCAAAATACATTGTCTAAAAAGGTAAAGAAAGCAAAACTGTATAAAAAAATAAAAATAAAAAGGGTGAAGCTTGTCTGCATGAAAGCAAATTTCTTAGGGTTAATCTGAAGATGTGGACTGACACGAAGACATGGTCAAGCATACAGATCAAGACCCTGTAAAGACTTGTGGAATAATAAAAAACAATTGCTTCTCTTGACAGAGAATTTAAAACAGAATGAGCTACATTTATGCTATAAATGGTAGATAACTCAGTTAAAGTACTCTTGGACTGCTTAAATACTATGGAGATGGACATAGTACAAGACACACAGGAAAAAAAAAATCATAGACCTTTCTCCATCTTATCAAACACTGATAAATCCATGAAAACTCTGTAACTATTGCCTGCAGCCTGCAAATCTTTCAGAAAAACAGTGGCACATAACTGCTACATAGATATTTAATATGAAAGATTATTATGAGAAACCATGCCTCCCACAAGTGTAGTATTTCTTCAGAACTTACATCTTATTTGGACTAAGTGAATCTCTTTTCAAGGGTCAATCTCTGAACATTACGCACAGACTCTAACATGGCAAAATGATTCTATAATGCTTAGAAATAATTTGAGGATATGTACAATACAGAAAAAGCGTGATTTAATTAACTCTGAGCAATCTTCTAATGGGAAAGAACTTGTTAACTGCATTTTCAAATGTCAGCCCACAGTTCATTAGGTTTAATTTGACTAACCGTGTCATACAGGAGGTAATCTTAGCCTACACAAAATTTTGTTCTGCCATCTTTTGGGTACATAAAAAACCCACCCCCTTTGATTAATTCAGTTCGAATTTTTTAAAGAAAGCATTATGGACATAGTGTTTCAGTAGTGCATTAAACCAGTGTCACCTATTGAAAGATGTGTTTAATCACGCCTTGATGCTTAAAAATTTATAGCAGGCCATACAGTTATTATGACAGCTAAACTTTGATACTGGTGAATAACCTAGATTTCAAAGAAAAGAGGTGCAGACATGCAATTTAGGAAGTTTTAAGACAACTCCAAATAATAGCCAACTCTTTGATGGTCTAGCTAACACAGAAAGTGATAGAAAAGATGTTCTACATTTGCTGTGAGAAATTGTGACAACCTATGTCATTTAATCCTTTGAGTGTAATAATCTGAAGCTTTAATAATTACTATAATTAATGCAATTAAATTGTAATTATTGATCCTGAAAACAATGTCATGATTTTAATTTTTTTGCTCTGTCCTAAAAATGACATTTGAGAAGTGACTTTTTTTTAATTAATAACCATATAATGTTGCTGAAAAACAAAAGCAAAACAGTTTACCAAGGTTTCTACAAAGCCATCCTGGCTCTAGCTGGAGCAGCAGTTAAAGATTAAATTGTTGAAGAAAATAAGTTACCTTAATCCAAAGGACATTACGAGGATCTTCTGTATTTGCAGATCAGTGTTATTAAAACCTAAGTCCTACTAACATTTACTGAAATCTTCTCTTCAGGACTGCATTCAGGGATGTGCTTGCATTGTCCTTTCTCTTGTCCAGCTGTTCCGGTTGTTCCCAAGACCACATTAGTACTGGAGTGTGAGTTCTCATTGCTCCCCTGATGTCAATGCTGATGTCTCCCTGCTAATATAGAAGGGCAGGCAGAGCTTTTGCTGGTCTTGCAGGATGGGGCAGTTAGAAACGCTGCCTTCTCTGCAATGGTGCTTGGCTTCGGCATGTTCACCTTCTATCTCAGCAGTACTCTTTCACTGCAGTCTTATGCTCCAATTTCCCACCTTTTATCTGTATATCCTCTCCCCTGTGATTTTCAGTTTTTTAAGCTAGAGCTTAGCTATATCTTCCCTGAGCAGTTCTGGTTTGTCTACAGATGAGCCATAAACCTGTCATTCACTCTTTATTATTTACAAACAAATGAATGATTTCACCAAGCAAGAAACTACAGCTCGTGGAGACAAAGGCACCTGCCTCCTGCTTAGACCACCTTTGCTCAAGGCCCTGTTTCAGATCAGGTGAGCAGGGAGGAGCTCCTGTCTCCCACATTCCTTACGGATCTTCCTTCCACTATAGGTTTTTAAATATAGGACGGGAGTCTTTCCTCTAGATGCTAGCATGATGGCTGTGAGGAACACAACTCACAGTTGAAGATACTGAGTGGGTGGAGGCATTACTGAGCTGACTTGGGTAGACACTTTTCCTCTTCACTGTTTTCACTTGCATTTAATTACACCCGGCTGAAGCTGATTTCCATGACACGGGCTTCCAGCAGGCTGAGGTCCCTGACTCTCGACTTGTGGTATTTGCTGGGCTCAGAACTTCATGGCACAGTAAGATGATAGTGAGGCCACATGGTGCTGAGAACATGCCAAAAACTCTTAAAAGCTGGCTACATCTTGCAGAACTGTGTACAGTACCTTTAAAAATCTAGACTGTAAAATCTACATCACTGTCTTCAAATAGATTCTGTGTGATATAATTTCCTTAGGAAAATCTAAACTGAGAGATTTGCCCAAGCTAGTTTAAAACCCCTGCAGCAAGGAAAACTGCTCCCTGGTTTCACCCTCACTTTCTAAAGGACGGACCCGTGAGCAGCCCAAGTCACTCCGGCCAGTGCTTGTTAACAAATATGATCCTGAAGAGACGCACTGCGTTGTGAAGCCTACTTGCAAGAAGCTCATGCAATGGCTGAAGCACCAGGTAAGCTATCAGTCATGGAAGAAAATGTACAGTCAGTCTAATTTAACAATTCTGAATATTTACGTAGCACTGAATGTAAGTTTGCTGCTGTGGGGGAGAAAATTGCCTCTACCTCTCCCAATTTTTCTCACCTTCATTCCCAGCTAGTTAAAAAACAAACAATCCCCATGCCTCCAGACAAGGACTCCCAAAACGGTGATGATTTCCTACATGGAATTCCTGGATAATTTGTCCCTAACCCCTTGTTTACTTATACTCAGTTTACCTTTAATGACAAGGAGAAGTTGATATAAACTTTGTAATATAATCTGCTCCCGAGAATTTGCTTTTTGTGTTAGAACATGCGACAGCTTGCTGTAAAAGAAACTGTGAAAATCCAAAGAGGCCCATAAAGCAGAATTGTACTGTTGAGTGCAAATTCAGCTTTTGACTTGAAGAGCAATGTTAGTTTAGAGTGTACTAGTCTTGTTTGCTCTGCCTCTGATCGACATTTTGTTTTTGTCATCTGGCCTCTTTCCAGCATTTTTGTTCTGAGCATTTATGTAGCACTTCAAAGAGTCAAGGATAGAACCCTTTTATAAATAAAAGATGTGTTTGTATAATTACTAGGTAGAGAAAATCACTATTTCTGGGTTTAGTTTATTTCTTTTTGAACGCACACAGAAGGCCTGCATTTTCGCTTTCCACTTTCGGTCAATGGTCAAAGCCCTCTTTATAATCTTGATATATGAACACTAATTCAAAATATTCCATGGTGTGATAGTACTAATAGAAATAATGTTACCTCTCTATATTTCTCTTTAGGTGGCCAGCTGGAAAGCCTTTTGGATTCTGTGGCATTCTCTAAATGGCTTGGTAAATTAAAAAATTGAAAGGTTGGATGTTTTAGCTATAAAAGTAAAGCCTGAAGGAATTAGGTAAGACTGATGTTAGTCATTTTAGGGTTATGGTTTAAACAGATGATTTTCTTATTTCTGTCGTAAAATTCAGCTGCAGATGAAATGCTGAGTAAGGATGGCAGGTCTTCTAGGTCAAGCATTAAAATAAAAATAAAAGGATAAACTTTGAATAATTTTTGTTATTTCACTTATTTTCTTTTGTTGATATTGAAATTAGGCTCCAAAACCAAGTATCTTTCTTTACTCTAGCAAAAGAAGCAAGTAAGATGTGGTGGTACTCTTCACCTGTATCTTAATGATGAGATATTGGAACACCTACCCACCATGTGGGAGAGTACATTCAGGTTCAAAATTTATCTCTGCTTGATTTCCAGTAAATGTTCATACTTTGCTTTCCTGTAAAAATACTGTCTTCTACTGGAGATTCAAAAGTGGGGTGCTGTGAAAGTGAATGACTTAATGCATAGCAAGTCACACAGTCCTGACTACTAAAAAATTAGCGAGACACAACCTCAGGAGAACATGTTTCAGCATTGAAAAATTTAGTCTTTTACGGATCCATGCGGTTTTCTCACACTTAAAAATTTCTTCCAACTTACAATGAACTTGCTCCTCATATTTCCAGTTTCAAGTCTGCTCAGTGCTTTTATAGGAAGGATGGCTACGGTTTGATGGCTTAAACATCATTTTTTGACTCCTGTGTCTCTGGCCTTATTCCCTCCTCTTGACACTGTTCCCCTTCATAGAAAATGGCCAGCTATCACTCTGGACAGTAACAAGTTCAAGCTGATTTCTGAAGGTAACCACAAGGAAAGGGGGGAAAGGCGAGACAAGGAGCAAAGAGGATGTGACAGAAAGTGTACCAGAAAGGTTGGAAAAAGGTACAAGAAACTGGGTTAGGGTTTTGCTTTAAGGGAGTTCAAGCATGCAGTAGGATAGAAGGGCTACTCAGGCACAAGGATGGGTTGCTAGTTTGGGAATGTCAGGAACTCAGGCACAAGGATGGGTTGCTAGTTTGGGAATGTCAGGAACTCAGAAACAAAGTAAGTTTTTTGTTTTTATGGCAAAATCTGGGCCCAGCTCTAAAACTTTATGGAGCGATAGAGGGGGGAATGAAGATGTTAATGAAAGGAGTGGAAAGGATTTGAGGTTACTGGAACAGGGGAGTAGAAAGATGTAAAATGAGTGCAAAAATGGACCATCAGGTACTTTGGGTTTTCTTCCAGACTGAGATCTGCCTTCAAATCTGGATCCAAATTCAAGGATCTGCTTTTAATCCAGTTGTTGGTTATTTAAGGTATGTGACTGGACATTTATTTTTAGAATTAGGTAAGAAAAAGGACACCCTGTGTGAGGCCAAAAGCCTCTTTGATGCTATACTTGATTAATTGGTAGGCTGGGCTGAACTATTTTTAGGATTAACTTTGTTTTATTTCTTTCCTGTGGCATTATGTGAAGGTGAAAATGTATTGATTTATATTAATTTCTTTTGCTCTGGCACATTCTATGTATCCAAGTTAATTTATAAATGAGTTGTTATAGTCTGGTTTGTCACATCACCTTGGTAGTGACTTTTGAAAAGTACTGGTTAGTGCAAGCGCTGTTGAAACCTTACACAGCTGATTTGTTAAAAATCTCTTTACAATAGCACAATCTGACGGAGCAATTTATTATAATCCTGCCACCTAGTAAAAAGGATGATCTTCACTTCAGCATAGCTTTGACTGAGGAGGATTTACAATGATTTACACCAACTCACAAGCCAGTCCTAAATTCTTAGCCTTGTAACTGCAAGTTCAATCATTCTAGGAGAGATGACATAACTGTTTCTATTCTACCATACATTTCCTGAAAACCTTCTGAACAATCTGTCATCTTCTGAGAATAAACAATCTGGACACAGAGCTTCATCTTTCACCTAGTGCTTTTTGCGCAGAAAATAACTTCTGTGAAAAAATTTGGTATAATACAAAACACTAAAAATGAACATAGTTTTATAAGGCACAACATGGTATGTAAGAAGGCAGGGGAGAAAAAAGTTTCATTGAACTTTAGTAAAATATGACTCAAATATTTCAGTAGTTTCATGAACCACAGAGAAAATAAGTTTTTCCCACAAAAAAAAAAAAACACCCCACTGAAAAAAATGGTGTGCATGTGTTACAAACAACCTCAGCACTGAAAGGACTGAAAAGACAGAAAAACTCCATTTGCCAGTGAAACTACTCTCAATCAGGACAAATTCCCAGCTGAAATTGCATTTGAATTGACACCATTACACTTCACTGAAAAAGCTTCTCTATATAAGCACAGTTAACTCTAAGGAGTGGTAACACACAAGAGCCACCCAACAGCCTCCTTCCCTTGATTTCAAGGGAACTATGACAAAGTAAAATATCACTGGATCTTTTGGAAATCAGGTTACAGATGGATGTGCAAATAGAACATTTGACAAGAAAACTGCTTTACATTTATGGAAATGTAAACACTTCTCTTGAAATCCTGTTGTTCGTCTCCCTAGTTACTTTTCTACAGAAAAATAAAGTATGTGTATTTGAGCTGATCCCTGTCTATTAACAAACAGTGCTAAGTCTGAAATGAAGGGTCAACACAGAAAAAGAAGTGAAAAAACATGGAGAGAGACCATACTGAGTCAAAAATATGGGTACAAGATCAGAGGAAGAAGATGAGGAATGCATAAGTGGAGTAAAGAATGATGGAGACAAAGACAAAGGACACGGAAAAGGCTAGTACCTCAAGGTCTTCTTTCCCTCAGTCTTTACTGGAACAATGAGATTTCAGGAATCCCAGACTCCTGAGAACAGAGGGGAAATCTGCAGCAAAGAAGGCTTACCCTCAGTGGAGGAGGATCTGATCAGGGAATATTTAAACAAAATAAAATCCATAGAACCTGGTGGGATGCACCGAGGAGTGCTGAGGGGCTGGTCAGTGTCTTTGCAGAACCACTCGCAATATTTTTTGAAAGGTCATAGAAAATGCTAGAGGTTTCTGAGGACTGGAAGACAGAAAATGTCACTCCTGTTGTTAGGAAGGGCAGGAATGAGGACTGGCAGAGCCACAGGTCAGCTAGCCTCACCTTGATCCCTGCAAATGTGATGGAGTAAATAAATAATTCACGAAACTATTTCCAAACATGTGAAGGACAAGAAGGTGATTGAGAGTGGTCAGTACGGATTTGTGAAGCATTCCTAACTGACTCGAAAGCCTTCTGCAATGAGAAGATTGGCTTGGTGCCTATAGGGAGAGGGATTTGATATTTGTCTTGACTTCAGTAAGGCTTACAGCACTGTATTCCATAAAATCCTCCTAGACTAACTGATGAAGTACAGGCTAGATAAGTGAATGGTGAGGTGGTTTGAAAACTGGCTAAATTGATGGAATCAAAGGGTTGTGGTCAGGAGCACAAAGTGCAGATGGAGGTCAGTCACTAATGGTGTACTCCAGTGGCTGTTATTGGGGCCAATATGTTTTAACATCCTCACTGATGACCTGGAGCACAGGACAGAGTGCACCCTCAGTAAGTTTGCAGATGCTACAAAACTCTGAGGAGAGATTGACAAACCACATGGTTATGCTGACATTCAGAAGGATGTCAGCAACCTGGAGAAACAGACACTTGGGAAGGAATAACAGTGTGTACTGGTATGGGCCGGGGGCTGACTGGCTGGGAAGCAGCTTTGCAGAGAAGGCTCTGGTGGTCCTAGTGGACCATCAGCCAGCATGGCCCTTGCAGCAAGGAAGGCAAACAACCTCTCCAAAGCTGCATCAGGAACAGCATCACATCATCTGCAGGTTGAAGGTCTGATCCTTTCCCCCTCCCCAGCACTGAAGAGGTCACATCTGGAGGGCTGGGTCTAGTCCTGGGCTCCCCGGTACAAGAGAGACGTGGACATATGGAGCAAATCCAGTGAAGAGCCACAAAGATGATGAAGGGCTTGAAGCTTGTGAGCTACGTGGAGAGGCTGACAGAGCTGGTATTGTTCAATCTGGAGAGGAGAAAGAGCAGGGGCATCTTATTCATGTGTATAAATACTTGGTAGGGGTGGAAGCTAAGAATATGTAGGTAGACTCAGTTCTGAGTGGTGCCCAATGACAGGGCAAGAAGCAATGGGCAGAAACTGAAGTAGTGAAGGTGTTCACCTATAATAAAGAACAGCTCTAACATAGAATGACACATTTTCTCCTATATATAAGTATTAAAAAGAAGAATGTATGTCATGACTAAACCTTGATCAACACTCCATGCCCAGTATCTTTGCCATTTCTGTATGTTTCTGTCAATTTTGTCAGGACTACAGATACCATTTATCCTTCCCATGGAACATGCACTTCTCTGCTAGCAAGCTTTGGTTTGAGTGGGATATTTCAAAGGCTGAAAAGCCTTCCATTTGTTCTCTGAGAGGAGAAATTGTTCTTTGTCAGTTGACTTCAGCAAGACTCAGGCTGAATGATTACAAAAAAAATTGCTAGCACTATGGAGAAATTAAAAGAACTGTGGCATTTCTAAATGCCCTTGAAGTCATTCCAGAAGGTGATGTCATTCGTATTAAGATTGTTCTGTATATGTGCAGACAATAATGGTGGAACATTACAAAACAGGTTAGTTTTGAAACGCAAAATTCCTGTTTATTTTTTTATTCAACAGTCTTTTTTATCCTTTCCTCCCATTTTTAGTGAGGAAACTGGACAAGAATGTACCCATTCCCATCACCCCTGCTGCTTTCAGCACAGCTGTTGCTTTCTCCATGATCATTTAACAGAACTAAGGAAATAAGGAAGAATCAGCAAATGGAAGATGGCATGAAAGGAAGAAGAAATCTTCATACAAATAAGTAAAATTAAATCTGAGAGGAAAATAAATGATGAGACAGGAATAGCTGTGAGCATTCCTGTAAATCCCCCAAGGAATACTGGCAAAAAGCACTACAATTCCTACAGGACTTCCCTGCAAATTTCTAAAAGAAAACATATGTCATCCAAATCTAGCAAAGTGAAAGTTTTTTTGAAAGATTAAAAGGTTTTTCGCAAGATTGAAACCAAGCATTTTATCCTGACAGGAAACCTCATAATGAAAGATTTAATGCCCACTAGACTAATCAACTTTAAAAAGCAAACAGAAAAACAAACTACTTCCCCCTTGAATCTTTTAGTTTTGTAGAGTTGGTTAGAAGATCTTTGACAGCAGTTCCAGGTCCAGAGTACAACATATAGCTCTGATCTTGTACTGTCTGACAGTGCTAAATTTAGCAGTTATATTCTTTGAGTGTTTTTTTGTCTATTTTCTAGAACATTGGAGAAAAAAATTAGGAGGCCTGTCAAAGGATTAGGAGACATACTTTCTGGTGCAGTACTTTCTCTGTGTAGTGTCAATCTACTTTGCAGTATTAAGAGACAAGGGAGAGGGTCTTCCTGAGTGAAATACGATAAAAGTTTTTTAATCTTTTAAAGCTTATGCATTATGCCTTCACTTTCACATCTCAGAGTGAATAAAGCTTAGGACAAATTTTCAGTGAAGCATGTTTTTAAATGCCATGATACTTTTATAAGTAAATAATTAATAAACAAATTAAACATTTAAGGACAAGGTTGTCAGCCCTGCAGTGTGCCTGGATGGCATTTGCAGTGGGTGGAACAGACCCTACCGTGTCCGTGGGGTTGGGGTAGGCAGACTGCTGCTCTGTGTCACCACTGCTGGTCTTTCCCAGTGAGTAGAAAAGGGCAAGGAGTGAACAGAGACCACATCCAACCTCAAGCAAAAATCTCAAATCCAGCAACTAGTACAGCTCTGGGTAGAGAATGTTTTTGCTTGCTTGACTTTTTTTTGTTTTCTTTCTTTTAAGCTTACATTTTTGGAAGAACTCAAACAAACTGAAACAGGGAACAGCATCACGCTCTATCTGCACCCTCCTGAAAGCCAAGATCAAACACTGGACTGCATGGGACAGATGTTAGCCACATCAGGTACTGCTGGGAGACATTTAGATTCTTGGTGGATGAGCACTGGGCGACCTTATATGGAGCAGAAACAGAGCCAGCAACTCCAGCGAAAGGAGCAGTGCCAACTGCTTCCTGGATCGAGGGGGAAGCACAGATCAGAACTGAACTTTGCCAGATTCTTTCTAAGGGACAGCAACCCTAAGGCCATACAAAAATCCTTTATTTTGTAGGAGTTTTTACTGCTTTCTCAAATTTCCTCATGGCAGAATATAGCCCTAATTAGTGCTGTGTTAATGAGCCATTGCTAAAGATAGATGAGAATTACTGTTCTCCTTGAATAATAATATCATCGGGCTGCACTGATACCTTTATGTACGGGTCATGGAAATAATATTAAATAGACAGCCACATAAAACACTTAAATGAATGCTGAAATTACTTACTGGTGTGATACTGACTAAGCAATACAGCAGATTTTAAATAAATCTGCTCTAACTACTTTTGGTGAGAAGGATCATTTCCCAAGTTCTGCAGTTTTGTCTGCCTGGTCGTGTTCCTGGGCAAGCAGTTTTGACCCAAGGAAATGGGACAGTGGCTTACTACTTCAGACCAGGATTTGGGTGGGATTTTCATTTGTTTCTTTCCATACTCACTTTAAATCTGGTGAAAGAAATGTATTTCTTTCATTTTGGCTAAAGGACTTTAATGAAAGTAGGATTGTGACTTGGCAAAGAAGTGCAAGCTGGAATGTACAGGCATGGAAAAAAGCCTGGAGAGAGAGATCGGGGACAAATGAAGCATTGAGACAGGTGTTGGTGCCATAAAGAAGAGGAATGCAATCAGGAATAAGGTTTGAGAGATAGCTTGGGGCAAAACTTTGAGGGTCTTCCAAGGCAAGGACACAGAGACTGAACTCAAGGTAAGGTGTGTGAGTAAAATTAAATAGTACTAGCTTTCTCTATGAGCTCTACAAATATACATTATAACAAATTCTGTACTTCTGTTTTTTAGAAGTGCACCTTAATTGGTAGAAGCTCTATTTTTGGTCAGACAGATTCTGATATGCTCTCAAAGTACAATAAATGTCTCTTCTTCTAACATAAAATAAAGTAGAAAAAAATACAAATAGATGCACTCCAGAAGCTAAAAAAAGCTGTGTATAAGGGACTATAGGTATAAGGGCCATGTTGTGCAGTTTCCAATTAATCATTCCCTCAAGGACTGGAGATTATGGAGTAATGTACTCAGGGACAGCCATGTGCTGCCACACTCAGAACTTGCTCCCTTTTTCCCTCAGGAGCTGTCTTCTGAAAAATCCCAGAGAAAAGAATCATAGAACGGTTTGGGTTGAAAGGGCCCTTAAAGATCATCCAATTCCAAGCCCCCTGCCATAATGAGGGTAGGTATAAAGCAAGAAGTGGTATGAAGGTTGAAATGGATGTTAAAATAAATGTTTGCCAAACCCAACAGAAAGCAGTTGCCGTGTACCTGCAACTAAACCCATTATTCATGGAAATATATCTGTTCTCCTCTCTGAGCTATACACAACATCAATGTAAGAAGATAAACCGCTGGAATCTTCAGCATGTGTTGAAACACTGGATTATAGTGTTACCGCCACTTCATAGGGTCACTTAGTAATGTATAGCAGAGCTTTCCTTTGTGATTAACAAATCTGGACAGATATTAGGTGGTGCACAGTTCCAAATTCGCTCTAACAGAAACAGTCAGCTGAAAATTTGTGGAAATCTAAAGGAAGGTTAACTTTCACTTAAAACATTGGTACTGTTTCCTGAACAAGGTTCAAACCCATAAGATGTTTGAATTATATATACAGCAAGTTACCAAAGACTTGTAACAGCCTTAAAGAAAACTCAAAATTATGTCAGCAGCTGCAGAACAAAAGCAAGTTAAAAGTTTAGAGAAAACACTGTAGACATTACTATTTCAAAATAATTCTTCTAAGCAGGTCATCTACATTTAACTTCCAAGTATGTTAAAATGGTTGTATATGCTCACAGTCATTTCTCAGTAGAATATCACTTCATATGAAAATGCCAGTTGTCAAAACTGGAACTTTCTGCATGGATATACTGGGTTTGCTTTAGCTTTTATTGGACTGATTCCTTACATGCAGAATTAAGTTACCTGAGAGCAGAAAACAGCCAAGAATACACAGCAGTGTTACTTCTCAGTGCAGTCACCTTACATATGGAAAAATGGGGTTTCAAGTCCTTGACCTAAAGGAGCTCATTTGTTGGAACTCTCCTACATCCTACGACTACATCAGAGAAGGAGATTCTACAGCCCTGCAGCCAGAGTATTGATGTCAGTGACACAGGCTGAAGCCTCTGCTCTGCTCTAAGACCTGGGGTCAGGACAAGACATCCCATGTTGCCTTTGAGCACTTCTGCTACTAGGCTATTGTATGGAATTATGGAAGGAGATGTGGCAGCAGATAATATTAAGAATTGTGATCAGCCCCTTCAGACGCCACTTTCTGTTTTGTGTAACTAATTACATACAAATCTCTCTCTCACTAAGGCAGCTGGGACCTAGATATCAAAAATGGTTTTGAAACACCGACTCTAACCTGAAGAAACAATGTTCCTGAATTGTTTCTACTTCCTACCTCTCCCTCTTCCCAGTCGTTACCTTTCAATGCATCACGGAGAGATTTTTTTCATGGTAAAAAATGCATCTCATATTTTTAATTCCATCTGGGATATACTTGAGATTTCTATATACAGAAAATCCACATCAATATTTAGAATGAAGCCTTTCAATAGACAATAAAATTGTGCATGAAAAAAATTAGACATTTTTATAATTTTCTTGCAACTTGGAATAACACGAATTTTTCACATAAAATATTTGTTTGCCAAATCACAGCCATTGTACAGGATAAGAATAACTGACTTGTCTACAGTTAACTGTGTTGTGAAAGAGTAATGAATCAAACTGTAAGCTCTGATCACACAGGACATAATCTTTCCCACCAGAGCAGTCTTTCTTTCCTGATCACACTTTTCAAAATCACTGTTCTTCAGCAATACTCATTCCACTGTGAAATGCTGCCAGGGATACAAAATAATGTAAATTCATGATAGCATATTGTGATAGTAACAGAGCAGCTCTATTTCTCAGAATAGTTGGACAAAGATAAACACATGAATGCGTACATATATATATAGAGGGAGAGTGATAAGTAGGTGTTTACGTACACAGATTCATACATACACACATGCAAAGACACCACATTTAAGGTAGAAAAAATGAGCACTACTGTTTTTAGATCCTACCAAGTGCCCCAGCCTTGCCTCCTTTCAACTGTAAATGCTTTTCATATATGCTTCTTCTGATCAGCAAACCAGCAGTATCTTTTCTGGTTTAGAAGTTATCAGCATAATACTTTGAGAAGGCATCCAGAATTGGGTATTGTTTCGCAAAAGCCACAATCTGTAACAAGTGACGTCAAGCATATTATTAAAACATAATTAGAGAAAGAAATTTAATAATAAAACACTAGGATGAATATTGGAGGTCATTTTCAGTCTCATAAGCACAGCGAAAAAGATTTATGTTATATCGTTTTTTTTGGTTTTGAGCTTGATTGATAGAGGTTGAGGATTTTGTTTGTTTACCTATGAAAATCATCCTAATCACAGCATACAAATGTAGTTTTATATCTCAGTAAATTCAGCTGGCTTAGAGGACTCTTATATCATAAAAAAACCATGACCGTATTATTTGCCTTGATTTCCATCTATCTTTACTAGGAAGCTGTCATATTAGAGAAAATCATCCTGCAAACTGTGTGCTTGCTAAAAATGGGGAAAGTTAAGGACCCAATCCTAAGCACACCCACAGAGACCTTCACGGAAACTGACGATGGACACGGAAATAAATAAATAAATGCAAGGAGATAAAACCCTGAGACACGATGAGTCATTTTGTATCAGTCAGTGCCAGCTCTACATTTGCATTGTGGAAGGTCAGTTATCTCACACTGAAATATAGTTGAAACTATGAACTCAGTAGCCCTGGGCACTTAACACTGCTTGGATCTGTACTTTAACACTTAATTTAATATTTTTCCTGAAGGGAAATGATTAATAATTGCATTCAGTGAAGCATACACTTTAAAAGATTGACCCTCACAAGCTGTTGTTTTTTTTAGGATTAGAAAAAAGTTGCTGTTTCCCCAGACACTATCCACTTTGTGACATTTTTTACACTTCATAAAGCTGTTGAATGTAATGTGCTAAAGGCAAAAATTTAAAGATAACTAATTAGAAGAGTACTTTGCAATTATGTTTTAGACCATTCAGCAACAAATAAGAGTGAAGTGCTATTTGATGTTGAGTCTGTTATCGATGAAAGTTCTGACTTTCTTCCTATTGAATTCAGTGTCATGTCTCATCTACAGCTTAAGGGGAACCAGGGAGCAGGCACAAAATTGTCTGTTAATTCTTCAGTTTGCATACTCAAATGTACACTACTGTTTTGCGATGATTCACTTCCACATACAAAAGGATTTTGGCCTCAGCAATGCTTTTCCAGACCTGAGATATATCCCATGTATATTTTGAAAATGAAGAAAATTTCAGCAATGGAAGACTGACACAAACAAATAATAACATGAGGTAAGAATGCTTGATTCAGTATCTTAGTATCAAGTTAGAAAGAGTTGAGAATGAATTCTCTAAGTGCTGCTTAAGAGCTGGAGCACAAATCTAGTATGGTAGAATATATTTACAGTCCAAAAAATTAATGTTGGAAGAATAAAATAGTACATTTTCTGCTCATCAAGCTTCTTTTGATACTAAAACCTCAATTACAATAATTAATGTTTCATATTTTCAGAGAACATTGCAAACCACAAATAATTTTGGCAACAAAGCAGAAAGGCATTATTATTCATATTGTATTATGTTATCAATCAGAAAACTGGAGCAAATTATGGTTTAGAATTAGTTTTCAAAGTTTTTTGGCATCCAAGGTTGGAGATGGTAATCAAGAGGATTTTAAAAGTGCGAAGATGTTTAACTCATATAGATTAAAAAGCCAAGAGCGAGTCACCCCCTTACTGGGGTCTTCAAGCTAGCATTCATAGTTAATGAACCTGTCCAGAAAAAATGCTGACTGGACAGAGAATGGTACACAAAATGGATAGAGATATTGGTTAGAAACTGTCTTTGAGAATTTAGCTGCTTCTGCACAGAACACCACAGCAGTTGCTATATCATCATAATGTTCAAGAAAAATTTTGTCATGTCTCCATTGCATATCAAGTGTCTATCTCATATCCTGCCAAGGCTGCTCACTGTCAGGTTCATTGTGTTTGTAGATTCATATGTGGATACAGTGCATTAGGAAGTGCACGGAATGCTTAGCCACCAGCCTCAAAGATCTCCAAAAAGCCATTCCTTCGCAATAATGTTGGTTCACATCTGCAACAGCTAATCTTAACACTGTGTTAGGGGCAGGAGGCTCTCTCCTCCATGCCAATGCTTTCAGAATACAGTGAAAAGAATAAGATGTTCAATCTACTGTAAAAGTAAATATTGTTAAGCAATTGACCTTTATGTACTCTCTCAAAGAGTATTCCCACTCTCAAACTTATAGAGAAGCATATAATGTAATTATTAACACGTGGTCTCCTCCATAATCTGAGTAGATAGCTTGAATATGAAGTATAGCCAAAAAGACTTTTGATCTGTGCAGTGGTACACTAAAAACTGAAACTTGCAACTGAGCATTCAATAGTAACATGCTTTTAAATAGAAGGGGAAGGTTATGGTCAGTCAATACAATTAAAAACCCCCAGTATTTATTTTACTGGTACTGAATGAGATGTGATGTGTGCAGACAGATGTTGCACAGCATACTGCATGTCGTTTCACACATTCTCTGCAGTAAATTAGGCTTCATGGTTTGAAGTATTTACAATGGAAATGAAATGAAAAAAATTGCTCAAGAAATACAGTTTACATTTCCAGTGTATACTTATCACCAGATTTAATGACACAGTCTTTCACACAGTATTTCTTCAGTTCCTTAAAATAAAGCCTAATTCTCTGATGCTTTGCACATGTACAAAATGAGGACAACATTTTACAGTTTTCCATTTAGTGGTGTGGCTTCTCTCATCTGCTTCTCTCCCTCTCCACCAAACAGGTGGTAGAGAGGAGTGTCACCAGCAGGTGATACTCTTAGTGTGATAGATTCCCTGGCAGTTGGAGAGCTGGCAAAACTGTTTCCTACCCCTTGTCTCCTACAGCTTCATACTTTCCCTGGGGTTAAGCAGACAGCAGACAAACCAGAAGGAACAAGCTCACTCTTTTTCTAGACGCCTTGCTTTACTCAGCAAGTAAATAGGCCCATTTCCCAGCAAACATAGATTAATGTCTCTCACCCTCAACATGTAGATATTTCCTTTACAGAATTCAGAATTTGAAGAAACTTCAATGGGAAGTTTCAATTTAGAAATCCTGTAAAGAGGTGGAATTTGCTCTCTGCTTACCTCACATCATGATACACTAATCAATGAAGTGGCCTTCGTTAGCATTCTGATGCCTGAGGATAACAGCAGGCACCAAGATGACTATTTCCAGCAGTATTAATTCTCATTAATGCTTCTACAGAGATCCTGCACGGGCGCTCCTTGGCTTTGTCCATCGTGGCTATTTCTGATTCAGTGCTCTAGCTAAACAGTGCCAAAACTACTCAATATGTGTGCCAAGAGGGTTTCTGCTGGTCTGTAAGTATTACAGATTCTGAACTGAATTGTCAGTGTTCTACTTTAGTTTCAATCCCAAGTTTCTACCCAAGTTTCAATCCTCTGTCATGTCAGCAGCACCCAGACTTTTTTTTTACTTTGTATTAATGTTTAACTGTTTCTATGACTGGTCTTTCTATTGAAATCATTGTAAATTTTGAATGTGTACAGAACACTAGGTTACAGCAAAGTGGTGGGTGGTGGTTTCTTCTCTGAAGACCATAATTTGCTTCAGTGGAGAAAGAAAATGAAATATCATCAAAAATACTTTACAGAACTCCAACCACCAAATACTAACTCCCACTAACTCCTTTTAGTGTAACTCATCAACAGAATAGAACACCTGAGTTTCTCTTCCATGAAGCAGTCAGTCACAGTTATGTACTTCTTAAATAAAAGGATAAGTCCTAGGTAAGTAAAGTACAAATCAATAATAAGAGAATTTTCTTTAAAATCATGATCTATGGTTTATTCCTGAAAGAATTCTACTGGAAGAACTCTTCAAACTCAACAAACAGAATAACCAAATATCTGGCCTTAAATACAGTTTTTACAGCCATTTTACGCTCCTTTTGACAAGCTTGCCAAACAACATTTCATCCTATCTATCTTCTTTAAGAGGTACAACAATGATCCTTCCCAGTGTGCCAATTAATCTTTCAAAAAATTTTAGAGAGGAAATGTAGTTATATTTATTTCTAAATCAATATTTAGTTTTCTAGTTACAGTAATCAGCTTTGGTTGAGTTCATGCAATTTGAGATGGTTCAAACTTGCACAGAAGAGAATTTGAAGCTGCAAATAGAGAAACAAACGCTTATCTGGTGTGTACAGAGGAAGCTGGACATAATGTGTTTTGTAACAGGAGGACAGATTATGACACTAAGACAAAGCAAGACATAAGAAACAGCTTGTTACGCATAACCAAAATAAAGGCTTGTAGATTTCAAGTGCTACTGAGCATAACAAAATTTTAGGGTATGTATATAAATTTAACATCCACTATAAACAAGATATTTTCAAGACAAAAGTATTTTTATTCCTTCTTTTAGATATTCTCGGAAGTCATGCATTTGTACATTTGCTAGAATTTAATGTTCAAAGTATAAGGAAGTGATGTATTTCGTAAAAACATTAAATACAGTGGAGTTACTGTTCATGAGCTGTATGAGTTGACATTTTACAACAGAATTCTAAAATTGCTTATCAAGCTTTTAAGTTCTCTTGTCTTATTTAAAGGTATGTTGGCAATTTCACAGTACTGAATGATTATCATCATGGACATGAATTGAAAATTAGGCTAACATCTGCAGATGAGTTTTTCCCATGTTGTCAAATGTCACTTGCTGTGCAAATAAGGCCTGTCAGAAACCATTCGCTACATTTGTGTGGTTTTCAATATCATAAGTTTTCTCCTTTCTCAATAATATTGGGCAGAAGGAGTCTTTTAGCTGTCCACTTGCTTGACTCTTCTGGTGTCCAATGGCACACGTATCATGACATATCTCTTGCTTTATTCTCCCCACAGTTCCCACGTATTTCCATCTTCTCTTTGGATATCTTTAGATAAAAGAGGTGTTGAACACCAGTGTTATTAACATTTCTTACATATCAATTCAATGCAATATCTAGCATACTTCAAATCTGTTTGCTTTTGGACAAAATGAGATTTGAGTCTATACCTTTGATGGATTTACTTCCTTCACATCCATATGTCAAAATCAAAATAACATCTGAGCTGTAAATTTCAGAATTTGGTCTTTAAATAGATTTTCAAAAGCCTAATTTAGTTTAAGACAATGAATGTAACCACCATCTTTCCAACTGATACTCTTTTTCTTCCAAAACTTCCCTACTGGCTTGAATGCTACTGCCAAAATATGCAAACTGCTTCACTACTTGAATTCCTCTGATTTCTGTTGCAAACTGACAGAGCTCTGACTAGGCACTCTAAGCTAATTGCTACTCTCACTTTCTAGGGATATCAGATTTTCTGGTATGGTTAAGGAAAGAAGACCATTGCTCCCTTTAGCCACAGTTCCACTCTCTGAAGACAGTGCTGAAGACTTGTACATACCCCAGGGGGTCTCTCTCCCTCCTTGGCTTCTGTGGGGAGATCCTTACATGCAAATCTGTGCTCAAATGCCCTGGCATGGGACGGTGCAGAAGCAGCAGGAGGAGGAGCAGGAGAAGAAAGGCCTCCTTCCTCTGTTCTGTTCCACCCTGATGCAAAATGCGGTGGCCCAGATGTGCACTGTCTTCCTCACAGTACGTCAGAGGTACATCCACTCTGCTTACCTACTGAATGTCTTTAGAAAGCTCTAACATTATCCATAACTAGACCTTTCAGTGGGCTGCGAATGAAACCTGTGATGCCTTGCTTGTATCCAGCTACTTTTTTTTTTTTCCCCATAATGAAGCCAAGAGCAATGCCAGGTAGAAGAAGAAATAGAATACAACTGTTTTTGGTGCTAGTAGCAAATGTTACGCCAGCAGACAACCCTCCTACCTGCAACAAGACTCTCCAGGCACAGGCCTGCAGAGATCACTTTGAACAAGAGAAGTCACTACCTGCCTTCCAGTCAGACTTCCCTCGTGGTGCGTGTTTTTGAAACAGCAACACAGCAGAGAAAACATATTTAAACTTCTAACTGTAAGGCTGCAAAGAATTGCCAGGAAGCATCAGAAGCACATGCAGTTTCTGAAGCTGGTTTTAGTTTGCTTCTCCTTAGCAGGGGAAGGAAGTGCGAATTGGTTTCTTACTCTAGAGTCTGTTCAGCTGGTAGAGTGGCAACAGAAGTGATACGTTGCATGTAGTTTTCTCAACTTTAAGTCTACAAAGGTGTATCCCTCTGAATTAGCCAAAATAGTCCCAGTGAACTGACTTAAAGCCTCTGCATGATTTCTCATGAACCCGAAAGGTATGCATACTTATCCTGCACAGGGTTTGTGCTAGCACGTGTGCTCCTATTGTTCTCTTATGAACCTAGGACAGAATATGAGATCGGGATGTCTCAAATTCTTCCTGGGCTATTTCCTGGAAAACGAGCAACATTCTCTTTCAGTAATTACACCTTCTCACCTTGACAAGAGAACATACTAGTCATAAAGTTTTACATTTTATTCTTTTTTTTTTTTTTACAGAGAGACACTAATTTTTGTTCTCTGTGCAAATTCTTCAGCTGGTAAAGACTGGGTAATGCATGACACTACTGGGAATCTGTTGAGAATTTGGGACGATGTGTGGCAGTTACATCTTCTTCTCAGATGTGTATGGGATTATTGTCTCTTGTTTATTTCTATTAGACAATAGTCTATGGTTTCACTCAGAGCTTCAGCACAATGAAAGTGCCTGCCTGGGTGCTAATTTATGGAAAGTGCCAAACTGGCACTCACAAACTTCCTCCTACATGTCTTTCCTAATTCCAGACTTGAGAGACTTACATTTTGGATTATGTGAATGGACACATACAGCTATACCAGATTGCAAGAGAAGTATACACTCAGACTGTACGTGGTGGTATGAAGCAGCCTAGGCATGTTGCCTAACAGTGTTGAGAGGAAGGAAGAGGAGGAGCAGAGGAATGGAAATTTCTGGTGGAATTCATAGGGAAAAAGCCCTGTATCCTTTGTATTTATCTAGCACTTCTCATTCAAGAACATCAGAGCCTTCAGTTTTTGATGGAAAGCAAAAAAACTTCAAGACCTTACTGCTACAAACTGTTACCAAAAGGAAAATTAAGCCCATGAGTGTTAGCAGTAACAGGGCCTAAATCTGCAAATGATCAAAGGCAAATGATCAAAGCAAATGAGCAATGTCTCAAGCAGGTTGGGATAGTGCCTTCCCACACACCTCTCTAAATTATTACTAAACAATGTCTTTGCAATCTGGAAGGTATATTTCCCATGGAAAAGATATACTCTGAGAAAAGCACATTTTGACAAAATACGGAAAAAATCTCTGCCTCTGTTTAAGGAATAGCAACAAATAGCCAGTATACTTCAAAATACAGTCCTAAAAATATGACATGTAAAAGAAGTATAAGTCAGTAAGGTGTGTCAGAGTACTTCAAAATCCTTAGCTGATGTTTGTTATAGTCCCAATGACATGGGTAATGAACAGATTTTCCTTCTTATGATTTCTGAAAGCCACAGTCCATAGCCATTTATGTTCCCACAGCCTGACTAAAACCTTCCTGCAGTGAGCAAAATAAGCAGGGCCTGGCTAAACTTTGCTAGTAGAAAGTTGATTTGACATGCAACGGACAGTGCAAATAAATGCTGAATTGACAACAAAACATGTCCTGACAACAACATAAAAAAAAGACATCTAACCATATAACAATAGGAAAAGAAGAAAAAAAATCCTTGCATATAGTGTTAATTGCATTAAGTATTTAAACAAATAATTCCTTTAAAATGTTACACATTTACAAAATAGTCTCTTGGGTCTACTTATAACTTAAGAGGGAGAATTCTTTAAGCATAAAAATCTTGATTTAAAAAAGCAAAGTAGTAATCTAAATCAAATGCGTGAAGGGGCTGATTAATGCACACCTTAAGTACATTAGGGGCCCTCTGCATAGACAGCACCTTGTGTATGCATCCAAGGTATATTTTAATCAGAACTATTGCAGTTTGTCATCGTATTCCTTATTCAGAGCCTTCCCTCTTGAGGGTTATGGCTCTTTGCTAATCATTACTGTCATTAAAGTATGTGCTTTTTAATGTCAAGTAATTAGTAAAAATTACAGTAAAAGGTTTCTTGTGTGGTTTCAGCTGAGGCCTTCTACAGGCAGCTGCAAGCAGCCTCACAGTCACAGGCCCTGGTTCTCATGGGGCACTTCAACCACCCTGACATCAGCTGGGAAGACCATACAGCTAGGCAGGCGCAATCCAGGAGGTTCCTACAGAGCATCGATGATAACTTTCTGATGCAAGTGGTGGAGGAACCAACAAGGAAAGGTGCGCTGCTGGACCTTGTCTTAACAAACAAGGAGGGACTGGTGGAGGATGTGAAGGTCGAAGGTAGACTCGGCTGCAGTGACCATGAAATGGTTGAGTTCAGGATCCTGCGTGGAGGAAGCAGGGCGATAAGCAGGATCAAAACCCTGGACCTCAGGAGGGCTGACTTTGCCCTCTTCAAGGAGCTACTGGGAGGAATCCCGTGGGCCAGGGCTCTCGAAGGCAGGGGGGTCCATGAGTGCTGGTCGCTCTTTAAACAACACTTCTTCCATGCACAGGAGCAATGCATCCCCCTGACAAAGAAATGGAGCAAAGGAGGCAGGAGACCTGCATGGTTAAACAAGGAGCTTGTAGCGGAGATGAGGAAGAAGAGAAAGGTCCATGGAATGTGGAAAGAGGGGCAGGCCACTTGGGAAGAGTACAGAAACGTGGTGAGAGCATGCAGGGATGCGACGAGGAAGGCCAAGGCTCACCTGGAATTGAAGCTGTCAAGGGATGTCAAAAACAACAAGAAGGGCTTCTTCAACTACATCAGCAGCAAAAGGAAGGCTAGGGACAACGTGGGGCCGCTGCTGAATGAGGCGGGTGTCCTGGTGACGGAGGATGCGGAGAAGGCAGAGCTACTGAATACCTTCTTTGCTTCAGTCCTCAGTGCTAAGACTGGCCCTCAGGAATCCCAGGTGCCGGAGGTAAGAGAAGAAGCCTACAAAGAGGACGACTTTCCCTTGGTCGAGGAGGACTATGTGAGGGATCGCTTAAGTGATCTGGATGTCCACAAATCCATGGGCCCCGATGGAATGCACCCACGAGTGCTGAGGGAGTTGGCGGATGTCATTGCTGAGCCACTCTCCATCATGTTTGAGAGGTCCTGGAGGACAGGAGAGGTACCCGAGGACTGGAGAAAGGCCAATGTCACTCCAATCTTCAAAAAGGGCAAGAAGGAGGACCCAGGGAACTACAGGCCGGTCAGCCTCACCTCCATCCCGGGAAAGGTGATGGAGCAGCTTATCCTGGAGGCCATCATGAAGCAAGTGGAAGAAAAGAAGGTTATCAGGAGTAGTCAGCATGGATTCACCAAGGGGAAATCATGCCTGACCAATCTAATAGCTTTCTACGATGACATGACTGGCTGGGTTGACGAAGGGAGAGCCGTGGATGTTGTCTACCTTGACTTCAGCAAGGCTTTCGACAGAGTCTCCCATGATATCCTCCTAGGGAAGCTGAGGAAGTGTGGGCTGGATGAGTGGTCGGTGAAGTGGATAGAGAACTGGCTGAATGGCAGAACTCAGAGGGTTGTCATCAGCGGCGCTGAGTCTAGTTGGAGGCTGGTAACAAGTGGTGTCCCTCAGGGGTCAGTACTGGGCCCAGTCTTGTTTAACTTCTTCATCAACGACCTGGATGAAGAGTTAGAATGTACCCTCAGCAAGTTTGCTGATGACACCAGACCGGGAGGTGTGGTAGATACACCAGAAGGCTGTGCTGCCATTCAGCGTGACCTGGATAGGCTGGAAAGTTGGTCAGAGAGGAACCTGATGAGGTTCAACAAGGGCAAATGCAGGGTCCTGCACCTGGGGAGGAACAACCCCATGCACCAGTACAGGCTTGGTGCGGACCTGCTGGAGAGCAGCTCTGTGGAGAGGGACCTGGGCGTCCTGGTGGACGACAGGTTAACCATGAGCCAGCAGTGTGCCCTGGCTGCCAGGAAGGCCATTGGGATCCTGGGGTGCATCAGGAAGAGTGTGGCCAGCAGGACGAGGGAGGTTCTCCTTCCCCTCTACACTGCCCTAGTGAGGCTTCATCTAGAGTACTGTGTCCAGTTCTGGGTTCCCCACTTCAAGAAAGATGAAGAGCTGCTGGAGAGAGTCCGGCGGAGGGCTACAAGGATGATGAGGGGACTGGAACATCTCTCTTACGAGGAGAGGTTGAGGGAACTGGGCTTGTTCAGCCTGAAGAAGAGAAGGCTGAGAGGGGACCTTATAAATGCTTACAAATATCTGAAGGGTGGGTGTCAGGAGGATGGGGCCAAGCTCTTTTCAGTGGTGCCCAGTGACAGGACAAGGGGCAATGGGCACAAACTGGAGCACAGGAAGTTCCGTCTGAACATGAGGAAGAACTTCTTCCCTCTGAGGGTCATGGAGCACTGGAACAGGCTGCCCAGGGAGGTTGTGGAGTCTCCTTCTCTGGAGATATTCAAGACCCGACTGGACAAGGTCCTGTGCAGCTTGCTGTAGGTGACCCTGCTTCGGCAGGAGGGTTGGACTAGATGACCTACAGAGGTCCCTTCCAACCAATACTGTTCCTTGATTCTGTGATTCTGTGAGAACTGCATAACCTTTCTAGCAATAAAGTTAAAATTTTAGTCTCTTCTAGTCTATATTGTGGATATAAAGCTTCTCTGAAGTCTGTGGCCATAAAATAATACAGCTGCTTTAATAACATGCCTTACAACTTGTGTCAGTCTTGTTTTAACATCTGAACTGGTAGGACAGAGATCTAAGCGTCCAAGTGATAAATAAAACAATAGCACTAAATCCCCATTTCCCTTGCCTAGAAGAGTACACTAATTCTCAACAAGGACTTTGATTTATGGAGACCAAAAAGATTTCACATCAGATTTGGGGAAAGTAGTACGGAGGAGGAAGACATTTTTATGCTTGATAAGATTTGAAATATACTAGAAAAAGAATAAAGTAACTGTCAGAAATGGTAAATGCATTCATAGGTTTAAAAATAGAGCCTGATGATATAATCTGATTTTGTAAATCAATATTAGAATTCTGTTTTAAAGACATTTACTTATACACTGAACACGCTTTTTCTGAAATAAGACATTTGCATCTTATGATTCTAATCTTATGATCTTCCTCTTTCCATGTAAGCTCAGTGGACTCTACAATGAAAAGATTCATCACATGATGAGTATGGTAGGGTCAAAGTACAAATCATGTTAACTAATGAATATTTATTTCAGATACAAATGTAAGCATGCATACATTTATATATTTACATGTATACATATACAGACACTAGCAAACAGGGAATAGATATGTGCACGTGCATTCTCCTAAAATCAAATCACTTCAATGTTGTAGAGCAGGCAAAGAAGAATGCCTGTTTAAATGCTTATAAAAATAATTTAACTTTACTTTTATCTGTTTTCTTTTCTTTAAAAGAGAGGATTGAATATAAATCACTAGCATAGTCTCAGCATTGAATATGACAATGCAACATATTTAATTTTGTTACACTATAAAATAATTGTTGAAGAACTACAGTAATAAAATAGTAGTTTAAGAACTCCATTAGCAAAGTCAGTAACATATTTTAAATGCGAACTATTCGAATCTAGAGTATACTTTGTGTTTATATTATATGTACGTAAACATGCTTTAGTGTATTCAAATTTGTTTTCGTCTGCTAATGCATTGCATATGAATCTTGTATACTACCAGAAGTTCCTTGAAGGAAATGATATAGTAGTTCTTGATCATTCTAAATTCATACTCTGTGTTTCCAAAAAACTTCGTTTTCTAAAACACCAGACTTGAAAATCATGTTAATTAAATATGTTTATTCATGTCAAATTACCTGCAGTAAGTTGGCTCTTCTGCTAGAAAAAAAAAATCAAAGGATGAATTGACTTAGCTTTAAAAGGATTACTTGTGCCAGTGAAGCTACAGGTAGAAATTTTAAACGGGCAGGAGGAATTCAGTATATAACCTGAAAACCATTTATGATGGTTAATAGCTAACAAGTATTGGTTCAGAAAGCAAAGATAATAAAACGTAAGTGGACCAAATGATGGACAGTCAAGTTTTTTAAAGTCTTGCCTTGCAAGTGTTAATGTGGTCTTAGTAGCAGGTGCAGCATCGTGCCTGTAGATCATGTGTTAACAAATGAATGATATCTTAACAAAGCTGAATATAATTCCCAACACCCTTTCTTTCCCTAAAACAAGCAAAAATGGTTTATGATGTAATCCTAATTCCATTTTTATCTGGAAGCTGGGCTGGGTCCTGTATCTACCACTAATCTCTCCATTAATCACTGAATCCTTAGCATTCATCATTTATTCTAGGCACATGTAAATTAGGAGCCTAGCCATTTTACCATCTTACTTCATTCAAAGGAGAGAGAGCACCCAGACACCTTCTGTTCCTCTCCATTGACTATGAAAGAAGTGTAAGGCTACAGGGAGACCTTATAGCAGCCTTCCAGTATCTGACGGGGGCCTGCAAGAAAGCTGGACAGGGACTTTTTACAAGGGCATGGAGTGATAGGACAAGATGTAATGGCTTTAAACTGAAAGAGGGTAGGTTTAGATTAGACGTTAGAAAGAAATTCTTTACAATGACCGACAACATTTGTTTGTTTGTTTCTTTGCTTTCAGGACTGAAATACATACACTTGTTGTGGCTGATCATTCTCCTCATGAGGTTCAACAAGGCCAAGTGCAAGGTCCTACACACCTGGGTCGGGGTAATCCCGCTATCAATACAGGCTGGGGGATGAAAGGATCGAGAGCAGCCCTGCTGAGAGGGACTTGGGGGTACTGATAGACGAAAGGCTGGACGTGAGCCGGCAATATGCGCTGGCAGCCCAGAGGGCCAACTGTGTCCTGGGCTGCATCAAGAGAAGCGTGACCAGCAGGTTGAGAGAGGTGATTCTGCCCCTCTGCTCTGCTCTGGTGAGACTTCACCTGGAGTACTGCATTCAGCTCTGGAGCCCTCAGCACAAGAAGGACATGGAACTGTTGGAGCGGGTCCAAAGGAGGGCTACAAAAATGATCCAAGGGCTGGAGCACCTCTCCTATGAGGACAGGCTGAGAGACTTGGGCTTGTTCAGCCTGGAGAAGAGAAGGCTGCGGGGAGACCTGATTGCAGCCTTTCAGTACTTAAAGGGAGCCTATAGGAAAGATGGGGACAATCTTTTTAGTAGAGACAGCAGTGACAGGACGAGGGGTAATGGTTTTAAATGAAAACAGGTAGGTTTAGGCTGGATATAAGGAAGAAATTCTTTACAATGAGGGTGGTGAAACACTGGAACGGATTGCCCAGAGAGGTAGTGGAGGCCCCATCCCTGGAAACATTCAAGACCAGGCTGGACAGGGCTCTGAGCAACCTGATCTAGTTAGCGGTGTCCCTGCTCACTGCGGGGGTGGGGGTTGGACTAGATGACCTCTAGGGGTCCCTTCTGACCCAAAACTTTCTATGATTCTATGATTCCTGATACATAATCTGCAGTGTTTACAGAAACTACAGATATTTAGGCCATATAGAAAAGGAAACTGGTATTTGCAAAACATCGTATTTTTCCATACTTGATTTTTCATCCTGGTTCTCAGTGTACAGATCAAGCCTCACCATTTTACACAGAACTTTGGCTATAACTATTGTGTTAACTGAAGACCTGTGTTATTAACATAATAGTGGGGATACACAGTCAGCAACAAAGACCTTAAGAAGACTTCTAAACTCAATTTGTGTAACGCCTGTAGGATCTTCTTGAGAAAAGATCTTCTGGAGAGTGAGAAGCTCATGAAGTTCAACAAGGCCAAGTGCACGGTCCTGCACCTGGGTCAGGAAAATCCCAAGCACAGATACAGGCTGGGAAGAGAACAGACTAAGAGCAGCCCTGAGGAGTAAAACTTGGTGGTGTTGGTTGATGAGAAGCTCAACATGACCCAGAAATGTGCACTCAAAACCCAGAAGGCAAACCATATCCTGAGCTGCATCAAGAGAAGTGTGGAACATGGACCTGTTGGAGCGGGTCCACGGGAGGGCCACAAAAATGATCAGAGGGATGGAACACCTGTCCAATGAGGAAAGGTTGAGAGAGTTGGGGTTGTTCAGCCTGGAGAAGAGCAGGCTCTGAGGAGACCTTATAACAGCCTTCCAGTACCTGAAGGGGGCCTACAAGGAAGCTGGAGAGGGACTTACTACAAGGGCATGTAGGGATAGATGAGGAGTAATGGCTTTAAACTGAGAGAGAGTAGATTCAGATCAGATATAAGAAAGCAATTCTTTACTGTGAGGGTGGTGAGGCACTGCAACAGGTTGCTCAGAGTATCAGGACTAGTCTTGTTCAACTTTTTCATCAGCGACCTGGATGAGTAGTTAGAGTGTACCCTCAGCAAGTTTGCTGATGACACCAAACTGGGAGGAGTGGTGGATACACCGGAAGGCTGTGCTACCATTCAGTGTGACCTGGACAGGCTGGAAACTTTGGCAGAGAGGAACCTGATGAGGTTTAACAAGGACAAGTGCAGGGTCTTGCACCTGAGGAGGAACAATCCCATGCATCAGTACAGGCTTGGGGCGGACCTGCTGGAGTGCAGCTCTGTGGAGAGGGACCTGGGAGTGTTGGTGGACAACAGGTTGACCATGAGCCAGCAGTGTGCCCTGGCTGACAAGAAAGCCAGTGGGATCCTGGGATGCATTAGGAGTGTGTCCAGTAGGTTGAGGGAGGTTCTCCTTCCCCTCTACACTGCCCTAGTGAGGCCCCATCTGCAGTCCTCTGTCTAGTTCTGGGATCCCCAGTTCAGGAAAGATGAGGAGCTACTGGAGAGTGCCCATCGGAGGGCTACAAAGATGATGAGGGGACTGGAGCATCTGTCCTATGAGGAAAGTCTGAGGGAGCTGGGCTTGTTCAGCCTGAAGAAGAGAAGGCTGTGAGGGGACCTAATAGATACTTATAAATATCTGAAGGGTGGGTGTCAGAAGGATGGGGCCAAACTCTTTTCAGTGGTGCCCAGCGACAGGACAAGGGGCAACGGGCAGAAATTGAAGCATAGGAAGTTCCGTCTGAACATGAGGAAGAACTTCTTCCCTCTGAGGGTGACGGAGGACTGGCACAGGTTGCCCAGGGAGGTTGTGGAGTCTCCTTCTCTGGAGATATTCAAGAGCCGCCTGGACAAGGTCCTGTGTAGCCTGCTGTAGGTGACCCTGTTTGGCAGGGGGGTTGGACTAGATGATCCACAGAGGTCCCTTCCAACCCCTACCATTCTGTGATTCTGTGATTCTGTGGTGGATGCCCCTTCCCTGGAAGTGTTCAAGGCCAGGTTGGATGGGGC